>NC_091159.1:29518792-29601808 GCF_040958095.1 Procambarus clarkii | reverse complement strand
TTTGGGATGTTTGGGATATTTTGAAAACTGCAGGGGTGGTTTGGGCAAAATGTGACCCACAGCCGCTTTCAGTAATTGGCATATTTTCGGTATAAAATGTCGGAATTTCAAACTGCCAATACGTGCAGAGAGCCAGAATTTGGCTCCAAAATATGGCTCAGGAGTCGAATTTGAGATGTTTGGGATATTTTGAAAACTGCAGGGGGGGTTTGGGCAAAATGTGACCCACCGCCTCTTTCAGTAATTGGCATATTTACGGTATGACAAGTCGTAATTTCAAACTGCGAATACGTGCAAAGAGCCAGAATTTGGCTCCAAAATTTAGCTCAGGAGTCGAATTTGGGATGTTCGGGATATTTTGAAAACTGCAGGGGGGTTTGGGCACAATGTGACCCACCGCCGCTTTCTGTAATTGGCATATTTTCGGTATAAAAAGTCGGATTTTCGAACTGCGAATACGTGTAGAGAGCCAAAAATTGGCTCCAAAATATGGCTCAGGAGTCGAATTTGAGATGTTTGGGATATTTTGAAAACTGCAGGGGGATAGGCAAAATGTGATCCACCGCCTCTCAGTAATTGGCATATTTTCGGTATAAAAAGTAGGAATTTCAAACTGCGAATACGTGCAGAGAGCCAGAATTTGGCTCCAAAATATGTCTCAGGAGTCGAATTTTGGATGTTTGGAATATTTTTAAAACTGCAGGGGGGTTTGGGCAAAATGTGACCCACCGCCGCTTTCAGTAATTGGCATATTTTCGGTATAAAAAGTCGGAATTTCAAACTGCGAATACGTGCAGAGAGCCAGAATTTGGCTCCGAAATACGGCTCAGGAGACGAATTTGGGATGTTCGGGATATTTTGAAAACTGCAGGGGGTTTGGGCACAATGTGACCCACCGCCGCTTTCTGTAATTTGCATATTTTCGCTATAAAAAGTAGTATTTTCGAACTGCGAATACGTGAAGAGAGCCAGAATTTGGCTCCAAAATATGGCTCAGGAGTCGAATTTGGGATGTTTGGGCAAAATGTGATCCACCGCCTCTTTCAGTAATTGGCATATTTACGGTATGACAAGTCGGAATTTCAAACTGCGAATACGTGCAGAGAGCCAGAATTTGGCTCCAAAATATGTCTCAGCAGTGGAATTTGGGATGCTTGGGGTATTTTGAAAACTGCAGGGGGGGTTTGGGCAAAATGTGATCCACCGCCACTTTCAGTAATTGGCATATTTTCGGTATAAAAAGTCGGAATTTCAAACTGCGAATACGTGCAGAGAGCCAGAATTTGACTCCAAAATACGGCTCAGGAGTCGAATTTAGAATTTTTGGGATATTTTGAAAACTGCAGGGGGGTTTGGGCAAAATGTGACCCACCGCCGCTTTCAGTAAGTGGCATATTTTCGGTATAAAAATTCGGAATTTCAAACTGCGAATACGTGTAGAGAGCCAGAATTTGGCTCTGAAATATGGGTCAGGAGTCGAATTTGGGATGTTTGGGATATTTTGAAAACTGCAGGGGAGTTTGGGCAAAATGTGACCCACCGCCACTTTCAGTAATTGGCATATTTTCGGTATAAAAAGTCGGAATTTCAAACTGCGAATACGTGCACAGAGCCAGAATTTGGCTCCAAAATATGTCTCAGGATTCGAATTTTGGATGTTTGGAATATTTTTAAAACTGCAGAGGGGTTTGGGCAAAATGTGACCCATCGCTGCTTTCAGTAATTGGCATATTTTCGGTACAAAAAGTCGGAATTTCAAACTGCGAATACGTGCAGAGAACCAGAATTTGGATCCAAAATACGGCTCAAGAGTCGAATTTGGGATGTTCGGGATATTTTGAAAACTGCAGGGGGGTTTGTGCACAATGTGACCCACCGCTGCTTTCAGTAATTGGCATATTTTCGGTATAAAAAGTCTTAATTTCAAACTGCGAATACGTGTAGAGAGCCAGAATTTGGCTCCAAAATATGGCTCAGGAGTCGAATTTGGGATGTTTGGGATATTTTGAAAACTGCAGGGGGATAGGCAAAATGTGATCCACCGCCTCTTTCAGTAATTGGCATATTTTCGGTATAAAAAGTAGGAATTTCAAACTGCGAATACGTGCAGAGAGCCAGAATTTGGCTAAATAATATGTCTCAGGAGTCGAATTTTGGATGTTTGGAATATTTTTAAAACTGCAGGGGGATTTGGGCAAAATGTGACCCACCGCCGCTTTCAGTAATTGGCATATTTTCGGTATAAAAAGTCGGAATTTCAAACTGCGAATACGTGCAGAGAGCCAGAATTTGGCTCCAAAATATGGCTCAGGAGTCGAATTTGGGATGTTCGGGATATTTTGAAAACTGCAGGGGGGTTTGGGCACAATGTGACCCACCGCCGCTTTCTGTAATTGGCATATTTTCGCTATAAAAAGTAGTATTTTCGAACTGCGAATACGTGAAGAGAGCCAGAATTTAGCTCCAAAATATGTCTCAGCAGTGGAATTTGGGATGCTTGGGGTATTTTGAAAACTGCAGGGGGGGTTTGGGCAAAATGTGACCCACCGCCACTTTCAGTAATTGGCATATTTTCGGTATAAAAAGTCGGAATTTCAAACTGCGAATACGTGCAGAGAGCAAGAAATTGACTCCAAAATACGGCTCAGGAGTCGAATTTAGATTTTTTTGGATATTTTGAAAACTGCATGGGGGTTTGGGCAAAATGTGACCCACCGCCGCTTTCAGTAATTGGCATATTTTCGGAATAAAAATTCGGAATTTCAAACTGTGAATACGTGTAGAGAGCCAGAATTTGGCTCTGAAATATGGGTCAGGAGTCGAATTTGGGATGTTTGGGATATTTTGAAAACTGCAGAGGAGTTTGGGCAAAATGTGACCCACCGCCGCTTTCAGTAATTGGCATATTTTCGGTATAAAAAGTCGGAATTTCAAACTGCGAATACGTACAAAGAGCCAGAATTTGGCTCCAAAATATGTCTCAGGATTCGAATTTTGGATGTTTGGAATATTTTTAAAACTGCAGGAGGGTTTGGGCAAAATGTGACCCACCGCTGCTTTCAGTAATTGGCATATTTTCGGTACAAAAAGTCGGAATTTCAAACTGCGAATACGTGCAGAGAGCCAGAATTTGGATCCAAAATACGGCTCAAGAGTCGAATTTGGGATGTTCGGGATATTTTGAAAACTGCAGGGGGGTTTGTGCACAATGTGACCCACCGCTGCTTTCAGTAATTGGCATATTTTCGGTATAAAAAGTCTTAATTTCAAACTGCGAATACGTGCAGAGAGCCAGAATTTGGCTCCAAAATATGGCTCAGGAGTCGAATTCAGGATTTTTGGGATATTTTGGAAACTGCAGGGGGTTTGGGCAAAATGTGACCCACCGCCGCTTTCAGTAATTGGCATATTTTCGGTATAAAAAGTCGGAATTTCAAACTGCGAATACGTGCAGAGAGCAGGAATTTGACTCCAAAATACGGCTCAGGAGTCGAATTTGTAATGTTTGAGATATTTTGAAAACTGCAGGGGGGTTTGGGCAAAATGTGACCCACCGCCGCTGTCAGTAATTGGCATATTTTCGGTATAAAAATTCGGAATTTCAAACTTCGAATACTTGCAGAGAGCCAGAATTTGGCTCCAAAATATGGCTCAGGAGTGGAATTTGGGATGTTTGGGATATTTTGAAAACTGCAGGGGGGTTTGGGCAAAATGTGACCCACCGCCTCTTTCAGTAATTGGCATATTTACGGTATGACAAGTCGGAATTTCAAACTGCGAATACGTGCAGAGAGCCAGAATTTGGCTCCAAAATATGTCTCAACAGTGGAATTTGGGATGCTTGGGGTATTTTGAAAACTGCAGGGGGGTTTGGGCAAAATGTGACCCACCGCCGCTTTAAGTAATTGGCATATTTTCGGTATAAAAAGTCGGAATTTGAAACTGCGAATACGTGCAGAGAGCAAGAATTTGACTCCAAAATACGGCTCAGGAGTCGAATTTAGAATTTTTTGGATATTTTGAAAACTGCAGGGGGGTTTGGGCAAAATGTGACCCACCGCCGCTTTCAGTAATTGGCATATTTTCGGTATAAAAAGTCGCAATTTCAAACTGCGAAAACTTGCAGAGAGCCAGATTTTAGCTCTGATATATGGCTCAGGAGTCGAATTTGGGATGTTTGGGATATTTTGAAAACTACAGGGGGGGGGGGGTTTGGGTACAATGTGACCCACCGCCGCTTTCTGTAATTGGCATATTTTCGGTATAAAAAGTCGGAATTTCAAACTGTGAATACGTGCAGAGAGCCAGAATTTGCATCTGAAATATGACTCAGGAGTCGGATTTGGGATGTTTGGGATATTTTGAAAACTGCAGGGGGGTTTGGGCACAATGTGACCCACCGCCGCTTTTTGTAATTGGCATATTTTCGGTATAAAAAGTCGTATTTTCAAACTGCGAATACGTGAAGAGAGCCAGAATTTGGCTCCAAAATATGGCTCAGGAGTCGAATTCAGGATTTTTGGGATATTTTGGAAACTGCAGGGGGTTTGGGCAAAATGTGACCCACCGCCTCTTTCAGTAATTGGCATATTTTCGGTATAAAAAGTTGGAATTTCAAACTGCGAATACGTGCAGAGAGCCTAAATTTGGCTCCAAAATATGGCTCAGGAGTCGAATTTAGGATGTTTGGGATATTTTGAAAACTGCAGAGGGGATAGAGCAAAATGTGTCCCACTACCGCTTTCAGTAATTGGCATATTTTCGGTATAAAATTCAGAATTTCAAACTGCGAATACGTGCAGAGAGCCAAAATTCGGCTCCAAAATACGGCTCAGGAGTCGAATTTAGGATTTTGGGGATATTTTGAAAACTGCAGGGGGGTTTGGGCAAAATGTGACCCACCGCCGCTTTCAGTAATTGGCATATTTTCGGAATAAAAATTCGGAATTTCAAACTGTGAATACGTGTAGAGAGCCAGAATTTGGCTCTGAAATATGGGTCAGGAGTCGAATTTGGGATGTTTGGGATATTTTGAAAACTGCAGAGGAGTTTGGGCAAAATGTGACCCACCGCCGCTTTCAGTAATTGGCATATTTTCGGTATAAAAAGTCGGAATTTCAAACTGCGAATACGTGCAAAGAGCCAGAATTTGGCTCCAAAATATGTCTCAGGATTCGAATTTTGGATGTTTGGAATATTTTTAAAACTGCAGGAGGGTTTGGGCAAAATGTGACCCACCGCTGCTTTCAGTAATTGGCATATTTTCGGTACAAAAAGTCGGAATTTCAAACTGCGAATACGTGCAGAGAGCCAGAATTTGGATCCAAAATACGGCTCAAGAGTCGAATTTGGGATGTTCGGGATATTTTGAAAACTGCAGGGGGGTTTGTGCACAATGTGACCCACCGCTGCTTTCAGTAATTGGCATATTTTCGGTATAAAAAGTCTTAATTTCAAACTGCGAATACGTGCAGAGAGCCAGAATTTGGCTCCAAAATATGGCTCAGGAGTCGAATTCAGGATTTTTGGGATATTTTGGAAACTGCAGGGGGTTTGGGCAAAATGTGACCCACCGCCGCTTTCAGTAATTGGCATATTTTCGGTATAAAAAGTCGGAATTTCAAACTGCGAATACGTGCAGAGAGCAGGAATTTGACTCCAAAATACGGCTCAGGAGTCGAATTTGTAATGTTTGAGATATTTTGAAAACTGCAGGGGGGTTTGGGCAAAATGTGACCCACCGCCGCTGTCAGTAATTGGCATATTTTCGGTATAAAAATTCGGAATTTCAAACTGCGAATACGTGCAGAGAGCCAGAATTTGGCTCCAAAATATGTCTCAACAGTGGAATTTGGGATGCTTGGGGTATTTTGAAAACTGCAGGGGGGGTTTGGGCAAAATGTGACCCACCGCAGCTTTAAGTAATTGGCATATTTTCGGTATAAAAAGTCGGAATTTGAAACTGCGAATACGTGCAGAGAGCAAGAATTTGACTCCAAAATACGGCTCAGGAGTCGAATTTAGAATTTTTTGGATATTTTGAAAACTGCAGGGGGGTTTGGGCAAAATGTGACCCACCGCCGCTTTCAGTAATTGGCATATTTTCGGTATAAAAATTCGGAATTTCAAACTGTGAATACGTGTAGAGAGCCAGAATTTGGCTCTGAAATATGGGTCAGGAGTCGAATTTGGGATGTTTGGGATATTTTGAAAACTGCAGGGGGGTTTGGGCAAAATGTGACCCACCGCCGCTTTCAGTAATTGGCATATTTTCGGTATAAAAAGTCGCAATTTCAAACTGCGAAAACTTGCAGAGAGCCAGATTTTAGCTCTGATATATGGCTCAGGAGTCGAATTTGGGATGTTTGGGATATTTTGAAAACTACAGGGGGGGGGGGGGTTTGGGTACAATGTGACCCACCGCCGCTTTCTGTAATTGGCATATTTTCGGTATAAAAAGTCGGAATTTCAAACTGTGAATACGTGCAGAGAGCCAGAATTTGCATCTGAAATATGACTCAGGAGTCGGATTTGGGATGTTTGGGATATTTTGAAAACTGCAGGGGGGTTTGGGCACAATGTGACCCACCGCCGCTTTTTGTAATTGGCATATTTTCGGTATAAAAAGTCGTATTTTCAAACTGCGAATACGTGAAGAGAGCCAGAATTTGGCTCCAAAATATGGCTCAGGAGTCGAATTCAGGATTTTTGGGATATTTTGGAAACTGCAGGGGGGTTTGGGCAAAATGTGACCCACCGCCTCTTTCAGTAATTGGCATATTTTCGGTATAAAAAGTTGGAATTTCAAACTGCGAATACGTGCAGAGAGCCTAAATTTGGCTCCAAAATATGGCTCAGGAGTCGAATTTAGGATGTTTGGGATATTTTGAAAACTGCAGAGGGGATAGAGCAAAATGTGTCCCACTACCGCTTTCAGTAATTGGCATATTTTCGGTATAAAATTCAGAATTTCAAACTGCGAATACGTGCAGAGAGCCAAAATTTGGCTCCAAAATACGGCTCAGGAGTCGAATTTAGGATTTTGGGGATGTTTTGAAAACTGCAGGGGGGTTTGGGCAAAATGTGACCCACCGCCTCTTTCAGTAATTGGCATATTTTCGGTATAAAAAGTCTGAATTTCAAACTGCGAATATGTGCAAAGAGCCAGAATTTGGCTCCAAAATATGTCTCAGGAGTGGAATTGAGGATGTTTGGCATATTTTGAAAACTACAGGGGAGTTTGGGCAAAATGTGACCCACCGCCGCTTTCAGTAATTGGCATATTTTCGATATAAAAATTCGGAATTTCAAACTGCGAATACGTGCAGAGAGCCAGAATTTGACTCCAAAATACGGCTCAGGAGTCGAATTTGTAATGTTTGAGATATTTTGAAAACTGCAGGGGGGTTTGGGCAAAATGTGACCCACCGCCGATTTCAGTAATTGGCATATTTTCGGTATAAAAAGTTGGAATTTCAAACTGCGAATACGTGCAGAGAGCCTAAATTTGGCTCCAAAATATGGCTCAGGAGTCGAATTTAGGATGTTTGGGATATTTTGAAAACTGCAGAGGGGATAGAGCAAAATGTGACCCACTGCCGCTTTCAGTAATTGGCATATTTTCGGTATAAAATTCGGAATTTCAAACTGCGAATACGTGCAGAGAGCCAGAATTTGGCTCCAAAATATGTCTCAGGAGTGGAATTTGGGATGTTTGGAATATTTTGAAAACTGCAGGGGGGTTTGGGCAAAATGTGACCCACCGCCGCTTTCAGTAATTGGCATATTTTCGGTATAAAAATTAGGAATTGAAAACTGCGAAAACTTGCAATGAGCCAGAATTTGGCTCCAAAATACGGCTCAGGAGTCGAGTATGGTATGTTTGAGATACTTTGAAAACTGCAGGGGGGGTTTGGGCAAAATGTGACCCACCGCCGCTGTCAGTAATTGGCATATTTTCGGTATAAAAATTCGGAATTTCAAACTGTGAATACGTGTAGAATGCCAGAATTTGGCTCTGAAATATGGCTCAGGAGTCGAATTTTTCAACAATCTTCTACAACTCATAACGCGCAATGGGTGGACGAATGAGCACAAGAGACTACAAAGGGAACTACAAGATGAGCTGCAAGATCTATGCAAAATAGAGTACACCAAAAAATGGGATGACCTAATATGCCAAATTCAAGTCGACTACAGAAACCCAGGAAAGTTTAGGAAAAAAAAAAACCCTGATGGGAAACTCAGCCGAGGAAACACCCTACATCATAGACTCCTCAGGAAATAAACTCTACGAGGAGAGAAAACAAGAACAGGAATTCAGGAATTTCTTGGAAAAATATTCAGGATAAACCCGGAAGAAAACGTAAACTTTTGCCCCATAAATGAAAGAGAAATTACAACTCAAGTCGATAACAGAGTTGCAACACTACTCCCGACGCAAACAATAGAATTTAACAACATTCGCAATGACTGTAACCTTATGAAACACATAACCATTGCAGAGGTCCATAAACAGTTATAAGTTTCAAGAACAAGGCGCCGGGCAATAGCAGGATAAGTAAAATGGTATTAACCAACCTACCAGTGATTGGACTCCATCAATAGATAGGTAGGTAGAATACTGGGACTCATGATCAATAGAACAGGGATTAAAAATTCATGTATAGGACAGATTAAATAAAGCAAAAGCAGCCTTAGGAAAAGTGAGAAGATTCTGAAGCCTCAGTACACATATATAAGGCTCTAGTCCGGCCGCATCTAGAATATCCCCCAGTATCACTACACACCTTAAAGAAAACTAACATGCAAATACTACAAGCAGTGCAAAATATGGCACTAGGAGGAGCAGCAAAACACCGTCCATTACATGATCTGACAATCCAGGAGCTCCATGAACACTTGAACATACACCCACTAAACATCAGACTACAGCACCAAGCCACCAGGGTGTGGAACACCATTGCAATGTTAGAGGACCCAAAGTTAGAAAGATTACTCCAAGATGAGACGCCCCGCTCCCACAGCTGGTGGCCCAAGAGCCTCGATTTACTAGATGAAATCCCAGGCTCACAGTACATAATACCCAGATGAAATACTGATCAGAAATCCCTTCCCCATCATTTGCATACAAAAAAGTGCATATTTATATAATAAATATACATATATGAAATATATAAATCAACAAATAATAATAATAAAATAAATAGCCTTAAACAGACCAACATAACATGTGTGGAAGAATTGGAGTGTGTATATATGAATGCTACACAGTATTCATCTATAGACATCCATATATGCTGAAATACATGTGAAGACCCTCTCAAACTCACCGCTCCCTGACAAGAGGGAGCCAGCTTAGCTTAGCTGCCAACACCCACACATCGTGTCAGCAAGGCGGACAGCCCGCCTGCTTTCATAACTCTCACTGTATTTCCCGTTTCTAAACTTCCCTTCACCTATGTCTCTCTGAGATTTTTTCCATATTTACATCTCTTAGGAGGTGGACCTCAAACAGAAAGGACTGCTTCCAAGTGTTGGCAGCAGCTTATACAAGGAACCATAGAAGGGCGGGAGCAATCTGCCAGGACTTCAACCTAGGTTGAAATCCCTATCCACTAGGTCATTGGATTCTCGAGTGACAAGGCAATATTAAGGGTAACCGACGGGTTCTCACGCCAAATTTTTAATTTGATGTGTGGTGCTATGAATCGAATCCTAGAAGTAGGCCTTCATTAAATTTCACAAGAAGTTTAGTTCTATGCAGAATATGTATGTGGTACACTATTATGGAAAGGATTGACATAAAGACCGTTCTTCTGTAACAATAACAATTTATTTAATAGAGAACTAAGACTACTGCAACAACGACTTTACATTACGTTAATGTCTTTCAGTGGCACCATTCCGACAGCTAATTCAACAGCCTTAGATAACAATGACTCCTGACAATTGCCGCTCCAATTATAACCACGAAATCCTTGCCGTGATCACTTGGGGCTGAAACTATGAACTAATTGAACACAGGTGTGCCCGCTGACGACGCAAAATTACAATCAAAATTACTCGCAGCCCACTGCAATATAAACTCTATAATCACAACTTACAAAGACTCTTGCAGCCCCAGCAATGAGATCGTAACGTCCAGGGTGTTTAATGACAACACAGGTAACCTCCTGTCAATTCTACGTTAAGACTTGTCTCTCAAGAAACAATCAAACAATACAATAAATGTTACACTAATTGATCCTCAATGATTAATTACAATGATAGACTGTCAACAGCAGTCAGCAACAATTTAGTTTACATGGAGTCTGGCCCTAGCTTCGGTGCGGGGCGGACGTGTTGAATCGGCGCTCCAGCAGTTTGGTGTTGTTTGCCCGTTTCGGCCGGTTGGGGCGGGTGTGTGTCTGCTCGCCTGTGCTGACGTGGCGTAACGATGGGGGTCCCTCTACCCCCAGTCGTCCGGGCTCAGTCTGTGGGACTAGAGTTCTCTGTGCAGGCTGGTTACCCGGAGATTGCCCTGGCTTGTGAAATGCTCTCTGTCCCTGTGTTTGCGATTTATGGGGTCGAGTTGGTAACGGCCCGTAGGGCCATTGTGAAGTTTGCAGAGGAGGCGGCGTATCGCGATTTTCTCCGGCGATACGAGGGGCGGACACTGCCCCTGCCGGATGGTGCGGGCACTGTCACCCTCTCGGATAGAAGTGGTGCACTTACTTACATCAGTGTGCATGGGGCTCCCTTGGAGTTTCCAGAGGCTCTGCTACGGCGGTATTTCGGGCGGTTTGGCGCAGTTGTTAGTGTGAGAGTGAACGTGGTGTCTTCTAGTCCTCTTAAGGGTGTGAGGTCTAACATTCGCACCCTGGGCATGAGACTCCGGGCGGATATTCCGTCCTCTGTGCGCCTTATGGGGTACAACGTTCGGGTGTTTTACGCCCGTCAGCCGCGGACGTGTTATCGTTGTGGTCTTTTGGGCCATCAGGCTGCTGCCTGTTCTGCGCCTCCTGTTGCACCAGTGAACCTCTTCAGTGAGGAGGATTTTCCGCCCCTTCCTGTGGGGGATGATTCGGTGGGTATGGACGTCTCTTCGGCTGAGGAGGTGCCCTCTGTAGCAGCTGTTGCTCCGCCTGTTGCGCCCCCTGTTGTTGCCGTATCTCTTCCAGAGGTTGGGTCCTCGCCTAGTGCTCCGGCTGATGTCCCTGCGCCTCTTCCGCCTGCCGTTTGCTCAGACCCCTCGTCTTCCAGTTCTTCCTCTGCTGTGTCTGTCCCGGTCCCTGCACCCTCGCCGTCTGTTCCGGCTGCGCTGGGAGATGAGGTGGATCCGGAATTCCCTCCTGTGCCTGGCCTGGTGCCCCGTGTGGTTGAGGAGGCTGCCGTGCTGCGGCGTGCGTCGGTTCGCTCGGTTGGTGCTGCGCGGGTCGCTGAGTCTGCCTCCGGGTCTGATGATGTGCGGCCCGAGCCTAAGCGTTCCGGCGTTTTCTGTGTGGGCTGATGTTGGCGAATTCGACGAGTGTCGTCCTTCCGTTGACGGTGGCGTGGCTCCGGATGTGGTGCACACTACGGTGGTGGCGGAGGTACACTTGCCTGAGGATGCCGGTGCCGGCGTTTCGGCCTCCACTTCTGGTCCGGTGTCCGAGGGTCCTGCTTCAGGTGCGTTGCCTGCGTCGGATGGCTCCGGTTCTTCGTGGGCGGTGGTTCCCCTGCTGTAGTTGGTGGTGAGCGGGGTGGCCTGGTGGTCATGTTGAGAAAGGATGCTCGCTCTGGATGTTCTGTGGCCCCTTCCTCGTTACCCGTTTCCTCGGCAGCGGTCTTGCCGCCTCTTCCGTTTCCTGCAGTCCCTTCCGTGTCTCCTGCGGTATCCGTGGAAGTGCTATCGTCTCAGCGTCCGACACCTGCTCCGATGGCGAAGGCGTGGCAGGCTCGGCGTCCCTCGTCCGCTTCTCCGGTGTCATCTGCTTCCTCGCAGGGCGTGGTTGGCGCTCCCCAGCCTCGTTATGCGACTTGCGTCAGTGACCTTAGGCATTGGCCGATGCCGCCAGATATAGATGTTCCTGAGTTTATGATACCCGCTCGAGCGCGGGGGATCAAAAACCCTACCGACCTTGAAGATCTCGTCTGGGAAGCTTACAAGTCGAAATATCCTTGTGAGCTGTTCCCGGAGAAGTACGTTTCTTCCGATGTTCCTCGCAAGTGATTTCTGTGTATTTTGTGTTGCCTGGTTGTGGGGTGTGTATGTGTGTGGGTGGGGTGGGTATTGTTTCCCGGTTCCTGCGTGCTCCGGTTTGTTTTGTGTTTTTTTTTTGTATGGCTCGTGGGGGGGTGTGCGGTTCCTATGCGTTTGTGTGTTCGGTTATGGATGTCGTGTGCACTTGTTTGTCATATTGTGTGCCCTTCAGGCTGTTGGCGTGTGCTCTTTGTTATGTTTTGCCGTCCGTTTGTTATGGCGGATCTGTTTTCTTTATTGTTATTGTCCTTATTCTTGTATGTTTCTCGCCTCTCTGTATGTATTTGAGGTGTTAGCAGGCTTGCTTTGTGTGCGTTTTGTCCTGGGGTTTTCCCTTATGTTTGTATTACACTGTGTTACTAATTGTGTATTGTTTGTATATGCATTTTTTTGTGGTCAGCCCTTCTGGCTGGTCTTCTATTGATTTGTTCCTTTGTCCTTGTACATATGTGTGCTTTGTACTTTTGTTCTATGTTATATTTATGTTTTTCTTGTACATTATACGCATGCTTGCATGTAAAATAAAAATAACAAAAAAAAAAAAATTTAGTTTACATTAAACACAATCGTGTCTCTCAGACACTCAACTGTCAACACACTAACTCACTCGTCCTTAATTATACCATACTTGACCCATCAAACATTCAGTGAGTAATTACCAATTAATTACTGACGACCTGACAGCTACTTAAAACCACAATGAGTTACGTTAACCCCCACCGTCACCCTATCGATTGTTCCTCACCAGTCTATGTCAAATTTACGTTAATGAGGGTTAATTACTCTAATTAACTTCAAGCAATTAATTACCTGCCACACGGACAGATAATTAATACTACATGTATACGTTACTCTCCACAGTGTCTAAGCAGAGCTCATTAAACACTGAATTCACGAAGTGGCGGGCATTAAATACCCTAATTAACTTTGAGTGATTAATCAACAGTCCAACAGACAGATATAATTAATCCAACGAATTATGCTACTTATATAACTTAGCTCTCTGACAGTCATTCAAACCCTGTGACATTAATTGCCCTCAATTAACTTGAGCCACTAATTAGCCGTCCCACCAGTCCCAGGGGTGGGTACCACCAGCCCCAGGGGAGGGTACCACCAGCCCCAGGGGTGAGTACCACCAGCCCCAGGGGAGGGTACCACCAGCCCCAGGGGTGGGTACCACCAGTCCCAGGGGAGGGTACCATCAGCCCCAGGGGTGGGTACCACCAGCCCCAGGGGTGGGTACCACCAGCCCCAGGGGTGGGTACCACCAGCCCCAGGGCAGGGTACCACCAGTCCCAGGGGAGGGTACCACCAGCCCCAGGGGTGGGTACCACCAGCCCCAGGGGTGGGTACCATCAGCCCCAGGGGTGGGTACCACCAGCCCCAAGGGTGGGTACCACCAGCCCCAAGGGTGGGTACCACCAGCCCCAGGGGAGGGTACCACCAGTCCCAGGGGAGGGTACCACCAGCCCCAGGGGTGGGTACCACCAGCCTCAGGGGTGGGTACCACCAGCCCCAGGGGAGGGTACCATCAGCCCCAGGGGTGGGTACCACCAGTCCCAGGGGTGGGTACCACCAGTCCCAGGGGTGGGTACCACCAGCCCCAGGGGAGGGTACCATCAGCCCCAGGGGTGGGTACCACCAGCCCCAGGGGTGGGTTACCACGAGTCCCAGGGGTGGGTACCACCAGCCCCAGGGGGAGGGTACCACCAGTCCCAGGGGTGGGTACCACCAGCCCCAGGGGTGGGTACCACCAGCCCCAGGGGTGGGTACCACCAGCCCCAGGGGTGGGTACCACCAGCCCCAGGGGTGGGTACCACCAGTCCCAGGGGAGGGTACCACCTGTCCCAGGGGTGGGTACCATCAGCCCCAAGGGTGGGTACCACCAGCCCCAGGGGTGGGTACCACCAGTCCCAGGGGTGGGTACCACCAGCCCCAGGGGTGGGTACCACCAGTCCCAGAGGTGGGTACCACCAGCCCCAGGGGTGGGTACCACCAGCCCCAGGGGTGGGTACCACCAGCCCCAGGGGTGGGTACCACCAGTCCCAGGGGTGGGTACCACCAGCCCCAGGGGTGGGTACCACCAGTCCCAGAGGTGGGTACCACCAGCCCCAGGGGTGGGTACCACCAGCCCCAGGGGTGGGTACCACCAGCCCCAGGGGTGGGTACCACCAGCCCCAGGGGTGGGTACCACCAGTCCCAGGGGTGGGTACCACCAGCCCCAGGGGTGGGTACCACCAGTCCCAGGGGTGGGTACCACCAGCCCCAGGGGTGGGTACCACCAGTCCTAGGGGTGGGTACCACCAGCCCCAGGGGTGCGTACCACCAGCCACAGGGGTGGGTACCACCAGTCCCAGGGGTGGGTACCACCAGCCCCAGGGGTGGGTACCACCAGCCCCAGGGGTGGGTACCACCAGCCCCAGGGGTGGTACCACCAGCCCCAGGGGTGGGTACCACCAGTCCCAGGGGTGGGTACCACCAGCCCCAGGGGTGGGTACCACCAGCCCCAGGGGAGGGTACCACCAGCACCAGGAAGGCTGGATTAAATTCTGACGGGACACTAAGGAAAGCAGGACCATAATATCCTGTCAGTCCAGACCCGAGCCTGAGTCGGTGTAGGAGTGTCGACCAGCAGTGTCGAGCAGCACAGTGTCGAGCAGCACAGTGTCGACCAGCACAGTGTCGAGCAGCACAGTGTCGATCAGCACAGTGTCGACCAGCACAGTGTCGACCAGCACAGTGTCGAGCAGCACAGTGTCGAGCAGCACAGTGTCGAGCAGCACAGTGTCGATCAGCACAGTGTCGAGCAGCACAGTGTCGACCAGCACAGTGTCGAGCAGCACAGTGTCGAGCAGCACAGTGTCGAGCAGCACAGTGTCGAGCAGCACAGTGTCGAGCAGCACAGTGTCGAGCAGCTCAGCAACGGTGTGTGTGTTGCTCTTGTTGACGATGACGTCACATCTTTGGTCTAGTTGCTTATGAAAGTATAGTGACATCATATTTACATTATGTTTAGCTACCTACGAATGGTGACATCATATTTACATTATGTTTAGCTACCTACGAATGGTGACATCATATTTACATTATGTTTAGCTACCTACGAATGGTGACATCATATATAAAGGCTACGTAGCTACCTAAGGCCTTTGAGCAGTGATGCAGCGTGCCTATGTGTACCTGCCTCAGGTACTCGCTCCGAGTTACTTTTGTTAAAAGTAGTATTTTGGGTCCTCACTTGTGGCAACACTTTCCTTGAATTCGTCATATGATTAAATGTGACAAAGACTTTTAATATTACTTTAGAAATATGTTATGTTTTTAACCTGGTTACCGAACTGTTCACGAAATATGAATCGTATATTGTAAATAAGTTCGGGTGTTGATGGACAGTCCTAAGTGTGAATTGACTGCGAGCAGCAGCCTCGAACAGTCTGGTTGACCAGACCTACCAGGAGACCTGGCTGCGGGGACGTGGATTCTCGGAATAACCTCAAGCTAACCGTAAGGTAAGTGTCCAAGACAATGAGACAGAATGCATATACCTCATGTGAAGAACAAGCCACAATAACCTGGGTGAACACAACTAAACACACGTGTGAAATAAAAGTGGCGATGTTTCGGTTAGTCGTGGCCCATGGTGGACTGAAATGTCGTTTTTAACTTATAATCGGGAATCCCGGGTTCAATTCCTGGGCGGTACCGAAATGGTTGGGCTTGTTTACTTCCCTCACCTAATGCCTCTATTCACCTAGCAGTAAATAGGTTAGTTAGGCAACTGTTGTGGGGTTGCATCCTGGGGAGGGTCAGTAGTTCAACCTTGGGGTACCTCGTTACAAGCTTAACACACTGTACTCATTGTTGAAGATTAAGCCACCCAAGAGGTGGCATGGGCAAGAATAGCCCGTAAGTAGTAGATTTTTTTGGAGTGAATGTGATCATTGGTGGTGGAACACACTGTGGTGGGAGCCACGTTTAAACTGCCCGCTGGCAGGAGCTCCTTCAAGTTATACCTGACGGCGCACGCCAAACACAGCGAAACTACGACGTTGCTACAACGTTCGAACAAGATTTAACACCTAACAAGTTATAAGAACCAATATAACAAGTTATAACAACGTTCTAATACGTCAAAAACACGTTAAGCCAAGTTGTAGCAACTTTATTGCAAGTTGTAACAAGCGGAAAATACGGTCAGTTACGGTTTGTGTTTCCAGGGGGCCACTCCCGGGGCAGCACGCCTCCGGCAGAAGACACCCACCCACCGCCTGTGACGACGATTTAAACCCCTTTGCTGGATTCTTTTCGGCTTGGATTACCCCGCTGGTCGTAATAGGAGGACTGGCTGTCCTCACCATCCCACATCTACTAGCGAAGCATAGACTTGCTCTTACTCCTACCACCGAGGGCTATACGGACTCAAGGTGAGCCTCTGTTTCTTGTTATGTCCCCCCCTAAGGTCACCCGTGGGGCGCCCGCCATGGCTAGTGTGCTGCTCCCACACACACTCGCTCTCGCTCACCGACTGAACGAATTATGAACAGCAAGAGGAAAACCTGAGTCAAATTATTAAAATGCGTCGAAACATGTGGCATTGTTGAGGCAGGCAACACTTGAGGTGTGGCAGGCAACACTTGAGGTGTGGCAGGCAACACTTGAGGTGTGGCAAGCAACACTTGAGGTGTGGCAGGCAACACTTGAGGTGTGGCAGGCAACACTTGAGGTGTGGCAGGCAACACTTGAGGTGTGGGCAACACTTGAGGTGTGGGCAACACTTGAGGTGTGGCAAGCAACACTTGAGGTGCGGCAGGCAACACTTGAGGTGCGGCAGGCAACACTTGAGGTGTGGCAGGCAACACTTGAGGTGTGGCAAGCAACACTTGAGGTGCGGCAGGCAACACTTGAGGTGCGGCAGGCAACACTTGAGGTGTGGCAGGCAACACTTGAGGTGTGACAGGCAACACTTGAGGTGTGACAGGCAACACTTGAGGTGCGGCAGGCAACACTTGAGGCGTGACAGGCAACACTTGAGGCGTGACAGGCAACACTTGAGGCGTGACAGGCAACACTTGAGGCGTGACAGGCAACACTTGAGGCGTGACAGGCAACACTTGAGGCGTGACAGGCAACACTTGAGGCGTGACAGGCAACACTTGAGGCGTGACAGGCAACACTTGAGGCGTGACAGGCAACACTTGAGGCGTGGCAGGCAACACTTGAGGTGTTGATGGACGTCAGGCACTGTGGTGTTCCGTAGTGATGTGGCAGATCTCTGTTGCAAGGTGGACAAAGTCACTGCTTAGTTATTAACTTTAATAACACGACTGTTACACGACTGTTACACGACTGTTACACGACTGTTACACGACTGTTGTTATAAATTTAGGGGCGACGACGATGGTGGGATCAGATGCGGCCGGCGTACCCGTAAAGGGTTAATCGCGGAGCCTAATTGTTAAACGAATGACGCGTAGCACCAGAAACTAATATACTTCGCGGCAAATAAACGCACAGACAGGCAGATGATTGGGGGACCCCAGGAGTCCCTCAGCACCGGCCCCGCCCCACACAGAGGACACCGGGTAGCAAAACCCAAAACTCGGCCCCCAATTAAAACGCAAAAGTCATCCAGTGCCCCCCGACAGAGTAGAAGCCGGTCGCTCACCACGTCTGAGGGCACACCAGGAGCCCACAACGTCTGAGGGCACACCAGGAGCCCACAACGTCTGAGGGCACACCAGGAGCCCACAACGTCTGAGGGCACACCAGGAGCCCACCACGTCTGAGGGCACACCAGGAGCCCACCACGTCTGAGGGCACACCAGGAGCCCACCACGTCTGAG
Organism: Procambarus clarkii; assembly: GCF_040958095.1. Lineage (NCBI taxonomy): Eukaryota > Metazoa > Arthropoda > Malacostraca > Decapoda > Cambaridae > Procambarus > Procambarus clarkii. The sequence goes on along the minus strand of NC_091159.1, from coordinate 29,583,739 downwards.
GGCACACCAGGAGCCCACCAAAACCCACCAACACCCGGCAACTCTCGGCCAAGCCGGCGCTGGACACCGTCACCCCGCCGGGAGAACCAGCCAGAAAACGTTAAAAATCTATATCATATCGTCATATCGTCTTGTGACCCAAGACGATATGAGCGCCAGGCGTGGTAACAATCCGGACCGTTGAAATATGCCAAACGGCAGTATCAAATCCAAAACCGGGATCGCGAAACAGAACGCGATCCGGCGGCTCCCAGGCGGAGGAGGCATCCAGACATCCGCCCGTCGTCAAGGTTGAACCGGGAGTTGTGGTACATGACTGGCAGCCCACCGAGCGTGGCGGGCGTCTCTGTTTACAAACACGGACGGCGTATTGGTGTATGAAACGCAGCGGCGAGCAAACGGGTAGAAAAGTTTACTCTGAACATGACCTGATACCGGACAGCACGACCTTATCCTGATTAAATGCAGGTTATTAGCCGTAATACGATATATATATATATATATATATATATATATATATATATATATATATATATATGTCGTACCTAATAGCCAGAACGCACTTCTCAGCCTACTATTCAAGGCCCGATTTGCCTAATAAGCCAAGTTTTCATGAATTAATGTTTTTTCGTCTACCTAACCTACCTAACCTAACCTAACCTAGCTTTTTTTGGCTACCTAACCTAACCTTACCTATAAATATAGGTTAGGTTAGGTTAGGTAGGGTTGGTTAGGTTCGGTCATATATCTACGTTAATTTTAACTCCAATAAAAAAAAATTGACCTCATACATAGAGAAAGGGTTTGCTTTATCATTTCATAAGAAAAAAATTATAGTAAATATATTAATTCTGGAAAACTTGGCTTATTAGGCAAATCGGGCCTTGAATAGTAGGCTGAGAAGTGAGTTCTGGCTACTAGGTACGACATATATATATATATATATATATATATATATGTCGTACCTAGTAGCCAGAACGTACTTCTCAGCCTACTATGCAAGGCCCGATTTGCCTAATAAGCCAAGTTTTCATGAATTAATTGTTTTTCGGCAACCTAACCTACCTAACCTAACCTAACCTAACTTTTTCGGCTACCTAACCTAGTCTAACCTATAAAGATAGGTTAGGTTAGGTTAGGCAGGGTTGGATAGGTTCGGTCATATATCTACGTTAATTTTAACTCCAATAAAAAAAATTGACCTCATACATAATGAAATGGGTAGCTTTATCATTTCATAAGAAAAAAATTTGAGAAAATATATTAATTCAGGAAAACTTGGCTTATTAGGCAAATCGGGCCTTGCATAGTAGGCCGAGAAGTGCGTTCTGGCTACTAGGTACGACATATATATATATATATATATATATATATATATATATATATATATATATATATATATATATGTCGTACTATATATATATATATATATATATATATATATATATATATATATATATATGTCGTACCTAGTAGCCAGAACGCACTTCTCGGCCTACTATGCAAGGCCCGATTTGCCTAATAAGCCAAGTTTTCCTGAATTAATATATTTTCTATAATTTTTTTCTTATGAAATGATAAAGCTACCCATTTCATTATGTATGAGGTCAATTTTTTTTATTGGAGTTAAAATTAACGTAGATATATGACCGAACCTAACCAACCCTACCTAACCTAACCTAATCTATCTTTATAGGTTAGGTTAGGTTAGGTAGCCGAAAAAGTTAGGTTAGGTTAGGTAGGTTAGGTAGTCGAAAAACAATTAATTCACGAAAACTTGGCTTATTAGGCAAATCAGGCCTTGCATAGTAGGCTGAGAAGTGAGTTCTGGCTACTAGGTACGACATATATATATATATATATATATATATATATATATATATATATATATATATATATATATATATATATATATATATATATATATATATATATATATATATATATATATAAAATTTGTGAGGGTACCACCTCTGGTGATATATATATATATATATATATATATATATATATATATATATATATATATATATATATATATATATATATATATATATATATATTTATATATAGTTCTGGCTACTAGGTACGACATATATATGTCGTACCTAGTAGCCAGAACGCACTTCTCTGCCTACTATGCAAGGCCCGATTTGCCTAATAAGCCAAGTTTTCATGAATTAATTGTTTTTCGACTACCTAACCTACCTAACCTAACCTAACCTAACTTTTTCGGCTACCTAACCTAACCTAACCTATAAAGATAGGTTAGATTAGGTTAGTTAGGGTTGGTTAGGTTCGGTCATATATCTACGTTAATTTTAACTCCAATAAAAAAAAATTGACCTCATACATAATGAAATGTGTAGCTTTATCATTTCAAAAGAAAAATAAATTGAGAAAATATATTAATTCAGGAAAACTTGGCTTATTAGGCAAATCGCGCCTTGCATAGTAGGCTGAGAAGTGCGTTCTGGCTACTAGGTACGACATATATATATATATATATATATATATATATATATATATATATATATATATATATATATATATATATATATATATATATATATATATATATATATTATATATATATATATATATATATATATATATATATATATATATATATATATATATATATATATATATATATATATATATATGTCTGTGTGTGTGTGTGTGTCCCCTTGTTCGTGCTCCACAAATGCTAAATAGTTTGTCTTTGTCCATCCAGTCAATTCCTTTGAAAATTTTGTAGGGGGGTGATCATGTCTTCCCTTACTCTTCTGTTTTCCTGTTTTCCAGGGACGTGAGGTTCAGTTCCTGTAGCCTTTCCTCCCACCTATATTTGTCACGTGATGTTTTTCTACCAGAAAATAGTCTTAGCGGCGGACTTTTCATCCTAGGATACAGCCACAGACATATACATAGTCCTTCCCCCCCCCCTTCATCACTCTACCTCACAATGACAGTCTTGCAGCCGAGCGGACAGCGTCCAGAATTCGCAGATCACTGACCCGGGATCGATTCCCGGTCGAAATTGTACATAAACAAGTGAGCAGAGTTCCGTTCACTGGGAGGGCTTCCGTTTATGTAGCAGTATATAGGTGTGTGTGTGTGTGTGTGTGTGTGTGTGTGTGTGTTAGAGAGAAATACGAGAAGTAGATAAGTCAGAGCAAATAAGTCGGAGAGTCAGTACATTCAACAACCGACTGTTAGAAAGGCGGGGTCCAAGAGCTAGCAGCTCGATCCAGCAGGTATATAAACACTCACACCCATACAGTCACTCGGAGAACACTTTATCAACACAGTGTTCCCGGTTAATTCACTATCCTCCAACCAAACAATACAAAAGTGGACGCGTGTTCAAGAGGAAATTAAACACTTTCCAGCAAGAAGTGACGGACCAGCAGGGTTGTAGTGGTCATGTAGCCTTCAAGCAACAGCCGGTTGGACCAAGTTACAACGAGTCAAGCCCATCCCCGGTTCCTATCTGGGGAGTCCAACTCCCAGAACCCACTCCAAGTATACTCAGTCTCCCTCCCTCTTCCCTCTCCCTCCCTCCCTCTACCCTCTCCCTCCCTCTTCCCGCTCTCTTTCAGTTTGTTAAGCGAGTAAACATAAGCCAGTCCAACCCTCTCCCACCGAGTCGTAGCGCCATTGACCCTCCACTGGTGGCTAGTGGACTGGCGGCCGGGGTGGCTAGTGGACTGGCGGCCGGGGGTGGCTAGTGGACTGGCGGCCGGGGGTGGCTAGTGGACTGGCGGCCGGGGGTGGCTAGTTGACTAGCGGCCGGGGGTGGCTAGGGGACTGGGGAGCGGGAGGGCTAGATACACCATAGTTATGCGCTGCTGTTGCTCGGTATACCTCTCTGAGGAGCGGGAGGCGACCCACAGAGATATTATATATTATATATGGATCATCGGACGCCATATTGAAAATCCCCGCGTTCACTTCCTAGAGTGAAACAACCCAATGTGTAGTCAACACTATTTAAGCAATGCTTGGGAATTTGAATACATACTCATGGAGTCTGCCCTATTTACAAACTTAACACTCTGCCATATATATATATATATATATATATATATATATATATTAGTATATTTTGGTAGCAGTCTTTCCTGTAGACATATATTATTAAATATGACCGAAAAAGTAAGATTAACAATTCTAACACGAATTTTCTCAATCTTTCGTACATTTCGTTTCACTGTTGGAGGTAAATCAAAAAACAATTCTCCAAAATTCATTTTTATTTCTAGTCTGACGCGACACAAGCGCGTTTCGTAAAACTTATTACATTTTCAAAGACTTTAGTTCACAAATACACAACTGAATAGAACTTACGCATCTCCGATTTTATATCTACATTTGAGTGAGGTGGAAGGGGTGATGTGGCATTAACACAAGACAGAACAAGATGTGGTATTAATAGGGTATTAATTTCATCAACACAAGACAGAACAAGAGTATTAATAGGGTATTAATTTCATCAACACAAGACAGAACACGAAACAATGGATATTGAATAGAAGTGTTTGTAGATAGCCTATTGGTCCATATTTCTTGATGCTTCTATATTGGAGCGGAGTCTTGAGGTGGGTAGAATATAGTTGTGCAATAATTGGCTGTTGATTGCTGGTGTTGACTTCTTGATGTGTAGTGCCTCGCAAACGTCAAGCCGCCTGCTATCGCTGTATCTATCGATGATTTCTGTGTTGTTTACTAGGATTTCTCTGGCGATGGTTTGGTTGTGGGAAGAGATTATATGTTCCTTAATGGAGCCCTGTTGCTTATGCATCGTTAAACGCCAAGAAAGAGATGTTGTTGTCTTGCCTATATAGTGGATTTTTTGGAGCTTACAGTCCCCAAGAGGGCATTTGAAGGCATAGACGACGTTAGTCTCTTTTAAAGCGTTCTGTTTTGTGTCTGGAGAGTTTCTCATGAGTAGGCTGGCCGTTTTTCTGGTTTTATAGTAAATCGTCAGTTGTATCCTCTGATTTTTGTCTGTAGGGATAACGTTTCTATTAACAATATCTTTCAGGACCCTTTCCTCCGTTTTATGAGCTGTGGAAAAGAAGTTCCTGTAAAATAGTCTAATAGGGGGTATAGGTGTTGTGTTAGTTGTCTCTTCAGAGGTTGCATGGCTTTTCACTTTCCTTCTTACGATGTCTTCGACGAAACCATTGGAGAAGCCGTTATTGACTAGGACCTGCCTTACCCTACAGAGTTCTTCGTCGACTTGCTTCCATTCTGAGCTGTGGCTGAGAGCACGGTCGACATATGCGTTAACAACACTCCTCTTGTACCTGTCTGGGCAGTCGCTGTTGGCATTTAGGCACATTCCTATGTTTGTTTTGGAAATGCCAACAGCGACTGCCCAGACAGGTACAAGAGGAGTGTTGTTAACGCTTATGTCGACCGTGTTATGTGTTCTGTCTTGTGTTGATGAAATTAATACCCTATTAATACCACATCTTGTTCTGGCTTGTGTTAATGCCACATCACCCCTTCCACCTCACTCAAATGTAGATATAAAATCGGAGATGTGTAAGTTCTATTCAGTTGTGTATTTGTGAACTAAAGTCTTTGAAAATGTAATAAGTTTTACGAAACGCGCTCGTGTCGCGTCAGACTAGAAATAAAAAAGAATTTTGGAGAATTGATTTTTGATTTACCTCCAACAGTGAAACGAAATGTACGAAAGATTGAGAAAATTCGTGTTAGAATTATTAATCTTACTTTTTCGGTCATATTTAATAATATATATATATATATATATATATATATATATATATATATATATATATATATATATATATATATATATATATATATATATATATATATATGGATCGTCAATTGCATATATATATATGCAATTGACGATCACAAAACACTGATCATTTTATACGGAAAATCAACAGAGAAATATGAAATGAGGTGAACACACCTCATTTCATATTTCTCTGGATTTTCCGCATATATATATATATATATATATATATATATATATATATATATATATATATATATATATATATATATATATATATATATATATATATATATTTACACTGTAATATGAATTTGATATAACCCAGGCTAACATCACTCACATAATAATACAAATATATAATTGTTTATAAAAGGGCATTTTTTTTTAATTTTGACCTGAAGGCCGAGTTTATTTTGGGTAACGTCACTCATCCTGTGAGTGAACACACCGCCATAGTGACGGTACTGGGCAGCGTCACTCATCCTGTGAGTGAACACACCGCCATAGTGACTTACTGGGCAGCGTCACTCGTCCTGTTTGTAAATGAAAAGCGGTTTACACATAACTCAATTGATGACATTCAGACATTTGTGTCCTCAGGCCAGGCTCGTTAAAGCGGCGACATTCCCCCCCTCCCTCCTACAAGACGCGTTCATTAATTGTAAGATGTTGAGTATTTCAAACAGGTTTGTTCTCATGTACAGGTTAATATTATGAAAAATTGAAGTTCTAAGAAGAGTTAGTCGTAGGTTGGTTTAGGTGGTAGGTTAGGTGGTGTTATTTAGCTGTTGGCAATTATTTGTATTTGAAGTACGTGGGTGAAGCATTTACAGCGTTGTGTTCCCGCAACCCGTCCTCAGACCATGTCCATTCCATCCCAGCCCGTCCTCCAAATAAAGACCCAAAAGTGATTCCATCCACCCGCCACCCCTTCCCCCCTGGTGTTTATGAATGAAAAACGGTTTACACACGACTCACAACTGCTGACGTTCGAACACTTCCGGAACAAGTGCTTCACTGACGAATTTTGTTCGAACCACAACGCTGTAAATGCTTCACCCACGTACTACAAATACAAATAATCGCCAACTGAACCTGAACACCTAACCTAACCTATGCCTATATATGCCCAATATGTTAATATATTATAATATTAGTTTATATTTGAGAAAAATCCCGTTTTGTATAAACAGCATATTAAAATTTATGAATGTCGTCTGTGGGGTCGACCGCTGGATGGAATGGACTAGAGTCGAGGACGGGCTGAATACCAATAATGTGATCCTCCGCCAACCTGTGTACAGGAGAGAGGTGGTGGGTGTAGGGGTCAGTTGTGTTGGTGTACCGAGTGATCACTCTCCTTCACTGTGCCACTTGGGCAGCCTTCAGCCACCACAATAACCCTTGTAAGTGGCCCTTAACGTCGTCTGGGAGTGAGTAATAGATTAGATATCAATGACGCTCCTATGATATTAGATAAAGATGAGCGTAGTTTGTTTAAATACTTTACTAATTCACATTATTTTGGCGGATTTATTCATTCATTACCGAGAGTGTTAAGCCAACACACACACACACACACACACACACACACACACACACACACACACACACACACACACACACACACACACACACACACACACACACACACACACACACACACACACACACACACACAAAGAGCCAGAGCTCAACCCCCGCAAGCACAACCAGGTGAGTACAACTAGGTGAGTACACACACACACACACACACACACACACACAAAGAGCCAAAGCTCAACCCCAGCAAGCACAACCAGGTGAGTACATCAGACATATGCTGGGAATAATAACACAAATACAGAAGATATATTCCGGTCAGTTGTCGCTCGTGTCCGCCAGTTTAAGTCAGTTTTGTGAGAAATAATTCAATATGACTGTGAAATGTAGACAATAGTTGTCAACATTAGAGGCCTTGAAGACGTTAACTGTCATGTATGTCTCAGTGTTCACCGTTCATGACAGTGTTCACTGTTCATGACTGTTCACTGTTCATGAGTGTTCACTGTTCATGAGTGTTCACTGTTCATGACGAGATCGAATCCTGCTACGTCCTGTCAAACTAACGACGCTAGACTCTTTACTGTATTGATGAACACTGTGTACTGAGGCTTTACAATCAATTGTATTCAATTGTATTCAATTCCTAGAGTATGTTAGTTGCTAGCAAGTAAATACTTAATAATGGGAGGAGTAGTGCATAGAGGCTGACCCCGTCCTGTTAACTAATAAGTCGCGTTTTTTACGTAATCGTAACCAACGTTACAAATGCAACCTATTAAGAGCAATACAGACCCAAATACTCACGTTTTCTATTCATCTGATTAGATTGGTTAGGCGGGTTGCCTGGGTTCATACCCTGCGGCCCAACCCGTCCTCATGATAGCACGTCGCATTTTGACGTATTCTCTTCCTAAGACCAAAAATCGTCGCACTAGAACATGGCTCGCGGGATTGACGTACTGTCCCGTTTTCTGTTTTGGGTCCTCTGGTAGGTTAGGATAAGGGCACTTTATTAAGACAGTTTCTTGATGTTAGAAGGTGTGAGGGAGACAGCAACAGGTGTGAGGGAGACAGCAACAGGTGTGAGGGAGACAGCAACAGGTGTGAGGGAGACAACAACAGGTGTGAGGGAGACAACAACAGGTGTGAGGGAGACAGCAACAGGTGTGAGGGAGACAGTAACAGGTGTGAGGGAGACAACAACAGGTGTGAGGGAGACAGCAACAGGTGTGAGGGAGACAGCAACAGGTGTGAGGGAGACAACAACAGGTGTGAGGGAGACAGCAACAGGTGTGAGGGAGACAGCAACAGGTGTGAGGGAGACAGCAACAGGTGTGAGGGAGACAACAACAGGTGTGAGGGAGACAGCAACAGGTGTGAGGGAGACAACAACAGGTGTGAGGGAGACAACAACAGGTGTGAGGGAGACAGCAACAGGTGTGAGGGAGACAGCAACAGGTGTGTGGCCCCAGGAGAACCCATACCCTGAGCCAGAACACACTCCTCACACCACCTTCACACACACACCTTGTGGATTACTATATATAAAATCCTCAATGTTAACTCTTAGCCTCAAGTAAGTTTCTTGAGACAATAACATACATCTCAAAATTCAATTCAATTTGTCTTTATTATGCACCCCATACCCATCCCGTGGGCGGTGGTGTAAAGGGTTACAGAGGCACATAATCGGTTCAGGAACTGAACCCTCTAGTTCGAACCAGTTCTAGTTCGAAGAATCCTTCTAGTTCTAATTCGTTTAGCTAAGCAAATAACAATCTTTTGACGGTAGTTACACAATTATTAATGTTATATATACATGTACACATAATCATACATACATGTACATATATGTACATACTAAATATATATACAAATACATATACATATTCAATCACCTACACAAATACTCACATCAATAATCTTTTGAATCACAAGTGATTCAACAAGAGGTTCACAACAGTCACTATACAAGGAACTTTGCATCTATGATGAGTCACACAGTTACTCTTCTTGTCCCACACCCACCCAACTGGGCGGCAGCTTTACAGTCATGCATGCATTACCTACAGAAAGAAAATTTTGAATACTTCGCTAAGATTTCGGGCAGCACATCATTATGAATGAAGTACTTACACATTTCTTGGACACCATTGATGGTGTTATCTCTGAATTCCACGATTTTTTCACATTCCATTATATAATGACGCAAAGTATGCGAATAGTTCCGCTAACAGAGTTTACATTTAGTCAGATCTACATCAGCAGATGTTATAAACTCCCAGAGGTACTTGTAGCCGAGCCTAAGCCTAGCAGTGGTAACATCTAGAAGTCTGCTAACATTATTGGATGACCCATAGACGTGCGGTTTTTCCTGCATAATAGAATGATGATAGATGGAGTAACTGGTGTGAATTTCACTTTGCCTCAAGTCTCCGAAGTTTAGTTGATGTTCCCGGAATATTGCTGCCCTCAGGCTGCTCAAAGGCAGTCCAAGTTGGTAATCAATTCCCTCTTTACGAGCAAAGTCTTGGCCAACTCATCAGTTCTATCATGCATTCGGAGACCAGTATGGGAATCAATCCACAGGAGACAGACTCTGACTCCATCATTGATTATTTCAATATATCTGTGTCTAGCTTCAGAGATAAGCACGTCACAGTTTTACCTTGGGAAGCTGAGGGCAGTCAAGGATGATAAGGAGTCACTTACAATTAGCGTGTCAATTTTGGATTTATATACGCGTTCGAGTGCAAGGATTATGGCAACCAATTCTGTTTGAAGAGTGGAGGCCCAGTTACTTAGACGCGCTCCACACTCATGGGAGAAGGAACCATCTCTCCCTGTCACAACAACTGCACTTCCAGCTGCACCATAAGACTGATGCAAGGATCCATCAGTGTAAATAATCTGGGAAAGGGAGCGCTCTCTGACTAAAGCATCAATTTGGCTTAAGGCATTGTACTTTGCTTCTTGTCGAAGCAAGGCAAGCTTCTTTAACCAGCTTTTTGGGTGGGAAAGGAGGGGCAGTAATTTGGAAAGGAGTGATCTCCCATGGGGCAGGAAAGTGTCGTTGTTGTCTCTCTTGGCAGAGGTGATGAAAATTATACATTTTGATCACAATGGCAGTTTCGGTAATCCATTTAGAGGGATGCTGACCTTCAAGGGAGAAGGCTTGGAGGGCTTCAGTGCAGGGGTTAGGGTGGGTTAGCCTAAGCATCTTGATACCATTTAAAGCACTAATTTCAGTGATTCGATCACTTACACATGAAATATTCAGTTCCTTCCTCATCTCAAAAGGCCGGAGTAGCTGAGGCTAACTCTACCCTCGGACCCACTTAGGTCGGGTTGAGTTTACTTAAAGAGTAGCGATGACGGCGAGTGGTGGAAACTGTCTCAGGTCTTATAGTCCCTTTATTCTCGCCTCCCTGGGTGACCTTGACCTCTCAAGGCACGTGCTCTCGTGTCGTGCCACGTGTCAAGGCACGTGCTCTCGTGTCATGCCACGTGTCAAGGCACGTGCTCTCGTGTCATGACACGTGTCAAGGCACGTGCTCTCGTGTCATGCCACGTGTCAAGGCACGTGCTCTCGTGTCATGCCACGTGTCAAGGCACGTGCTCTCGTGTCATGCCACGTGTCAAGGCACGTGCTCTCGTGTCATGCCACGTGTCAAGGCACGTGCTCTCGTGTCATGGCACGTGTCAAGGCACGTGCTCTCGTGTCATGGCACGTGTCAAGGCGTCATCTGTGACTGGCTGGCACAATGTCATCTTGGGAAGATTGGGACCACATCGCCCAACTACACAAACCAGGTTATAATGGGTCCTGTGGCACAGTAGTCTACGTTCTTGGCTCACCGTCGAGGTAACCGGGTTCGGTACATTTCCTTTCACCTGATGCCTCTGTTCACCTTGTAGGAAACGGGTACCCGTTAGTTAGCCAACTGTCGTGGGGTTACACCCTGGGTTAGGCCGTCAGTTGTTGAGACGAACAAAATGTAAAGAAGTACAAGGGAAAACTAGTCGGGTCAAAGTGCTGCGAGAGAGCTGTAATCCTCCTCTCAGAGGTCAGAGGTCATAGGTCAACTGCTCAGGCACACTCATGTCGGTACTAAGTCTAGCGAGTGAGCTGTGTCTCCCCCCCCCCCCCCCCCGGGGAGGCTGAGAGATGAGCCTGTTAACGTGAGAGAGAGAGAGAGAGAGGGAGGGAGAGAGAGAGAGAGAGAGAGAGAGTATATGTGTGTGTGTGTGTGTGTGTGTGTGTCTGTGTGTGTGTGTGTGTGTGTGTGTGTGTGTGTGTGTGTGTGTGTGTGTGTGTGTGTGTGAGTCAGAACCAGTCAGACCCGGTATGCTTGCTGGTCACAATTATGTGTACATAAATACTTAACAACACAGCTCACCAGCAGCAGCAGCAGCAGCAACAGCAGCAGCAGCAGCAGCAGCAACAGTGGCCGGACAGCTGTTGTTGCAACACTCATCACCACCACCTGTCGTCGGGATCAACACCGGCCAATTCAACGTATACTGCCAGCGCAGGATTCCTTTATCATACCACCCTTTATATCCTTCAAATATAAAGGATATCCTTTAAATTATGTTCCGTTAACATAGTTACATCAACCTCTATGTGTGTCATCCCTAAACTACTAGAGCTTTTTTTATATTCAAGAACGTCTGCTAGAGGCTTTAAAAAGAGTGTAAATACAAGCCGCTGTGATTTACAGTATATTACATTTTACATTTCCATCTTGGGGCTCTTTACGTCAAACTACGATGTATTGGAGACGACAGGTTGATGAGTGATTGGGAAGATCAATCTTACAGCTCATCCTTATAGGTACAGATGATTTTGAAAGCAGAATTGTTAATTGTAGCAGCATTCTATTTTAGATGCACTGCTGAGAAGAATAATACAGCCATCAGTGTGGATGTATAATATTTCTGTATAATTTCTGTATCTGTATAATTTCCGTATTCTCAAGCTGTTTCTAGTACACAGTTCACCGTGTCTGCTTTGTTCAACAGCAACACATAAGCCACGTTCACGTGGACACCACAAGACATCAGGTGCTGTCTTGTGGTGTAAGTCAATATGAGACAGATATCGAGCCTGATATCACAGCTTTCCCTGATAAGCTTCTCGTGCAGAACAGATTTAATATTCACATTTTTTGGATGAACATTAAGCAATTGAAGGTGTTATGATGAGAGGTCTTTCTAGATGTGTATCATACAGCACACGTAATCATACAGCACACATGATGCAGCACACGTAATCATACAGCACACATAATCATACAGCACACATGATACACACAAGTGTGTATCATACAGCACTCACACTCTTTATATATACATGAGTAGTGAACCATCATGTATTTGTGTACACATAAAACATTTACACTTTCACAGTACATATTACACGTTACTTTAATAACAAAAAAAAATCATTTAAAAAAATTATACATGTGGTGAACGTATATATTGAGTTTTTTCGTTTTAAGCGAAATATGAGAAGATTAATATTACATTTTGTAGATTTATAATGTTGTATTTCGAAGCTGTGTAAAGATGTTTTATGGATATATTGCATAACAGAAAGCTACTTTTTTTTGTGGATACTTTTTTTTCGAGGGGGGGGGGGGTTCACTGAGGTAGTATACCTGGAGTATACCTGAAGTATACCTGAAATGGGCCTTGGGTGGAGGCGTTCTCCCGAGGTCACGTGACAACTTGATCTCTCTCTCACCAATTACAGAACCAACATTAGACCAGTTAACTCTCTCGTTCCAGGAGTGGGCCTACAGGCCGGCGTGACCCGGCTGAGTGTATCCTGGAGGATGGGCTCGAGGGAGTGGAGGGTGAAGAGGAGAGCCAGGGTGATGCTGTGTCTCCTCCTCCCGCTGTGGGTGTACTGGCTCCTCTATCAGGACCTCTCCTTCACGCCCATTTCTACCCTCCTGGCCGCCCACACCACACAGGAGCTGCGCCGCAGCCACTACCACCAGAGACGTCACCAAGAGCACCCCAACAACCACGCCATCTACAGCCACACCACCACCAGCAACCATACTAACAACCATACTTCAAGTGAAAAACCTACCAGTGGTATGACACACTAGTAACGTGAGAGAGAGAGAGAGAGAGAGAGAGAGAGAGAGAGAGAGAGAGAGAGAGAGAGAGAGAGAGAGAGAGAGAGAGAGAGAGAGAGAGAGAGAGAGAGAGAGAGAGAGAGAGAGAGAGAGAGATCCTAATGTGTGAGTGATGAGACAGTTAGTACCAGGAAGGCGCTGTGCAACATGAAATCAATAGACGCAAGAGGATGCATCATGTAATATCCTGAGGGTTGGTGAAGGCCCGCGCTCCTGTTCCACCAGCTGGTAGTCTCGTGTCACCTACCCTCTAGCAAGGCTGGGGGGCTGGGCTCTGTGTTGCTATGTCTCCCAGTAGTGGACGTCTGGACCAGCGGTCCAAAAGCAATATTACAAAATAATTTCAACTACATTTAATTAATTCAGTGCAACAATCTCCCCTCTTTCCTCTTTGCAACATTCTGCTATGCCTTATAGCTTTTCGAAGCTTATTCCACCCCCCCCCCCTTCCTGCAATAGTCGCTTCCCACAAATCCTGCTCCTGCGCTGGAAGCCTTCAGGAGGTCTCTGTCCACTGAGTGATCACCCATCCATTTACTGGGTTTAACCTGAAAGAGTAGCAAGATTCGTTCCCTCAGACCTTCTTTTGTATCAGTGTTCGGCTCTGGGGCTGCCTCCTGCCTTCCACCATACTGAGAGGAAAGTATGTATATACTGAGTATATATGGAAGAGGCTTTCCCCAGACTGGGGCAACGAAGGAGGGGGATATACTTTCTTCCTCAGTATATACTATATACATATAGTATACTCTATATATATATATATATATATATATATATATATATATATATATATATATATATATATATATATATATATATATATATATATATATGTCGTACCTAATAGCCAGAACGCACTTCTCAGCCTACTATTCAAGGCCCGATTTGCCTAATAAGCCAAGTTTTCATGAATTAATGTTTTTTCGTCTACCTAACCTACCTAACCTAACCTAACCTAGCTTTTTTTGGCTACCTAACCTAACCTTACGTATAAATATAGGTTAGGTTAGGTTAGGTAGGGTTGGTTAGGTTCGGTCATATATCTACGTTAATTTTATCTCCAATAAAAAAAAATTGACCTCATACATAGAGAAAAGGGTTGCTTTATCATTTCGTAAGAAAAAAATTATAGTAAATATATTAATTCAGGAAAACCTGGCTTATTAGGCAAATCGGGCCTTGAATAGTAGGCTGAGAAGTGAGTTCTGGCTACTAGGTACGACATATATATATATATATATATATATATATATATATATATATATATATATATATATATATATATATATATATACTCTCGCTCTCTCTCTCTCTCTCTCTCTCTCTCTCTATATATATATATATATATATATATATATATATATATATATATATATATATATATATATATATATATATATATATATATATATATATATATATACTATATGTATATAGTATATACTGAGGAAGAAAGTATATCCCCCTCCTTCGTTGCCCCAGTCTGGGGGAAGCCTCTTCCCGACTGCTGGGGTCGTGCCCTGTGAGGGTCCGGTGTTGGGCCCTTATCGGGATGCCTGGGTGCTTCCGATCCCATGGTGCTCGTCCACTGTGTGGGTGTCGCGGGTGAAGGAGTTTGTTTATAGGGTGCCGGATAAGATGTCTCAGCCGAGGGCACCGCCTGGTGGCCGGGTGTCCCCCTGACACGTGGGTGATTTGGGATGCGTACTGCTTCCGCTTTCCGATATACAAGTTTCCGGAGAAATATTAGTTGACGTCTTGCGCACACCGCTACGCCGTGCGTGGATCAGCTGCCGCCGTGAACTCGACACCCAGCCCTACAGTGCGGCGAGTCTCCCTCTAGCGTTTGCCTCTCTTTTCGTCGCCACTCCTCTCTCTATGGCCCGACACATCTAACACCTTTGACTTTCTTCTCCTCGACGTCAACGCGTCTCCCAACATCTGTCCTGGTGCAGTCATCGGGAGGGTAAACCATTCATGCAAACTGCATCTATTCTCAAGAAGAAGAAGAGAGGAAAGTATCGCAGAGTTACTTTCTCCAGTTACAGAGTTACTTGCCTCCTCCTCCACTCTACCTCACACCTCCATGCCTTCTCTCGCACCTCACCTCACACGTTGTCAACCCCGCCCCTTCACCACATTTCCCTTCCCCAGGAGGCTGAGCACGTTGATGGAAGTGTTCAACACCTTTTTCCATTCTCCTCATTCTCTGTAGTACTAAAGCCATACACAACACCCCGATAACGTACAAGAGACAATCCTATAACGGCGTACATTATAACATTCCGTTACGCGTATACCGCTGAGGTATACTTCAAGAACTGGTAATACACCTCAACAAGGCTCTACACCTCCACAAGGCTCTACACCTCCACAAGGCTCTACACCTCCACAAGGCTCTACACCTCCACAAGGCTCTACACCTCCACAAGGCTCTACCACCATTCAGTGACGTTATTATAAATGAAACACGTTCATCATTCACGGGAGCGCGGCGGCACGTGTTCGCGGCGGCACATGTGTGCGCCAGGCTTGCTATTTACACGGGCTCTGGCCGACTGATTGTCGGTACGTTATCGTGCATCCGGCAAGCAGCAGCGGAAGCCTAAGGAGATAAACAAGGCGGAGATAAGGACACGAGGCTCCCACCTACCTGTCGGGGTTGCTTACATCCCACTTTCACCCACCTGCCAGCAGGCAGGTGGGTGGGTTGTCACCCATCATACCAAGCAACCTCCACCTACTTTTCACCTAAGATTTTTTTATGCCTTGGTATGAGCAAGCCAGTTTATGGGGTCTTGGTGGTGGTAGTGGTGGTGGTGGTGGCAGGCAGTGGTGGTGCCAGGCAGTGGTGGTGGCAGGTGTTGGTGGTGGTGGTAGGCAGTTGTGGTGATGGTGGCAGGTAATGGTGGTAGTGGTGATGGTGGTGGTAGGCAGTGGTGGTAGTGGTGGTGGTGGTGGTGGCAGGCAGTGATGGTGGTGGTTGTGGGGAATTTCCCAGCCGGTAGATTCATTAAAAGTAATTTATAATATCGCGTGGATTGTATTCGGCAAAAACGGACTCTATTACAATTCTGAACTTCTGCTGGATGTTACCCTTTACACATATCTCGGGGGTGGTATTCAGTAGTAGCCTATCTATCGATAATTCTCGATTGATAGGAAAATTATAATAATGGTTAGTTAACTAAACTACTAATATTATTTTAAATACTCAAAAGGCGTCATGTATCTAGAAGGTTTCAACATGAGTATAAATGGACACCGGGTTAACCAGGCACCATGCAGGGGGGTACGCAGCTGGCGGCCTACGGCGGCTGTCCCGCGAGTGTCGCCGGCTGGATGTCGTCTGGGTCCTGGTGATCACCACACTGCGGATACAAGGGACACTCGTCATTGGGGGTCGCAGTAGCTGAAGAACGCTGTAAGGGCACGGATGTCGAAGATAAGCGTGGCTGCTAAGTTGACTTCCTCAGGAGGTCCGCTCCATATGAACAGCGGCGCCTGTTCCTACCCTGTGTCAAGTTACGTTACTAGTCACGCCACTAATTTCTGCCAATTTATTAACGAGGACAAGAAGGTGTTATTTTACGCATTATTGTATCAGTTCCAATCACAGAAAACAGTTTTTTGACTGTTTGTTATGCTGGACTGGAAGTTTCCAAGAAAGTAAATTATATTTAATGTGTATAAAGTTTTATGGCGTGACTATTTTATTTCCGATTGACTCGACCAGTCTCGCTGGGTATATTTCGCCTCGGGGAGAAAGTTGCTTAGTTCTATCTAAGCTTTACTTAAGTTCTGTCTAATATAATACTTTTAAAGCATAATTGTAGACTGGAAGAATTAAGAATTTGTGAGGAATAACAGCGAGGTGGCCAACGGTGGCTGCCACAGTGCTCCCCGAGGTCTCCCGGGGCGTCTACACCTGTACCTCACTGGAACATTAATGCTGTTAGTAGGGTCAGTTTTCTGACATAAGAAATTTAGCTTATTATAACAGGGGTTAGTAATCAGGTAGTCGGAAATTTCCGACAGTGGTGGTAGGCAGTGGTGGTAGTAGGCGGTGGTAGTGGTGGTGGTGGTGGCAGGCAGTAGTGGTGGTGGTGGGAGGCAGCAGTGGTGGCCTTACCTAACAGTGCCTCCAGGGGAATGAGCTCTAGCTCTACATACCCCGCCTACTAGCCCTGTTGCACCTGTTCTATTACAACTTAAACATTTTAACGTTCAAATTCTTTGTCGAATCTGGCCTTAGAGTTGTTGATGGAGGTGGCTTCCATTACTTATTTCAGTACATTCTACTTGTGGACCACACGTACAGGGTACCAATATTTCCTGGTAGCTCGTTTGCATTCCCCACTTCCACCTGTGTCCTCGTGTACTGCTTTCTCTTAGTCTGACGAGGCTATCCTTGTCCACCTTATCTACTCCCCTCATTACCTTGTATGTTGTGATCATATCCCCTCTATTCCTTCTATCCCCTAGGGTTGTGACATTTATTTCCACTAGCCTATCTTCGTAGCTCAAGCCTCTTATCTCTGGCACCAGTATTGTTGAACACCTTTGTACTTTTTCAAATTTGGCTTCACAAGGTGTGGATTCCAGGCCGGTGTTGCGTATTCCTGTATTGGTCTAACAAATGTGTAGATTGCCTTCAACGAGTCCTGATTCTCATTCCTAAACGAGAATAGTTCTCATATATGCCAGCGTTCCATATGCCGCCGATGTTATCCTGCGTGTGTGTGTGCCTCTGGTGTTAGTGTTGGAATTACATCCACTTTTAAATCTCTTTTACCGACTTCTGTAGTTGCCTTTCCGTAATGATGTTGATGTTTCCTGGTCTCCTCTCTCTCTTTCCCATCTTTATTACCTTACACTTTTTGGGGGTTGAATTCCAGCAACCATTTGTTTGACCACTCCTGAGGTTTGTCAAGGTCCTCTTGTAACTTCCTGGAGTCCTCTGGTTTTACATGCCTCATCACCTTGGTGTCTCCTGTAAACACTGACAGGTGAGCTTCCTGAGCTCTCTTCCTCGGGAAGGTCGTTGACAAATTAGGAAGAGCATCAGTCCTAGGACAGAGCCTTGTGGGACCCCACTTGTTACATTCCTCCAGCTTGAAACCTCCTCTGTGTTGGCGGTGGTGGTGGTCGGTGGCGGTGGTCGGTGGTGGTGGTAGTGGTCGGTGGTAGTGGTCGGTGGTGGTGGTGGTTGTCGGTGGTGAGTGGTGGAAGTGCCAGTGATGGAAGTGCCAGTGGTGATGGTGGCAGGTGGCGGGCAGTGGTGGTGGCAGGTGGTGGTAGTGGTGGTGGCAGGTGGCGGCGGTGATCACAGGAGGGGGCCGATGCTCTTAACATAATCACCGGAGCTTAACGGTCTGGGAGGCTCCAGAACACTCCACCGTTACCTGTCCGTTGCTGCCCTTGTGTGTCTGGCTTCTCCTTCACTGTTACCCGTCTGTTGCTGCCACGTGTGTTGGGACCCCCGATACTATTGGGTGACAATAATATTCCTGCGGTCACCTCCCTCGGGGATCCTCAGGGGGTCTTCCTGGACTTGCTAGAGTTCCTCATACACACACACACACACACACACACACACACATATATATATATATATATATATATATATATATATATATATATATATATATATATATATATATATATATATATATATATATATATATATATATATATATATATATATATATATATATATATATATATATATATATATATATATATACGGGAACGGGAATTTTAAGTAACAATTGTAATTACGAAGCTATAAGATGCTTATCTTAAGATACTAACAAGGTTAGGTAAGGTCGGTGTTTTCTATGAAGCTTTTTAAGGGTATCTATTATGTTTAGTATGTCACCTATGCACTTATTTAATAAGTCAATATTGACTTTACGAATTTGCGAGAACGGGTTGCAACATATGTATGTTGTTGAATATGACCGAAAGGGTAAGATTCTAACACGAGTCTTCTCAATATTTCTTACATTCTTCTTCACTGAAGAGGGTAATTGATAAATTAACTCTCCAAAATTCATTCTTTATGTCTGGTCTGATGCCTGAACGTGTTTCATAATGCTTATTACACTTTCAAAGACTTAGTTTACTCATAAAATACATTCATACTTATACTCATTTTGGGTGAGGTGATATGGCACAAAAGTTTTGGGTGAGGTGACAAAGATATGACAGAACACGAATCAAAGGGTATAACATGGATATGAGAACATAAGAATGGAAGTAACTGCAGAACGCCTATTGGCCCAAACTTCTTCTTGCTGCTACTGTATTGGTTCGGGGTCTTGAAGTGGGTAGAATATAGTTGTGCATTAATTGGCTGTTGATTGCTGGTGTTGACTTTTTGATGTGTAGTGCCTCGCTGATGTCGAGTCTCCTGCTATCGCTGGATTTATCGAGGATTTCTGTGTTGCTTGTTAAGATTTCTCTGGTGATGGTCTGGTTGTGAGAAGAGATTATATGTTCCTTGATGGAGCCCTGTTGTTTGTGCATTGTTAATCGCCTGGAAAGAGACGTTGTTGTCTTGCCTATATACTGAGTTCTTTGGGGCTTACAGTCCCTAAACGGACATGTGAAGGCATAGACGACGTTGGTTTCCTTCAGGCCGTTCTGCTTGGTCTCTGGGGGAGTTTTTGATGAGTAAATTGGCCGTTTTTTTGTTTTTGTTGTAAATTATCAATTGTATTTTCTGATTTTTGTCTGTAGGGATGATGTTCCTATCAACAATATCTTTCAGGACCCTTTCCTCCGTTTTATGAGCCGTTGAAAAGAAGTTCCTGTAAAACAGTCTAATAGAGGGTACAAGTGTTGTGTTGGTTGACTCCCTATTAGACCTATTAGACTATTTTACAGGAACTTCTTTTCGACAGCTCATAAAACGGAGGAAAGGGTCCTGAAAGATATTGTTGATAGGAACATCATCCCTACAGACAAAAATCAGAAAATACAACTGATAATTTATTATAAAACCAAAAAACGGCCAATCTACTCATGAAAAACTCTCCAGACACCAAGCAGAACGCTTTGAAGGAGACCAACGTCGTCTATGCCTTTAAATGCCCACTTGGGGACTGTAAGCCCCAAAGAACTCAGTATATAGGCAAGACAACAACGTCTCTTTCCAGGCGACTAACAATGCATAAACAACAGGGCTCCATCAAGGAACATATAATATCTTCCCACAACCAGACCATCACCAGAGAAATCTTAACAAGCAACACAGAAATCATCGATAGGTACAGCGATAGCAGGCGGCTCGACATCAGCGAGGCACTACACATCAAAAAGTCAACACCAGCAATCAACAGCCAATTAATGCACAACTATATTCTACCCACTTCAATGCATCGTATGGGCCAACAGACCCTCTGCAGTTACTTCCATTCTCATGTACTCACCTCACCCAAAACAATAAAAAGCATGGGTTATGTCAAATGTTTCATACACAGTGCATCGAGTGTATCAAAAATTTAGATCATAAGTGTAGTGTTAAGTGTAAAGAAGTCTTTGAGAATGTAAGAAGCCCTTACGAAACGCTTCTAAGCGTCAGACCATTAGTAAAAATATGAATTTTGGAGAATTGATATTTTCATTGCCACAGACAGTGAAGGAAAAACATAAGAAATATTGAAAAAAATCGTGTTCGAATTATTAATCTTACTTTTTCGGTCATATTCAACAACTTTATATAAATATATATATATATATATATATATATATATATATATATATATATATATATATATATATATATATATATATATATATATATATATATATATATATATATGTCGTACCTAGTAGCCAGAACTCACTTCTCAGCCTACTATGCATGGCCCAATTTGCCTAATAAGCCAAGTTTTCATGAATTAATTGTTTTTCGACTACCTAACCTACCTAACCTAACCTAACCTAACTTTTTCGGCTACCTAACCTAACCTAACCTATAAAGATAGGTTAGGTTAGGTAGGGTTGGTTAGGTTCGGTCATATATCTACGTTAATTTTAACTCCAATAAAAAAAAATTGTCCTCATTCATAATAAAATGGGTAGCTTTATCATTTCATAAGAAAAAAATTAGAGAAAATATATTAATTCAGGAAAACTTGGCTTATTAGGCAAATCGGGCCTTGTATAGTAGGCTGAGAAGTGCGTTCTGGTTACTAGGTACGACATATATATATATATATATATATATATATATATATATATATATATATATATATATATATATATATATATATATATATATATATATATATATATATATATATATATATATTTCTTCATTTACCTTCATATATTACCATCTGATAGAAGTGTTCTGCCCGAAATAGACTCGTGCCCGGTTCGCTGTGTATTAGTGGCTTTAGGCATAGTACATACCAGCTGTATCTAGAAACCCAACATGCTAACTCATTTGTAACTCATTTTGTACGTATTTGTACCTAAATTAGCCATTATTTATTATAAGTATCATCACTTATAATAAATAATAGTTTATTTATTCTAAATGATGCCTACTACATTTATATTTATATAGCCCTTATAAGCGCAAACTTCTGACCAACATTTCGTTCTGAATATTCCGAAAAAAAATATTAAACAAATCATTAGAAAATATATTACAGGTGTGTGTGTGTGTGTATCAGAGTAGTTACATATCTTCCTGTGGCAGGTGTGGCGTGGTCACGGGGGCAAGCCTGGCAACACCAGCGTCAACAGGAGACGGCAGGTGTGGCGTGGTCACGGGGGCAAGCCTGCCAACACCAGCGTCAACAGGAGACTAACGCCCCCCGTCTGGTGGTGTTCTGGACGCCCTTCTGGCACCAGTGGGCGGCCTGGGAGGACGTCCTTCAACACCAGGGGCGCCTCAGGCACGACAACTGTCCAACCTGGAGGTTAGTTGACGCCGGGGGTCGCTCCCTCGGTCACAAGTCTCACTATATATATGTCTATAGTTATACGGCAGTGTCACAGGCCAGTTGGGGTCGGCCCCATTGCCCCCCTTTAATAAATATCGGTATCTATGGCAACCCCCACCCCCTCCCTGCGATTGTTTTGCAGTCTGAAATCGGAGATTTGTTTTTTGTTGAGTCTTAGCAATTTGTCCTAATATTTTTCAGAGAGAGAAATAGCAAAACGAAATGGGGGGAGAGAGAGAGAGAGAGAGAGAGAGAGAGAGAGAGAGAGAGAGAGAGAGAGAGAGAGAGAGAGAGAGAGAGAGAGAGAGAGAGAGAGAGAGAGAAAGAGGGTAGAGGGGGGAGGGGAATGTTAGGGAGAAGAAAGGGTGGAGAAAGGTGGAGAGTGAGAAAGGAAGAAGGGGGGGGGGGGAAGATTGGGAAAAGAGGAAGAAAGGGGGAGAAGCGAGGAAGGATGTTGGGGAAGAGGGGGCAGGGAGGGTGTTGGAGGAGAGGGGAAGAGAGAAACTATGTGCCAATCCTCCGTGAAGATTGCAGGGGTTCATTACGGATGCTGATATTTCTTAAAGGGTAGCACCAGGGGGTGACCCTGACTAGCCTATAACACTCCCTTACCCCCTCCTCATGTGTAATCTAGCCAAGTTGTGCAAGGGTAGCCCCAGGCGTTTAACCTCATATCTTGAACACACAATCTAATTTAAACACACACATAATATATATATATATATATGACAATGTCAGACCACGGAGGAAAAATGAAACAGGAAATTTCCTTAAGTACTTTCGTATATTAAATACATCTTCAGAAGGTCCTTCTGAAGATGTATTTAATATACGAAAGTACTTAAGGAAATTTCCTGTTTCATTTTTCCTCCGTGGTCTGACATTGTCACATTCTTAATCACGTGTTTATTTTCGTGATATACACACACATATATATATATATATATATATATATATATATATATATATATATATATATATATATATATATATATATATATATATATATATATATTACAGGTCTGAGTTCAATCTCCTATGACAGAAGTGAGTGAAATATTACTCACAATATCTAAGAATATTACGTCCTCAAAGGTACAATTCTGAGCTGTATATACAAACACATGCAAATATACGGAAGAATATTTACATGCAGTCATGTTAACAACCCGAACATGCCCGTAGTGGCTGCTTCTCCAAACATTTTTCAAGCTACAATTCAGCGGTGGACTTGTGGTGGTGTTTCCAGGTGCGAGTTCGTGTGGACGGAGGCGGCGTCGTCAGCGAGGGTGACGGAGGCCGACGCCGTTGTCTTCTTCAGCCTCGACTTCTCAAGCCGGCCCCTACCTCCCCGCTCCCCCCGCCAGCTGTGGATATGGCTGGAACTGGAGGTATCTCACTAGACACTAGATACTTGTTCCGGAAGTGTTCGGACGAAATAAGTTGCGAGTCGTATGTAAACCGTTTTTCATTCCACACACGAGGGGGTTTGGCGGGAGCATGGAATCACTTTTGGGTTTTTCTTCGGAGGACGGGCTGTTACACACGAGTCACAATTGATGACGTCTGAACACTTCCGGAACAAGTGCTTCACTGACGAATTTTGTTCAAACCACAACGCTGTAAATGCTTCACCCACGTACTATAAATACAAATAATTGCCAACAGAACCTAAACACCTAACCTAACCTATGCCTATATATGCCCAATATGCTAATATATTATAATATTAACTTATATTTGAGAAAATTTCCTTTTTGAATGAACAGCATGTACAAATTTATGAATGCGTCTGTGGGGTCGATCGCTGGATGTAATGGACTCAAGTCGAGGACGGGTTGCTTGTTCCGGAAGTGTTCGAACGAAATCAGTTGTGAGTCGTATGTAAACCGTTTTTCATCCATAACCAGGAGGTTTGGCGGGTGCATGGAATGGACTTTGGGGGTCTTTGTTAGGAGGACGGGTTGCGTCCGAACACTTCCGGAACAATTGCTTCGATCACGTCATCTGTTCGAACTACAATTCTATAAATGCTTTACCCACATACATGGTGCTACATAACCTTCCCGGTTTGGTACCTTCTTTAGATAATTACTTACTTACTTTACCCCACGTACTTCAAATTCAATGACTCGCCAACAGAACCTAAACACCTAACGTTACCTACGCCTAACTATACATGGAATTTTTATGATATAATAATATTAATTTATATATAAGAACAAAGCAATTTTTTATACAGAGTGTGTTAAAATTGATGAATGCGTCTGGGGAGGACGGCCGCTGCTTTAAGCAGCCTAGTGTGAGGATGGGTTGATGAAAGTGGTACCACACAATATAGAGGTACCACACAATATAAAGGTACCACACAATATAGAGGTACCACACAATATAGAGGTACCACACAATATAAAGGTACCACACAATATAAAGGGTACCACACAATATAGAAGGGGTACTATACAATATAGAGGGGGTACCACACAATATAGAGGGGGTACCACACAATATAGAGGTACTACACAATATAGAGAGGGTACCACACAATATAGAGGTACCACACAATATAAAGGTACCACACAATATAGAGGAGGTACCACACAATATAGACGTACCACACAATATAGAGGGGTACCACACAATATAGAGAGGGTACCACACAATATAGAGGGGGTACCACACAATATAGAGGGGGGTACCACACAATATGGAGGGGGTACCACACAATATAGAGGGGGTACCACACAATATAGAGGTATCACACAATATGGAGGAGGTACCACACAATATAGAGGTATCACACAATATGGAGGGGGTACCACACAATATAGAGGGGTACCACACAATATAGAGAGGTACCACACAATATAGAGGTACCACACAATATAGAAGGGTACCTAACAATACAGAGGGGTACTATACAATACAGAGGGGTACCTACACAACACAGAGGGGTTCCGTACAATACAAGGAAGTACCACACAATACAAGGAAGTACCACACAATATAGAGGTACCATGCAGTATATACGTACCACACATTACAAAATTACCACAAATAGTTAGGGTACATCACACCAGAATAGCACCACAGAGACTACGGGTACCACACTATAAAAACACCAAGAACCTTTCAAACGCAACAGATATCCAAGTTTTTTAATTAAGGGAAAAGTTATTTTTGCATCGATTTAATCCTACTTCCAGTCAGAGGCTCGTCTTAAAGAGAGAGTCTGAAGGAGCAACAAGAGGAGGAGGAAGAGGAGAAAATAAAGTAGGAGGAGAAGACGGGAGGAGACAGACGAGTAACATGAGACAGATGTAGGAGGAATCAGATGGAAGCCAAGTCGCTTGTGGAGGAAGATTTTAATAATGACGCTGCTGGTACATCTATGTGGAAATACAAACTCACATGTGCACGTGACACGGGTGGTACACGCACAAGGGGACACGGGTGGTACACGCACAAGGGGACACGGGTGGTACACGCACAAGGGGACACGGGTGGTACACGCACAAGAGGACACGGGTGGTACACGCACAAGGGGACACGGGTGGTACACGCACAAGGGGACACGGGTGGTACACGCACAAGGGGACACGGGTGGTACACGCACAAGGGGACACGGGTGGTACACGCACAAGGGGACACGCACAAGGGGACACGGATGGTACACGCACAAGGGGACACTGCTGGTACACGCACAAGGGGACACGGGTGGTACACGCACAAGGGGACACGCACAAGGGGACACTGCTGGTACACGCACAAGGGGACACGGGTGGTACACGCACAAGGGGACACGCACAAGGAGACACGGGTGGTACACGCACAAGGGGACATGGGTGGTACACGCACAAGGGGACACGGGTGGTACACGCACAAGGGGACATGGGTGGTACACGCACAAGGGGACACGGGTGGTACACGCACAAGGGGACATGGGTGGTACACGCACAAGGGGACACGGATGGTACACGTACAAGGGGACATGGGTGGTACACGCACAAGGGGACACGGGTGGTACACGCACAAGGGGACATGGGTGGTACACGCACAAGGGGACACGGGTGGTACACGCACAAGGGGACATGGGTGGTACACGCACAAGGGGACACGGGTGGTACACGCACAAGGGGACATGGGTGGTACACGCACAAGGGGACATGGGTGGTACACGCACAAGGGGACACGGGTGGTACACGCACAAGGGGACACGGATGGTACACGCACAAGAGGACACGGATGGTACACACACAAGGGGACACGAATGGTACACGCACAAGGGGACACGAATGGTACACGCACAAGAGGACACGGATGGTACACGTACAAGGGGACACGAATGGTACACGCACAAGGGGACACGAATGGTACACGCACAAGGGGACACGAATGGTACACGTACAAGGGGACACGGGTGTTACACGCACAAGGGGACACGGGTGGTACACGCACAAGAGGACACGGATGGTACACACAAGGGGACACGAATGGTACACGCACAAGGGGACACGAATGGTACACGCACAAGGGGACACGAATGGTACACGTACAAGGGGACACGGGTGTTACACGCACAAGGGGACACGGGTGGTACACGCACAAGGGGACACGGGTGGTACACGCACAAGGGGACACGGGTGGTACACGCACAAGGGGACACGGGTGGTACACGCACAAGGGAACACGGATGGTACACGCACAAGGGGACACGGGTGGTACACGCACAAGGGGACACGGGTGGTACACGCACAAGGGGACACGCACAAGGGGACACGCACAAGAGGACACGGGTGGTACACGCACAAGGGGACACGGGTGGTACACGCACAAGGGGACACGGATGGTACACGCACAAGGGGACACGGGTGGTACACGCACAAGTGGATACGGGTGGTACACTCACAAGGGGACACGGGTGGTACACGCACAAGTGGATACGGGTGGTACACTCACAAGGGGACACGGGTGGTACACGCACAAGGGGACACGGATGGTACACGCACAAGGGGACACGGGTGGTACACGCACAAGTGGATACGGGTGGTACACTCACAAGGGGACACGACTGGTACACGCACAAGGGGACACGGGTGGTACAAGGGGACACGGGTGGTACACGCACAAGGGGACACGGGTGGAACCTGAGTATACAAAATGAGCCATTGAGACATAAGAAAAAATATTTTCAGTGTCAGAGTAGTTAACAGATGGAATGCACTAGGAAGTGATGTGGTGGAGGCTGACTCCATACACAGTTTCAAATGTAGGTATGATAGAGCCCAGTAGGCTCAGGAATCTGTACACCAGTTGATTGACAGTTGAGAGGCGGGACCAAAGAGCCAAAGCTCAACCCCCGCAAGCACAATTAGGTGAGTACAATTAGGTGAGTACACACACACACACACACGCACGCACACACACACACACACACACACACACACACCCTACTCAGCTAAGCAGGCAACGGCAAGACTCGTGACCTTTCACTCCTCCGTCTTATAAGATCAAGTGACGGTGAATCAAATTAATGAAAGTCTTAAAACACTGCATGAATCATCACCCCTCGCCATCTGTCTACCTTACCTGACTGCCTCCTGTCTGTCTCCGAATGTTCCTCTGGAGAACACCGCACCATCAGGTGCAGTGCTCTGATAGGCCTATGAAAAATATTGTGCAAATATGGAAACTGGTAACGTGGGTAGCATCCCGTCGGTGCTGGCGAGCACAAGAGGTCTTCTCTAGCGCCACGACTGTATTGTCGCCCACGGTCGTATCTTTGGTGGCATGAAGGGTGTAGATAAGCGAGGGTGATGGCGGCAAAGGGAAATCAGAGACGGGGGAGCCTTTGAAGACCGTGGCAAAAGTTGTTGCCAGGGTCAGGAAACGTACTTATCTAGTTGTGTTTGCGGGGGTTGAGCTCTGGCTCTTTGGTGTGTTGGTACTAGGGAGGAAACTAGTACCAACAAACGATGCTTTGTAGTACATTCTATCGCCAGCTGTCCTGATGCTCTCTACTTCACAACCCGTCCTCTCAACTAATGCACTTCAAGATTTTGTGATTGCGAAATACTGGGGGCCATCATTATCATATGGTTACTGTAAATAGAAGCATCTCATTGTGTATGCTATGGTCATCTAAGTACAAAATGTGAATGGTACTGTGAAACGTTGCGGCTCACAATTATGAATGTTTTGTGTGCGTAGCTTAGGTTAGATTAGGCTTGGATTTGTACATTTTTAGTACCCCGTATTTTGTATGTTGCGGTGACTCAAGAGAACACTGCACTCCAAGTGATAATGGAACACAACACAGATTTTAGCGAAGAACCTAACTCGCTCCCCTTGTCCTATAGGTCTACTAACGAGACGAGTACACTTGTACAGACAGGCAAATGATTTCTTCTACAGTTGGCCAACTTTTTTCTGTATTAAGTAAAACATATAATACATTCAAATAAAAGAAAAAGAACATTATAGCTATACACAAACCATAACACAGGACAAAGCACAAAATAATGACCGTACCAAACCAAATAACAGGCGGACGACACAAAACACACTAAATCACAAAAAAACACAGAGAAATGGATATATCAAATACACACCACCAATACATTGCCAAGAAAACACACACCAAGACCACCGGGGCCGTTACGTCCAACAAAACAGGGAAACACAAATCATGTGAACACCAAAACAGCCCAGCAAGGGATGCCATCATGGTAACAAAATCACCACACAACAGACGGCAAAATAATAATAATAATAAAACCCTGACCTGAAACCCACACAGAACACACTACCATCCAGACAAGGAACAATAAAAAATAACACTCGCCCTACGTAGGCCCAGCTACTTGGGCTGGACGGTAGAGCGAGGGGGTCTCGCTTCATGCAGGTCGGCGTTCAATCACCGACCGTCCAAGTGGTTGGGCACCATTCCTTCCTCCCGTCCAATTCCAAATCCTTTTTATATCCTCTTTCAAGTGCTATATTGTGGTTATAGCTAGGCGCTTTCTCCTGATAGTTCCCTTCCCCTCACCCTACGTAGGCGGGGACGCAGCCTCCTGTTAACGGGGTACCGCCCAGAAATCATTCGTTATCCGGCGGCCACTGATCCGGCTTCCAATGATCGAATCCAGGCCTAAACACCTTCCCTGGAGCATGAGGACGGGAAGATTTTCTGGGAGTAGGGACACGAAGAATCAGAAGTCACAAAAGGAGAGGCCACAGCCCACTTTTCAGTACTAAAACCAAATCGTTCTTTGCACGACCCCCAGCACCAGGGTCAACAACCCCTCCCCCCACCTCAGTTCACCGGGACAGTGAGGCACAAGAACTACCCCACCCCGCTCCTCGTCTCCTACTACCACCGCTGCTGCAACCTCCCAATCAGGGCGTCCATAGATTCTACAATAACCTCACCACCAGGTGACCTCAATCTGACAGCACTTCATCCGGGGAAACCAGTTCATCCTGACGCGATGAGGAGGACGCACTTACTCCACAAAAGGGGCAGCCGGAAGCGCCTCCCGAACCGATGGGGACACCTCCACGGCTATAGACTTCTCCTGCTCTCCAGAGCAGAAGACTCGTCCAGGGGATCTGAGACCAGCACCACAACAGGCAATACACTGTGTACCTCCAGCGGCACTAACTGCACCTGTTACGATCACTATGGGTCGCAACCGGGTTCTTTGATGGTAGAACCAAAAATGATAGTATCCGACCCAAAGTCGGTAGTACGCTTTCAAGAAAGTGGCTATGTAGTGCATAAAAAAGGAGGGGATGAACAAAACACTTTCGTCAATGTATTAAATATCTTTCCACCACCATTATGTACACCGTCACCATAAATAATATATAAAGATCAGATAGGCTATTTCTACACCTATGAACAATCCTTTCACTCAGGATATCAAACGTGCTCACGTGCAGAGTTCACCAATCCCCAGTGTTTCTTCACTACCCAGTAGCGTATCCAACCTTACTGGGAAGAACACCGGCGAGTTCACCTGTACGCGGGCCAGCCCACTGACAATGTCCTGAGGTGCCTGTACCCCCACGACCGCTCTCCAGCTACTCGCTGGCAGAGGACCTCAGCCACACGCTGAGTGGGGCCACAATACAGGGGTAGCAATCCCCTGGCAGCAGCCTCTAGCGACCAGCTAGCAGCATTACTCAACAGGCACCTCCCTGTCGTCAGTCTCTCCCCTAAGCCAGTCCCAAAGGTACGCCGATCATTTTCAACACTAAAGCACTAGCAGCTACCACACTGCTTCATCGGTGGCGGCTTACTTGGTCGTTTCCAGAACCATGTAGGAAGACTGTGGACTGCCGAAGATGAACTGCCTCCTCCAGTACCGCTGCCCCCAGACATCACCTCTGTGGACACAAAAACGTCATCAATTACCTTGCCGGTACTGGTGAAACTAGGAATTATCACTAACCCACTGGGGAGTTGACATTGTGCTCTGTAGCACACCCTAGGTGGTGCTGGTCTTGATTCGCCACCTCACCAGAGGTCGCTCACAACGACCCCTCTGGCTGACCAAGGCAAGAATCTTGAGCCATTTACAGGTTTTAGATAGCCACCATCAGATGGCATTGTCCATATTACGTACAATTCCCGGGCAGTTAGGGTGCGGACTCGTAGAAGGCGCTGGAACTGCCACTCTACCCCCTGACAAGGGCGACGAGTCCGTAACAACACCACACAGAGACCAGGGTACGGAACCGCATCCGCACAGTCCGGTCTGGCTACAGGCCCCGAAAGCACAGGGTGCACTACTGGCTCTGCACAAGCCTTAGATATCACGCTCCACCAGATATTCACCAGAGCAACGGCTTCCACAATGCAAGCTGCCGCCAGATGACCTCGTTTACAATTATTATTGTTTTGTGTGCGTAGCTTAGGTAAGATTAGGATTGGGTTTATTCATTTTAGTACTCTGTATTTTGTATTCTGCAGTGAATCAAGAGAACGCTGTGATAATGGGACACAACACTGATTCTATTGAAGAACCTAACTCGCTCTCCTTGTTCTATAGATCTACTAGCAAGACAAGTACACTTGCTCCCGTGTGGTTAGTTGAGGGCGAGGGGGAGAAGGTGGGGGTTTTATGCTTGACGACCGGGCATCTAAGTCCTCCCATACGCCAGTTCCTCCTTACCTCCTTTTAAGAAGTGTGTTACATTTAAGCACCAAATGCTGTGTTGAATCTGGCCGGTTCAGATTCAATATGGTGACTAGTATTATAGACTGTGGGTTGTTGGTGTTGTTGTCGTTGATCCTTCTCTACGGACAACCCAACCCACAACTCGGCAGAGTGCTTTTACTTCACTAGGAGATCACACTAGGCGTTTCTGGCACTTGGAGAGGGGCTCGACGTCACACGTTTAGGGGATGCGGCTCCAACACTTAGCCTCGTTGTCACGTGCACACACCCACTCGAGCCGCTGTGACTCCCCACTCTCTCCTTAGGTGATATGATCTCCTCGATCCCCCTTTGACTTATTAATATTACCTTCTACCCTGTCCACAGCAGTGGTTCTTGGTTCTTTCTCTCTCTCTCTCTCCTTCTTTACTACCTCCTGGGAAGCCTCACTAGGACAAGGGCAAACACCAGCAAATTGTGATACATTTGCTGGACAAAGCACATACACAATACATACACACATATAATAATAATGAATCCTATACTCTATAATATTACAATCAGGTTGCACTCCAACACCATCAGAACTCTATCATCAGCTTATCAAGTGGTATCCTATCTCCTGGTTCACCACCTGATACTATCAACCTCCTCAAGTTGATCAAGTCTACATACACTGTTGCACCATCAGCAAGAGAATATATATATGTACCTATAAATGTGTACCAAGAAAATCAGCATTTGAATGCAATAACATATCAGTATAAATGTTCATTGATACACAACAATGATCAATCGATCACTCTATCAGTCCTAGAACGCATACGTCTGTGGGTAATCCAGCCTACGACTGTAACTCTAAACTTCAGTGTAAAACACTCCTTGACATCAGAATACCAACAATCACTCACCTCTCACTGCGTCTTGCACGTTTCTGACAACCAAACACTATCAACTCCCTACAAGTAATCCACCAGAACTTCCCCTTCCACCTCTGGAAGTTCACTACCCTAATATCTTTAGGTTCTTCCGGGCTTCACTACCAGGATCCTCTGCAGCTTCTCCAGGCTGCTATCATGAAGTTTTCTTGAGCTACTACGGTGCTTCACCCTTCTGCTAGGTTCCTCCACAGCTCTCTTGGCTGCTACACCATGAAGTTTCCTCGAGCAACTATGGTGCTTCTCCACCTCTACAGAAGCACGTGACACTCCTCTTCACTGCTTCTCCTCACAGCTCGAGGTCCTCTGCTTCACTACCTTGGAGTCTCATCAATTACCTCATCTAGGCTGGCTTCGAAGTTCTCAGCAACTTCTTCCCCAAAGACAAACCTGCAACCCATCGACACTCCAATAAAAATGTTCCCCATTAACACATGAACAAAAATAATCACACAATATGCTTGCCTCAAACCTCTATCTGTCCTCTATATACAGTGAGAGTGGACTCCCCCGTTTTGGGCGGGTCCATACTCCACCTCGCCTGGCGGCGGTCCTCACTCGCTGGGAGGGTCTTCCTCCGTCAGGAGCCAGGCTCCCTCAGTCGCCCTCCAGCGCTCAGAGGGGATGGACGTCGCTCCGTGTTCCTCCCTCTCAAATCTCTCTTATTTCAGGCCTTCTGCCTTATTAAAACATGTCTAACTTATAAATAAACATCGCTACTGTCGCTGGGCACACGACCAACTACAAGCAATCACTATGAACTGGCGTATATCGTGCTTACCACAGATCGTCTGGTTGAGGGCGCTTCTTCCTCTGACGAGGCTTGGTCAGGGCGCTCCACGGCCCACAATAATGCCTCTGGCCGGCTTGATACTCTCTTCTTTGACCAGGACTTGAGACCACAACGTTCCCAGCTCAGTTCCACAGCTGGCACGTCTACACACTTCTCTTCTCTTCGAGATATATCACTAGGGGTTCCCTTCTGACGGGAGCTCAACGGAGCGCGGCTTTCTCCCTGCGATGTCTGGCACTCAAGTGAGGTCAAAGCCCCTCCGGAAGCGAGCCTCACGCCTCCAGCAAAATGTCCACATCTCCTAGCCAGTCACTTATCTGTTTTCTTCTTCATTGCCCATAATCCTAAACTGCTCATTGAATCCACCATACCATTTTTCATATGGGTTATCACCTCAATATTTGCTAGACTTTCTAATCAGGTCAGGCTTGATGAATAACTCTCAAGGAGGGAGACTCGTTTCTCCTGTAGGCTGAGATCATAACACTAGTCATGCATGACAAGAAACGATATTATTGCTGCTGATAACGGGGGCCTTATTCTGACACGAGTCAGTTCTGTAAATGTGCTCGGTTTGTATACTCATTACCGCTATTAAGTAGTGATGGAGGTGTTGCTCTATTATATAGTTGGACACGTTTGTTGTTCTGTACTAATCACAAACCATTTTTCTTAAATGAAAATACTTATAATAACTATTTAGAGGAAAGTGCCCATATGTAGTGATAACTAACCAGAAAATTGACACGAATTATTGAATTTGGACAAACCAGAAACGTTTTATTTAACCGCAACATAAATACAAGACCTAACCTAACCTTTCTTAGAAATTCTAGGCTTAATACATGTTATCTTCGCCCTAAGTACAGTATATGTGTGTGTGTGTTATATTAGACCTAGGAATATTTAAGTTTGGTTTTACCTTTATTTTTTTCAGACTAAAAATTAATAGTAGAAAAAGTGGTGTATTGGTGGTCCATCATTATATATTGGTACTTTTCACCAAATGGTTATTACAAACACTATCATTTCAGGAGGATGGGTTGACTATCAATGTCTCATAGCATTTTTTTAAAACCCCCAGGCACCACCCATCAGTAAACTCACAACGGGGGCATGGGCAGCTGCGGAGAGTGATGGCTTCTTCTTCAACTTAACAATGTCTTACCATCACCTCAGCAATATCGTCGTCCCTAGTGGATACCTGCTGCCCCTGGGTATCCCTCACCACTGTCCCCTACAGCCAGCTGTCACGCTAGACAAATCATCAGAAACTTTCATAAGCTACAGTGAACACATGAGAAAATACGACTCCCTGGTGAAGGAAAAGGGCCGTCGACTGGACAAATGGCTCAGAGCTGAGGCAATTCTGCGCCATCACAGCCCTGGACGAACATTTCCAGGCAGAAGCGAGGAAGAAGCTCCGAACATTACAGGAACTACGGCAGCACCCAGTAAGAATGATACGAGCGATGGAGGAAACAAATTGGATTTTAACGGCGACGCAATAAGAGGGAATACGAGACAAAACAGCGACTATGATGATGGCAGCCACAAACACTGGGGATTAACCCAAGAAGAGATAGCGTGGGTTTCAAGGCGTCAGCTGGCAGTGTGGATGGCCAGTCACTGTTTCACGGAGTCCCGTCGAGAGACACTGGTGGCACAGCTCCAGCAGCACATCAATGTTACCACAGTGGGTAGTTGTGGCCAGATCAAGTGTGGCAGGAACCACTTGGACACTCACTGCTTCCGCTGGCTGGCCGGTTCACATCTCTTCTACTTTTCATTTGAGAACGCTCTGTGTGATGACTACCACACCGAGAAGCTCTGGCTCCCACTGGAACACGGAATGGTTCCGGTGGTGTACGGAGGACGTTCCTACCCCGATATTCTCCCATTTGGTTCCTACATAGACGTGATGGCTTTCCCGAGCGCCGTAGCACTGGCCGCTCACCTGGTCTACCTGGCCAACCACCCCACAGTGTATTTGCGGCACCTGCAGTGGCGTAGATATTGGCGAGTGAGATGGCCAGTTCCCTGGTGCAGCCTCTGTGCCCGCCTTCACCAGCCACGCCCACACAGCAGCCACGCCCACGCCACTCTTGACTCATGGTGGAATACCACTTCACAGTGCTACGAACCATTGAAGTGGTGATCTCAGCACCTCGAATGCAGTGCTATATTGACCCTTGTTGTGATTTCTTATTTGGCCTCTCCTGCTGTGATGGTCTTTTATTTGTACAGTCGGCCGTCCTGGTTGATGTTTTTTCATTTTAAACTACATAGGGTACCTATGTAGTTTAAAATAGTGTACCTATGTAGAGTGTAGTTCCACTCAAAGATATGCTGTCCCATGTTTTAGGGGTAATTTTTTCAGTTCCACTCCGAGATATGCTGTCCTATGTTAAGGGCAAAATGTTCAGTCTCGCTCAGAGCTAAGCCGCTACCCTATTCAGGGGTAAATTTTTCCAAGTCCCGTTTCTAGATATACACTCTATACCCGTTTAGGAATAAAGGTCACTGAGTTCCCATGTTCAGAGATTATGAACATTAAGTAATTCCCAGTATCCGATTTTAGTTCTTGGACCCGGTTCGATTTATTTTCAGAATTTTAGTACTCTGCAGTTTTTTGTTTATTAATACATTAGGTACATCTGCATTTGTGCAGCTGCCCTAGACCATATGAAGGGGATTACAGTGTCAAAAAACT
The DNA here is from genome assembly GCF_040958095.1 of Procambarus clarkii. Lineage (NCBI taxonomy): Eukaryota > Metazoa > Arthropoda > Malacostraca > Decapoda > Cambaridae > Procambarus > Procambarus clarkii. Next base: position 29,547,683 of record NC_091159.1, on the reverse strand, counting down.
AGCTACGTGATGCTAAAAAATCCCCATCACACAGGATGGTTAGTCATACAGTGGCATGTGATAAGTAGTCTGCACTGACAGACTCTGGGTTCGTTATGAGGATCTCATCAACACAAGAGTGAATAAGGTAGCAGTGATACTAAAGCAGTTTTAAAGAGTTTTAATGGAGAAAAACTCTACGGACTTAAGTTTTTTAAACTGATTCCCAGCATCAGGTATTAGTTCTTGGACCCGGGTCTATGCGTTAATAAGTGTAGTTTCGCTACTAGTAGCCCAATTTTAGCCCAATTTAAAACAGTCATATATCAGACATAGTAAGAAAAGCAAAGAAAGTTACCCAGCTCCGGCTCTTGTCCCCACATTAGCTTACTCTTATAACTTTGCTAATAACAGATCCATTCCCTGAAATTTAAAACAGTCATATTTCAGATGTAGTAAAGTAGATCAAAGCAGTTACCGAGTTTCAGCTCTCATTCCCCGCTTTAGTTCATTCGTACAACTTCGCTAATATCAGACCAATTTTCTTAAGATTTAAAACCGCTGTATATATCCCCAGCCCCCCCCCTTATCTTCAACCCCAGCTTCCCGACCCCAAATCTGTCCCCTAACCTCTCGGCCGCACCTTCCTCCCTCCATTTCCCCCAGTCCCTTCCGCTCACTTATCTCCTCTCTTAACCCCCGCTCCCCGTCCCCCTTATCTTCCCCTTCTCTCACCAATACTCTCCTGCCCTTATCTTCCGCCTCCTTTACTCCCTTCTCCCCTGCATCTCACCCCTTCCCCAACTCCACCCAAACCTCCTCCCTCCCCTGAGCCGTCCCCAACTCTACCCTCAAGAATTTGAAATGAAATTATTACTAATACTCTTATTGTATTTTTGTCAATACTTGAGTGTAAATACTTATCATCTCTATACTCTTGGCATGTTCATTATATATGTGTGGGTTCTCTCCATTGTAACGGGGGGTGGGGAAATATGCTCTATCTTGTCCATTATTCCACCCCCCAGTTAGCTAACGAGGCCGGGGGAAACAGCTCTCTCTAGTCCGTTATTCCGTCCTCAGTTAGCTAACTATTCTAGAGCACCTATAGAGTTCCTAAGGCAACCTCTCTCGTTCAACACCTTGTAACCTAGGTATTTGACTACCTAGGTGCTAAGACTACAAGGCGCCGTAACTGGATCAGTTACCCGAAACCCTAGAGAGAACTCTAGAATATATAATCATTGCCACAAACGTATACGAGAAAACGAAAGGAAAGATATGAATAGTGAAGTAATTAGTGAGGGTTTGGGGTGAGAGGTAGAGAGGTGGGAGGAGCGAGGAGGGTCATTAGTTGAAAGTGAGAGTTTAGAGAGGGGTGGAGGGAGAGGTGTAGATAGGTAGACGTAGAAGAGTAGATAGTAGAAGTAGAAGAGTAGATAGTAGAAGACGAAATGCTGCCACCATCCATTCAAGACCATTACCTACAAGACAAGGAATGGAAATTGTCTGTATTACAATATTCACAAAAGATGTTATCAAGGTCATTATTAGTATGTCCCATCTTTATCATGTACTCAGTAAAATCATGGAACCAGTAATCCCAGAGGCTTTCTCACCTCAACTCAACTCTAGGGGACACAGTTAAAGGCAATGTAGATAATAAATTCAATTATATTTCACATACTAAGTATCATAATTTAAGCAATGTTCAAGATATATATATGTAAAGTGAGTCATCCTCCAAGAATCTGAGAACACTACAACTGACTGCCCCTGATCATCACAACATATGTAAACACGACCAAATCACCTTAATGTTCAACTCACCAAGTGTCTGCCTATAGCTGGATAGAAGGGGGGGGGGGGTCTGTAGTGGACAGAGACTGCCCCGCCCTGCCGGCCGACAGCCTCCCTGCTAGGCCGTCTCCTCTGATCTCCTGGCTGCTGTTCTTCTCTGTTAATCCCTTCGAATCGATAGCTCTCCGAGTATATATTGGGGAACCTAGTCACTAACTCCGCCCACAAGTAGATAGTCTCAGGCTCTCTACCAAGCCACTCCTTAAACGTCGGCATGTTTGAAGGCTACCAGGCTCCAATTATAAGATTAGTAGAAGTAAGGTGAAATTCGCATGATCTGACCTCAGGTCACTTGGTGGTCATTAACTCTTAGAGATGTGAAACTCCGGCCGACAACTTGGCGCCTTCTCAAATTCTTGTCTGACTCATATATCTCTCTGCATTTTAAATACAACTAAACCAAACACCTTACAGTGTTACACCATGCTCTTAAATATTCTCCAAATGTCCATTCCATGTTTGTTGGATGTTCTCTCCATGTTCTAAAATTTTTTCACAGCATATTCTTTGCACACTTCATATGTTCTGACATGTTCTGCAAATGTTCACAGCATATTCTCTGTGCAATTTGTTGCACATTATTCATGTTCTCTGCAAGTTCAGTTCATGTTTTTCATCTGTTTCTCAGTGTTCTTCGAATTCATTTTTATGTTCTCTACAAATTCCATTCATATTTTTCACATGTTCTCTGAGTTCTTTTTACATTTTCCATGTTCTCAGAATGTTCTTACCTTTTTCTTCAAGTTCGTTGTTCATTCTTCGAATACTCTGTATATGCTTTTTATAGTTTCATGTTCTCTGCAAGTTCAGTTCATGTTCCCCACATGTTCTATGTGATCTTTTCATAGACTTACATGTTCTCTGTTTCCTTAAAATCAAATGTACAATTGTTTCTTCCATTCAGTAAATAGTTCATTGTTATGTATTAGCAACAGCATTACTGTTCCCCTAACAAATTTAGTTTAAATTCATTTAGTTATTAACAAATTATTTGGGCATTTACAAATTTATTTATAAATTATTAATTACAAAGAATTTATCTAGTCATTTACAGAAGTTTATTTGCAATCAACTAGGTCATTGTATTTCTTAATTGACTTAATATTTCTCACCAGCACTGTTCTTAAACAAAACTACACTTTATGCAGTAACAAATTTTGTAAACAATCTTTTCTTAATATTTCTTAACTAAAATCACTCTTCACTCAACTGAAAATAGTCGTGTATCTTCTTTGAATCATTTCTTAACTAAACTAACTCTTCTTTCGTTTCAAAAAAGTCAAAGTAATCTTTCAACACTATTCTTAATTTAAATAACTCTTTTCTCAACTGAAAATAGTCACGTGTAACTTCTTTCAACACTTTCTTAACATTATTCTTCATGGAGTAAGAAAATAGTCCAAAGGTAATTTCTTCATAATATTTCTAAACTAAAACTACTCTCCGAAACATCTTTATCCGTCAAATAATATTCTCATGTCATCTTTATGGTCCAATGACATACTCAAAGACATTAAGAATACAATTCATGCCATCAAAAGTTATTATCAGTGACATCAAAGATAATCTCAAAACACATCAATGTTATACTCAGCCATCAAAGATAATCTCGGCAACATCAAAAATACTCTTCAAGCATTAAAAGACTCTCTGCATTGTACTTAAGAAGGATACACTCTCTTAACAACTTCGTTCATTAAAGAATCTCTCTAAGACATCTTTACACAGCAATAATACGTTCCAAGATAATTTTATTTAACATTTGTATCTTTATAAGACCACCTTTATGCTAAAAATGATTCTCACTTTATCAATAACATGTACACTTTATATAAGATGGATACTCTCTAGGACTTCTTTGCACATTAAATAAAATCTCACTATAACAAACATTGTTCTTCATTCAATAAGTAGTCAAGAGTGTCGTTTTCTATACAGAATTCAAACTATAGTTTGTGTTAAACTTAATAAAACATGGCATTTAGTAGTTACAAACAACTTTAAGTAATATATCAAACTAAACATGTGCAACTTTATGTATTAATAAACTTATACGTCCTGTAAAATTGAGTAAAATAACTATCTTTTATGTAGTAACAAGTTTTACTAGGACATTTTAGTCAAATTTTTTAATAACATTTAATGTCACACATTTCTATTATGTCACTCACAAAAACACCTCAGTTCTCTGTAACATAACTATCATTTCTTATTCAGTCACATCCATTATGCACTAGTTTTTTTCTGTCATATATATATTATTATTAGTAAGGCAAACGTTTACCAAAGACATATCTTGTAATGTAACTTGTTTATACAATAACTTTTCGTAATTTTATATCTATGACAAAACTTTCTATCAACTTAATACAAAGGTACTAAGACCAGCATGTTAACAGCATTTTACTATGTTTCACATCTCTGTTGATAATAACTCTCTCACAAAACACGATTCTTTAAGTAACTAGTTCAACTTTTCATAGTAAACTTGCATTTCTGTTTATTAATTATTCTGTTAAAATATATTTTCTTATCCACTTTATCTTAAAACTATTCTGAACAGCAATTCATCATCCTATATAACCTTATTTATCTGAGCTAACCTATCCTAATGTAACTTACCTATCCTCTCCTACCTGATGTAACTTAACATAACTTACACAATGTAATTTCCCTTACCTAACCAACCCTACCTGAGGTAACTTACATATCCCCCTCTACCTGATGTAACTTACATAAGCTAACTTACCTGACATAAATTACCTATCCTGATATAACCTAACTTACATAACTTACTAACTTAACTTACGCAACATAACTTTCATAAAACATCATATTATTCTCCCCAAAACATCAACTCTTAATTTATTTACCCATTCATCACTCTTCTATCACTTGCAGTTACAAACCAGAACTTTTAATACTACACTCACAAAGATATACAGACTTACATCAAATACCTATGGCACATACACCTTTACATAAATTTCATAAATATTTACACAAAATATATATGGTACAATCTCATTACACCTTTACAATTATATTCACAAACTAGCATAAACTTATATAAATTCATATAATCCTGACAAAACCCATACACTCTTACACAAATTTGCAAATACTAATACACATACAGTTTAGTTTATAAAACACGAACTTGCACACACAAACTCCTCCTTATATACGAACATGTAGAAACTTACTCATGTATAATTACATACACAAACTTTTACGACTTAAGCATTCACTCAGTTCACTCACTTTCACAAACAAACACAGACTAGCACATGCACACATGCTCTCAGTTCATTTTAACTTACTTTCTCAAACTTTCACAAGTTCTCTTGTATATACAAATTCTCTCAAACTTGCAAAAAAAATTCATAAACTTAGTCAAACATGCAAATACATTTATGTTCTAACACAAATCATATGCACTCTTAGACAAAGTAGCACAACTCTTAAAAATACTTAGACATTTTGAGAAACTCTTATACATATAATAATTTCAGAACATTACATAAAACTCGTATCCAAATATTTTACCTATTTTATCTTAGCCCATTCTTATTACTATTTCTCTCTGTTCTGCTTTCAATCTCTAATATTCTTTGTAAAGTGTTGTTAAGCATTCTTCCTCTACATAACCAACAACCCTAACCTAACCTAATATACCCCACCTAACCTTCGTTTATTTTTAATATTTTTCATATTTTCAAATATTTTATAGGAATGTCTATTTACGACATCTAGTCTTTACATACATTCTTAATACATTTAACATTTAATCATTGGTATATATGTCTTCTTCAGGACATTCATATTTATCAATCTGTGTTTCAAATATATTTGTTGCATTTCATAGGATTTTGTTAAAGATCAGGTGTTTAAGCATTATCAAGCGATATTGTTAAAGATGGGTATTTATGCATTTCAAAGGAATTTATATATATATATAAATTTTAAAAAAATACACATTGAAATGTGTATTTTTTGAAATGTGAAATGTGTATTTTTAAAAAATACACATTGAAATGCATAAACACCTATATATTATATATATATATATATATATATATATATATATATATATATATATATATATATATATATATATATATATATATATATATATATATATATATATATATATATATATATATATATATATATATATATATATATATATATATATAATATAGGTGTTTATACATTTCAATGTGTATTTTTTAAAAATGTGGTGCATAAGCATTTCAAAGGATTTTGTTATATATAGGTGTTTTATTCATTCTCAAGAGGTGTGTATTAAAGATAAGGTGTTCAAGCAGTTCAAGGGTTATTTGTTAAAGGTGGGGTATTTAAGCAGTTTCAAAGGATTTGTTTTATATAAGTGTTTATGCAGTTCAAGGGGTATTTATTAAAAATAGGATGTTTAAGTATTTCAAAGGATTTTGTTATATATAGGTGTCTCGTAATGTCAAGTGATATTTGTTAGAAATGTGTGTTTTGGGCACTTTGTATCTTTTTTACCTAAAGTTCATCAAGTCACTCATAAGTTATTTTTATTATGTTTGATGTAATTTTGTTCTTATTCTTTGTCTTTCATCTAACCTTACATAGTTCATTTGTTTTGTTTATTGTGTTTGACATATTTGTTGAATATATTTTCCTTATCCTAACTTTACAGATATAGTTTTTGTTTCTCCTCTTTTGCATGTTGTGTTAAATATTTGATTTAAATCCACCATCTCTCTCTTAACCTTCCCTTTTATCTCTTAATCTAACATCCCCCTTCTACCTAACCTTTCCTCCCCTTTTATCAGTGTATGTGCATCCATCTCAATGTCTTAGCTTTGTAACTCTTTATAAGTCTTTGTTTTTCTGTAATTGCCTTTTTCTGTCTCTATCTCTGCCTCCGTCTGTATGTCTATGTCTTAGAGTGTTAGTTTATCTTTCTATTTCCTTCTCCCAGTCTCTGACTCGCTTTTCTCTGTCTCTCTTAGTCAGTCAGTCTCTTTTTCTACATTTCTCTGACCCCTTTTTATCTCTCTATTCTCTTTCCTCAATCTTTCTTTTCTGTCAATGTCTTTTTCATTGTCACCGTCTCTGTGTCGATGTTTTAGTGTTCTAGTTTATCTTCCAATCTCCTTTTCCTCTGCCCCAGTCTGTCTCAATAGCTTAGCTTTTGTATCTCTTTCTCAGTCTTTGTTTTCTGTCAATGTCTTTTTACTGTCTCTTTCTCTGTCAGAGTATGTTATCTTTTTTATCTCTTTCAGTCTCCGGCTCTCTTTCTCTCATCTCATCTTATTGTATCTTTATTTTTCTCTGTCTCAGTAAGTCTCTCTTTTATCATTCTTTCATTCTTTCTATCTCTCTTAGTCGCAAGTCTTAGTTTCTCTGACTCTTTAATTACATTATTACTAAAATAAAGAAATTCAAATACAAATTAATGCAAGAAACTTAAAATATAAAGTTGAGAGGATAAAAGAGGGAGGAAAGATTAGGAACAATGGGGGAGGCTCCCCTTACCTTACCACCTGGGGGGAGGGTCTCGTGCCCCAGGCGTACGGTCTCCAAGTCCTGTAGCCCCAAGAAATAAGTATGTGAGGCTAGCGCTCCATCCAGGCACGACAGACACCGAGAAACTCACATGGCTCAGAGCGCTCTCCTTACCTATGCAAGGAGCGATCCCCGCCATTAATGTAGTTCGCTCAAGGAAAACGTCACCTTACATTTTTGTGGGGAGAAGTGAAGGAGAACTAATAAACAACCACCTTGAGGGTAAGGTGGGCAACATCAGGCTCGCCAACCATGACAGTGTTGCCAGAAACCGGAAGTACAATAAGGAGTTATTAATCACATACTATTCCTCCACGTTCCCTCTGTCCATCATTGAAGACATTCCGGGAGTGTATGAAGCTCGGCGCATCACCAAGAATAGTAATAATAATAATAATAATAATTTATTTAGGAAAAGTACATACATAGTTGCAGAGTTACAGTACAAACATTCTGTTTGATTTAATGATAGAGGCAGTACACACAATACCTAAAGCCACTAGTAGGCATAGCGTTTCAGACAAGGTGAGGTGGGAAAAAAAACACTTAGACTAAAACTTAACAGTAATTGAGCTTAAAGTATAAATTGCATTGAAATAAAAAAATAATAAAAGATAAAAAAGGGGGGGGGGAACATGGTAGAAAATAGCTAATATACAAGTTGGTCAACAAACAGCATAGTGTGGAACTGAACCGGGTTGCCATCATAAAGAACAGAGCAGATGACTCTCCAGAGACTTTCAGGATCCTATATAGCCCACTTAGTCTTGTACGCCGGTGGATACCAGAAACAGTAATATGTTTCAACTGCCAGCGTTGTAAAACGGCACTGCCCCTACGAAACCGCCTGCCCGCTGTGTGCTGGTCTCACAGCCTTACAAGTTATCCCTGGAAACTGAACCACGCAAGTAGTGAAAAAAATGAGGCCAACAGGCCTCCAATGGCATGCACAAGATGTGGCAAGGACGGTGTTAATGCCTGGCAAAATGAATGCAGTCGGGGACGACGCAAACACCCATTGGGCACGAACTCAGCTGGGACTGGTCCCACCCGCTCAGTCCAACCTGCTACTGAACCAGAGCTGACTGACGCTGCGCCTGAGGAGACCATCGCGACCACATCTCCCCCCCCCTCCCCCCATGGGTGGTCCTGTACAGGAACCGAATGAAAAAAAAATATATAATATTGAAAAAAAACTTCAGTTGATTCTCGGCTCAATTGGTCATCCTCTCAATGGCTCAGAAAAAGCTTACACCACAATCACAATAGGTGGTACAACTTCCCACCACAGTGTAGTGAATCCAACTACCAGCGATGCTAGTGTAGGAAGTGTGTTTACACCTCATACAGATATTAGGCGAGTTGATGCCACATGTTGGAATTTTGATAAACACAGCAAAAATTAAGAGGCGTCCGGCTTAGAGAGCCGCGCCCAACTCAGTGTCTTGCTATTGTAGAGTGCGACTTGTAGTGACGCGTCCACTGTTGACATTGATACCTTCTACAGCAGCAGGATAAAACCACTCACAAAGAAAGAGTGGCAAGATGACTTGAAGGACACAGTATGAAAAGTGAAGAAAGAACTAATCACCTTATTTAATGTCGTTAATACGATGAACTAAAAAATGAGAGATTGAACTGGGAAGCAGAATGGCTACAATGACTGCAGAAAAGAACTGCACAAAGCGCATCCCAAATTTAAGACTCCAACTGACCTCCAACTTTACACAACTCCCCCATGCACTCCTCGAGTGCATGGGGGAGTTGTGTAAAACCCTGGTTTGCGTCTCGGAGAGGCTGTAGGATCCAAGTAAGTTCAATTGAACTTTTAGTTTAAACTCTTTTGATTATGTTGTAGCTCAGTCGATTAAGCAGCGTCTGGGATGCTCTCAGACGTAGGTTTGAATCCTCGTCACGGCCCTTGTGGATTTGTTCATTGATGCATCACGCTATTGTGATTTCTGTGTGTAAACATTCCAATTTATAGATATTTTATAGAGATGGTCTACTCAAAGTGAATATACTTTGGAAAAGGACAAAAATTACATAGGTCAAGAAAAACGCCACATAATGTTTTGGGGGGAATGACGATCAAGGTTATTGCAAAAAAACTTGGTTTGGTAGTCAATTTAACAAGATGGCTGATGAGTGCAAAAAATAAACCAGCATTCCAATCAATTGTAATATTGGGAAGACGCACAGTTACTGTTAGAATACGGTTACAGTGGAAGAATTGCTACAATATTTCAAGCACGTAATTTTTTTTTTTTTATTCCATGAACCATGAAAAAAGTTTGTTTTCAGTTACTTTTATGGAAGTCACCAAGATGTAACATTTCCAGGACAGGTCAGATGTGATCGGTGGCGCCCAAGTTGTTGACGGACGACTCTGATTTGGGATTTGAATTTTCAGAATAGAGTTGATAAATGGCTTGCATTTTTGTGACAGGGCGATGGAGTTGCAGCCCTCAACTCCTTCTCAGTTCAGTAGTATCACGCAATAAGTATGCAATGCCTGCTGGAGGAGGTCCTATCACCTCCATGGCCTGTGAAGCGAAAATGTTTAGTCACTGTGTCTTTCGCTAGGCCGTGACTTGAGGAAAATTATAATACATCTCTCCCTCTGTATTGTGGCATCAGTGAAGGAGTAACGTCACCGGTAGTGATTCTGCTGCTCCAGTTGTTCAGCGCTCGTGGAGTCAGACGGTCATCCACATATATCACCAACACTACCAAATCAGAGCCAGACTTATGTGCCACACTCGACACGGTCAGTCGTCTGGTTCCTCACCGCAAGAGACATGTAATCAAGCCGATATGTTTGGCAGACCTCCAAGTCACTAGGTTTGCGTCACAAGAAATACCTCTAAGCGAAGACTTAGTAACCTGGAAGAATTGAGACTCCTCACGGAGTCTGGAGTCTCTTCCCCAGGCAGAGAGGTCAACTGCTGAGTTCCGACGACCGCCTCCACCTGGCTCTCAGAAAATCCTTAATTTCCACCTTCTTCAAACTGGAGTAGGAGAATAAGCTGTAAAGTGCCAAGACAACCTCTTTCAACCTCATTATGGCCTACTAAAAGCCTTGTGTAGTAGTGACGACGAACACTGCTATCAGCCCCTTCACCCGAGCGTTCCCAACGTCACTAAACTGTTGTACTGGAGTGCCCGAACCTAACCAAGTCGAGGACCCGCGAACAGAAAACGGAACATCACGTAATTTTTGCGCGCCGGTATGATTTTTAGTACACCAGTTTTTGACCTTAGGATATTCACAGGTCCAAGTGGGATGTAGTGTTGAAGAGGACGGGTTGCTGGCGGCCTCCACCGACCATCGCCCCGCTCCCTCCTACACCCTTCACCTGCCTCCTCCATCTTGACACAGCTTGAAGGCAGGTGGAAGGAAGGAGGTTGGAAGGAAGGCAGGTTGAAGGAAGGCTTGAGGCAGGTATTATACCATCTGTGTACATAAACATTTATGAGCGCTATGTGCACACGCATATGTCTGGAGAATGTTAATTACTTGTGAACATTCTTTACATGTGGGTGGTGTGTGGGTGGAGAACAGCTGTATCATCACCCCTTCGGTTTGTTAGGCCTACCAGAAATGGGCCGCTAAGTGTGAGATCACCTCCCGGAGATGTGGAGAGGAGATCAGATCACCCTTGCTGTCAGTAGTGTGTATCAGTTGAACAGTCATTACCTCTTTTGTTCAGACTCTTGCGTGGAGCACCAAATGTCTGGTCCTAAGTAGATTGATCCACGAGGTGATGCTGGCAGCTACCAAGACCGCTGGCATGTGATTTGATCCCAATATAATAAATTACCTGATCCCAATGTAATTTATTTTTATTTATTTATTTATATATACAAGAGTTCTTATATTATTGTACAGCCACTAGCACGCGTAGCGTTTTGGGCCAGATCTTAATCCTACGTTCCACGGAATACGACTCGCAAAATCGTTTAACAACCAGGTACCCATTTTACTGTTGGGTAAACAGAGGCTACAGTTAAGGATTGACGCCCAGTAAATCCTCCCCGGCCAGGATACGAAGCCAAGTAAGAAGTAACTAGGCTTCGCCTTCTACCTGACCTGTCTTGACCACAGGGGAACACCAGTCTTTAGTCGGCAGTAAGTGACTTAGGTAGTTACTTCACAGGGTACCTTAATACCAGTATATGTCATCATTCCAGCACGAAGGAGCCTTCATCAACCGGTTGAAGCACGAAGAAGCCTTCATCAACCGGTTGAAGCACGAAGAAGCCTTCATCAACCGGTTGACGCACGAAGAAGCCTTCATCAACCGGTTGACGCACGAAGAAGCCTTCATCAACCGGTTGAAGCACGAAGAAGCCTTCATCAACCGGTTGCAGCACGAAGAAGCCTTCATCAACCGGTTGAAGCACGAAGAAGCCTTCATCAACCGGTTGAAGCACGAAGAAGCCTTCATCAACCGGTTGAAGCACGAAGAAGCCTTCATCAACCGGTTGCAGCACGAAGAAGCCTTCATCAACCGGTTGCAGCACGAAGAAGCCTTCATCAACCGGTTGAAGCACGAAGAAGCCTTCATCAACCGGTTGAAGCACGAAGAAGCCTTCATCAACCGGTTGCAGCACGAAGAAGCCTTCATCAACCGGTTGAAGCACGAAGAAGCCTTCATCAACCGGTTGACGCACGAAGCAACTTTCATCAAGCGGATGGATGTGGTCTTGCAGATTTCCAAATAATTCTCACAGGCATATTAGCACTCAGGGTCATAACAAATTTTTCTGTACTGCATGATCCTGCAAATCAAAATTAAATGAAACTAACTCGCCACAATTGTAACTTGTTTATCTTAAGTTAGATTGTTGTGTAGTTCTTGACCTTATAATACTGCGTGCCCTTGTATGGGGTAAAGTGAGGCAGAGTTTGGGTCCCTATCTTGTTCAAGCCTCGGTACTATATATACATGCTATATATATACTACCTATATGTAATGAAGTTCTGGAAGCGCTCAACTCGTATGAGGAGTGCTTATTAAATATAAATTTAAAAGAGATTATTTTAGACAGTCTGTAGATAGCCAATGCAGAACCAGATCATTTTTTTATATATTTAAAACAAGTTTTAAAATATTTTATGTAATTATTATTATATTGCTAATTATATATATAATTATTTTAATTAAACAAAATAGACAATACATAATTATTACAATTCTTAATAAATATTTATAATATTACTTATATTTAAAGGAATAATGATTATTTATTACATTATTTCAAAAATAAAGTCCCACCAATAGAATTTAGGGGTAACTTTAATAAAATTGTTAACTTAAGACGCGCATTAAGTCCATATATATTGATTCATACAGCACACATTTATATTTTAGCATTAGTTTAACTTTTATTTGGAGTGTAATAAAGGTAAAAATGCCAATATTAAATTTACAATAGTGAGCACAGTTAAGTGTTGTTTTCTTCAACACCGTGAGTTGTTTCCCTCTGGCAACTGTATTTATTTATTAATTTATTTATTTATTTTACAAAGGTGGTTACAGAAGACTACTCTGGCTTGTTAGCAAGTTTACAACGTTTTATCCTAACTATTAACTTACCAGGTGTAGTGGGGAGTGAAGTAGGGAATGAAGCGGACGGGAAAGTAAGTGAAAAGAAGATAGAGTATCAAGGATGGAAGAGAGATTATTGATGTGTGTACTTGTGTGGGCGATTAAATATGTATGTATATATGTATACGTATATATATATGTACATGTATTTATGAGAATGTGTACATGTATATATAACTTTAATAATTTTGTAACTAGCGTCAAAAATTGTTATTTGCTTAGCTAAACGAACTAGAGGGTTCAGTTCTTGAACCGATTATGTGCCTCTGTAATCCTTTACACCACCGCCCACGGGATGGGTATTGGGTCCATAATAAAGAAAGAAATTGAAGAATGTGAGAGTCTCAGGCAAATGAAGAATCCACTAATGATGGCAGTGTTCAATCCCGAGTGGTAGAAAATTATTGATGGAAAGGCTCAGGATAAATGGCATACAAAGATTTTTTATTTATTTATATATACAAGAGTTGTTACATTCTAGAATTTAAAGAGGCTATGGACCGGGCGAGGTCGCTTATCAATGAAATAGAACGCAGCAAAGTTAAGAATCTGAGACCATAGAGGGAAAAATTACTGTATCTACGACGTAATCCTCCCATGTTAGTGTTAATTGTTTCTTTGGCAATGAAATATATTCTTGAAGGACATCATGCTTTGTAACAGTAGAACATAAGGATCTTATTATGCTTTCACATGCCTTATTAATTAATTTCTACATTTTGAAGTGAGAGGATTAATTCAATAGCTCCTTCGCCTCTCGTTAGTCTAATCGCCGAAGCTTCATTTATCTCTGAAGTTCTATCCTCAATACTTTGTATGTTTAATCATATCATCATTATGTCAGTAATAGTCATTTTTGGGCCATGAGAATAACTTGAACCCAGCAAAAATTTCTTTTAAGTCATACTTTACTATAGTTTTGCCTGAAACACGACCAGAAAACGGTGAGCCAATAGAAAACTGCTATTCTACTGACCCTTCCCAGGATGGAGCCTCATATTTGGAGGGTAGACATAGCCTAAGCTACTCTATCCCTTAGAGATGTATTTCTTTCTTGTCTCAATAAATATACTTGAACTTGAATTTGGAGCCCCATAATAATGTACTAACTCCCAGTCCAAGTACTTATTTAATGCTAGGTGAACAACGACATTAAGTGAAGGGAAACACGGTCAACCATTTATCCCCCCCCCCCCCCGGGGTTTCCGAGAGTGAAACTGTGGGTTGTTCTTATCATATAACTTTTAAACAGTTATCAACTTGGATGTAAACATAAACAACTTAAAAAGTTGCTTCTGGAGTAAACGTGGACTAAGTGTGTCCCCACTTAGTCTATAATGTGGTTATTTTTGTTATCATGTGGTTAGGAGCGGGGCAAGTAGCATGGGCTATAGTGAGCCCGTAACTTACCTGGCACAGGAGCGGGGCAAGTAGCACGGGCTATAGTGAGCCCGTGCACAAATACAAAAATTTTGTTCATAAATGTCTGTGTAGTAAATTTGTTGTTGGGTTAGTTTACACAAGTTTACAGTGAATTATTTACCTGAGAGAAAAACTTTAACGACACAACATGAATGACTGACGATGAGAATACAATTTAAAGGACTAATGTAAACTAATCATTCAGTGACTTGACACAACAAATTTCACATCCTGTGACAACCTGTCCTCTTAAAAAGAACGTCGCTTTTGGCCGTTTGCCCGTATGGCCGAATTTGGACGTAATTTGAAATTGAAAAAAATATGAAAATAAATTTGGGATTTTTTTTTTCAACAACAGTAAGTTAAGGGTCCTCTGATAGGTTAGGTGGGCAGGAAATTCTCATAAAGTTTCAAAACGTTATGAAAAACGTTAATTTAAAGTGTCCTCTTATAACCTCTGCGCGTACGCCGGACGACTCAAATAGAAAACGGAACAGAACGTCACTTTTGTGAGTGGATTTAATTTCAAATTACGTCCAAATTTGGCCATAGTGCGCATACCAGCCAAAAGTGACGTTCTTTTTAAGAGGACGGGTTGCTCAGTCACCAGGTCCCAGGGGTAACGCTGATCAAAATTAATCCCAACTCACAGTTCAGGCAATATTTATTTATTTATTTATTTATAAATAAGAAAGTACAAGTGTCAACGTACTTAAGTGTCCACGTACCACCTAAGTTTCTTAATATGAGGGAGGAACTCAGTACACCACACACCACATTGTGTGGTGTGTGGTATTCAGAGTTTACCACGACCAATTATAATGATCGTCTCGATGAAATTGGCCGTGGCTGCGATGGTTAGTTTACATAACAAATTCAACTATACCTTGAGGGGTTTCGAGAATTAGTGATCCAACGGCCCGTTCCCTGAAATGAATAATAAATTAATAATAAAATATGTATATATATAGACCTACATTTTGTCAAGTAATGCAGTACCTTTATAGTAAAAACAAAAAAAGGTATATCCAAACTGTTGGGGATTTAGAGGTTGTTTCCTGCAGATGTCTCTCGTCTCGCACAAACTTTGCCCAACCACTTGGGCTGGACAGTAGAGCGACGGTCGGCGTTCAGTCCCCAACCGTCCCAGTGGTTGGGCACCATTCCTTTACGCACCCTATCCCAAATCCTTATCCTGACTCCATCCAAGTGCCATGTAGTCGAAATAGCTTGGCGCTTTCCCTTGATAATTCCCTCCCCTCACGAAAACTTCTCTCTCGAGTCTTTTGGCTAAAGTTTAGATTTTTTCCTCCCCATTAAACTCTCAAAGACATTACGTCAACAATGCGCATTGCGAGTCTCCTCATCAGTGCTTGTATTAGGCTCAGTGTCTGCTTGCGTTATTAATACAGCCACAAGTGCTTACTGACCAACCAGCAAGTATACCTTAATTAGGTCTGGACATAAGTATACTCTCAGTGTATATACACCGAGAAGCAGGGAACACTTCTCTGTGAATATATATCCCAATGAGTTTGTTTGGTTCATATGTTATGTGCTCAATACCCATCCTGCGGGTGATATAGTGGGCTCCCACACCAATCCTGCGGGCAGTAGTGAGCCCCAAACTCATCCTGCGGGCAGTAGTGGGGCCCATCCTGCGGGCGGCAGTGGGCCCCAAATCCATCCTGCTAGCGGTAGTGGGCCCCAAACCCATCCTGCGGGCGGTAGTGGGCCCCAAACCTATCTTGCGGGCGGTAGTGGGCCCCATACCCATCCTGTGTGCGGAAGTGAATCCCATACCCATCCTGCGGGCGGTAGTGGGGCCCATACCCATCCTGTGTGCGGAAGTGAACCCCATACCCATCCTACGGGCGATAGTGGATCAAGTTCAAGTTCAAGTATGTTTATTGAGATAAGCAATAAATACATCTCAAAGGGATAGAGTAGCTTAGGATATTTCTACCCCCCATACCCATCCTGCGGGCGGTAGTGACCCACCCTTCCTACCCATCCTGTGGGTGGTATTGTGGCCCCCATACCCATGCATCCTGTGGGTGGTAGTGGAAAAGGTTACAGAGGCACATATATATGGGCTCAAGAACTAAATCTCAAAACACATTTAACAAAGAAAGTTACAACCTTGATAAGCTAGTTACATGGTGCAATGAGTTCGAGAAGGACCACAGGTTCAGTCTCTACAAGCTTACCCCAACCCCCACAACCACCTATTCCAGTGGGCAGCGGTGTAAAGGTTATGTACAACTACCAACATTCATTCTATTATTCAACATTCATTCAAGTATTCAACATTCATTCAAGTATTCAACATTCATATATCCCCAACTTAACAAGTTGGGGATATATGACTACAATTTCTGATAGCAGATCATTTTAAATAATTTCTTGAGCATTTATTATGGAGCTGTCTCTAAATCCATGCGCATCATTTCCCACTTCATCACATCACATCCAGCAGGAGAGGACCAATTTTTTGTTTTGTTTTGACAAACGCGGTTTTGATATTGTGTTTAGTCCAATTGATCACAGGGTGGGGGAAGGGGGGAGGGCGGTGTTTAAGCCACTAGAAGAGTTTAATGATCAGCCATTATGTATACCTAGTCCTAAACATAGTCCGGGCTTATAGTTTATATACATCGATAAATGAGGTTGGTCCCCTTTTTGTATATATTCCTTTTGTTTATGCCTTTAGCCAACTCGGAAATCATAGAAAATGTGTCGGTACAGTAAGATGTGATAGAAAACGTAGCTATAATATAAAGGGTAACTGAAGTAACTTGTAGTGCTATTTCGTTCGGTGACCATCCTTAAGCTATTTATGAACATTAAATTGGATGGCTGATACGTAACTAACTCTTGTTAATTAGACCATGTTTATCTCCATAAACCGCACCACTAGACGTCCACTTCCGTTATTGTCTGCACGACTAAACACCAGAGTACTGGGAAGACGGGACAGCACAAGCATGGCTCTCAACCTGTAACTACACTTAGGTAATTACACACACACAAGGGCCTCACAGCCGAGTGGACATCGCTCGGGATTCGTAGTTCTAAGGGCCCCGGGTTCAATTCCCAGACGAGACACAAACAAATTGGAGGTTTGTTTCACCTGATGCACCCGTTCACCTAACAGTAAATATGTCTTTGGGAGTAAATATGCTACGGGTTGCTTCCTGGGAACGAGTATCCGTGTGTGTGTGTTACAAATATATGTAGTCGACATGATAAAGGAAAATAAAGTCGGGAGTCAGTATATTAACAACCGACGGTTAGAAAGGCGGGGTCCAAGAGCTACCAGCTCGATCCTGCAGGCACAAATAGTAAATACCACCTTCTCCAGTGACGTGTGGCACCATAAAAGTTCGCCAATTCTTGTCACGCATCCGACTGGTCTATCTGTCTGCAAAGCCCCACATATGAATGACCTTTGACCCTTAATGACATTCCCAAGTAGCCTCGACTCGAATCTTAACTCAGTTTTCAGTACAATCTGAAGGAATCAGTAAGCTCCTTCCCGATAAGGTGGGCTCAGGCGTCCACCAGAGGTCAGGGTACAGTGAACGTTTCTGTCGGCTAATGAGACGTGAGCGGTGCTTCACAGCGTTGCTGAGCACCTTATGAGAGCCAGGCTGAGCACCTGGCTCTCAG
This sequence comes from Procambarus clarkii, assembly GCF_040958095.1. Lineage (NCBI taxonomy): Eukaryota > Metazoa > Arthropoda > Malacostraca > Decapoda > Cambaridae > Procambarus > Procambarus clarkii. Next base: position 29,529,573 of record NC_091159.1, on the reverse strand, counting down.
TCAGTCATACCTCATCGCTCAGTTCTACGGTATGTCACCATCACCATCTACGGTATCTATTCTATGGTATGTCATTGGCTGTTATATGGTATGTGAGCATCTATTCCATAACATGTGAGCATCTGATTATGTCACTATCTGTTCTATGGTAAGTCACAATATGGTTTCAGTTGCACTGTAGGCCATTTGTTCTCGTTGCCAAGACCTGGCGAGCGTCTGGTTCGTCAGATAACTACACATGTGACTGTGTACACACAGATCTTCTTGGACTCCGGACTCCGTTTGAGATCAAAGTATATCTGAAGGTTGGGAACTGTGGTCAATAGCGGACTTAGTGGACTTGGCAGTCGATAGGCGCAAACCTTAAAAACTTTCGTTGTTTCTTAGAGCTTGTAAAGCCTTTGATAGCTCACCTCGCCAACTTGTTGAGAACATTGCTTAATGGAAAATAAATTTCCGTCAGACGATGAGTCACAATAACGTGGGTGAAGAATGTGACCAAACTCGTGTGCTCACGTCTTGATAATGGTCCAAGACGGACCGAAACGTCGTCGTTTCTCCATTTAATAAGACTATCAAAATCCTCAGATTAGGCAAAATTGTAATTAATTTTGTCAATAAAGATGTTAATAATAATAACGTTTCTCCATCTTGTGGTGTGTGGTGTGGTCATCACCCCTACACCTAATGCCGCTGTTTACTTAGCAGCAAGTAAGTACTCAGGAGTTAGTCAGCTATCGTGGGGTTGCATCCTGGTCGGGGTCAGTAATTCGACTCTGTAATTCACGTCCTGTGGGGGGGGGGGGGGGGGGGGGGGGGGGCGGGGGGAGGGGGACGTCGATAAAAGGCTAACTTGTATGAATACACTCTGGCTTCCTGTCCCCCGAAACAGTGAATTAAAATGAAATATAATCTGGATGCTCAACTTACCCGGCACGACCCAAGGAAGCAATAGCTCTCTTTCTCTTACTCTTGGAAATAATTCTGTTGCGGTCTCCTTCTTGCGAAACTTCACTTGCCGCTTCATCATCTTCCGCACCTTCAGCTCAAGCAGTTCCTCAACTTTGTCCGAGTAAGGCATTGTGGTAATGAAGCTAACAGCAGGCAGCTCACTCAGCACGAGTTTCGGACGCCCAGGCGTGACATCCCTCTGATTCAAGTGATGCAATTACTTCGGTCCATCCTCGTGAACATTACAGTACTTACAGCAACTATTTGGTCGGCTGTTCACACATGTTCTGTTGGGCCCCCCTGTTCTGTTCCTTTCCCTTGATCACTCCTCCTTACACCTTCCCTCCACCTTTCTACCTCCCTCACCCTATGAGTGTCTCCATTTTTCATTTCTTTCCTTTCCATTTTCCGATACGTTACAGCGTTACAAATGCAATAATTCTATACATTTGACAAACCTTAATATCAGTAAATATTCCACACATTTGTATCATTTGAAAACAGCAGATATGCCCAACAACTCAAAGTTTGCACACTGCGACTGCATTGTCAGTCTGAGCCCAACACATCCGGGTGTATGGGTCCCGCGTCCCATCACCTCTCTACGGGCTCACCATAGCCCGTGCTACTTGGTACTGTTTGTTCCAGGTAGCGAATCTTTAACAACAACAACAACCATCACCTCTCAGGCTCAACTGAGTTTCTGGAGTGTTGACATGGAGAGAAGCTGTACACAGTGAGACCATCTCTTTCAAAACCAAATCTAACAGAATCGAAAAAGGTTTATATTCTTATTAATTACCACAGATAGCCTGAATGTGTCACAATGGAAAAATTGATGATGTTCTGGAAAGCTACAATAATTTGGCACCAATATAGTAACTTTGTAGAATCGTCTGAATGTATATTGATGTATATTGCAAATTGTCTGTGTACCTAGGCATAAAAGTATTTTTGTGTACGTCTGGTAACATACTGCATGTGTAAAGGAAGAAATATATATGTTTATTACTCAGAATGTTCAGTAATGTTTATTGTTTGTGATGTATATCACAAACAATAAACATTATATATATATATATATATATATATATATATATATATATATATATATATATATATATATATATATATATATATATATATATATATATATATTGTGACGGTAACGCGTTGGTGTTCGGCTGTTCAAAAGCTAGGGGTATGGCCTCGTCACATATAGAAACAAAAAATAGAAAATCTGGAACTTCGTCTGTGGTAAGGTAAAGGGAAGACAAAAGTGATTTTTTGTACACTACGGGCTCACCATAGCCCGTGCTACTTGAACCTTTTGTTCTGAGTAGCTGAATCTTAAACAACAACAACAACTGTACCTGTTGTATTGATGTGTAGTCCCAGTCTGGCGCCCACACCCGCACACTGGACGAGGCAACGATAATGTGTAGTCCCAGTCTGGCGCCCACACCCGCACACTGGACGAGGCAACGATAATGTGTAGTCCCAGTCTGGCGCCCACACCCGCACACTGGACGAGGCAACGATAATGTGTAGTCCCAGTCTGGCGCCCACACCCGCACACTGGCGCCCACACCCGCACACTGGACGAGGCAACCATAATGGCGTAGTCCCAGTCTGGCGCCCACACCCGCACACTGGCGCCCACACCCGCACACTGGACGAGGCAACGATAATGGTGTAGTCCCAGTCTGGCGCCCACACCCGCACACTGGCGCCCACACCCACACACTGGACGAGGCAACGATAATGGTGTAGTCCCAGTCTGGCGCCCACACCCGCACACTGGCGCCCACACCCGCACACTGGCGCCCACACCCGCACACTGGACGAGGCAACGATAATGGTGTAGTCCCAGTCTGGCGCCCACACCCGCACACTGGCGCCCACACCCACACACTGGACGAGGCAACGATAATGGTGTAGTCCCAGTCTGGCGCCCACACCCGCACACTGGCGCCCACACCCGCACACTGGACGAGGCAACGATAATGGTGTAGTCCCAGTCTGGCGCCCACACCCGCACACTGGCGCCCACACCCACACACTGGACGAGGCAACGATAATGGTGTAGTCCCAGTCTGGCGCCCACACCCGCACACTGGCGCCCACACCCGCACACTGGACGAGGCAACCATAATGGCGTAGTCCCAGTCTGGCGCCCACACCCGCACACTGGCGCCCACACCCGCACACTGGCGCCCACACCCGCACACTGGCGCCCACACCCGCACACTGGCGCCCACACCCGCACACTGGCGCCCACACCCGCACACTGGACGAGGCAACCATAATGGCGTCTGAGTGTCCTCGTACAATGTGTATTCTGGAAGTCGTGTTTATACTTATTTTTCTTTGCGGGTTTAAATTTGTTTATGAATTCATTGCTGCGTTGGTCTTGTTGGCCAGTAGCGACAGTTGATGGCTGGGTGACGGGTGTGGTGACGGGTGTGGTGACGGGTGTGGTGACGGGTGTGGTGACGGGTGTGGTGACGGGCCGGGGAGTGCTTGTTGGGACCGGGCACCACTCCCGTTTACGGGATCACCATAGCCCGTGCTACATGGACATTTCGTTCTGAGTAGTTAAATCTAAAACAACAACAACAACCACTCCCCGTGAGAGGGGACGGGGAGTGGTGAGAGGGGAGAGGTGAGAGGGGAGAGGTGAGAGGGGAGAGGTGAGGGGCGAGCGGGCCGGAGCGGGTATTACCGCCCCACAAAGGCTCGGACAAGCGGGATATCAGCGCTACAAAGGCCATGATTGATAGAGTGGTCGTCAAACCGGCTCTCATTTTTCACCAGGCGGTAGACCCAATCTCCCTCCAACACCCCCCCCCCCCCTCCTCCCCACTCTGAGGACCCTCACCCCTCTCACTCCTCGCCCCCTCTCACTCCCCCAAGATATTTACCCTGGGTACCTGCTTCATTCATCTTATTTCCATTCAGAGGAGTGATTACACTGAACCATTATGCATTCACGGGAATCTGTGTTTTCCTGGCTGCCTCCCACTGGCTGCCTCCCACTGGCTGCCTCCCACAAAATGTCCGCTTTCCCAGTAGGCTGTTCCCCCCCTCCCCCCCTCCCCCTCCCGTAGGCAGCACCACCACCACCAAAATATAACAAACACAAGGACGTCTTGTGCCTGATGTACCACTATTTATACACGCTCCTCTGTAAACATACGAGGCTTAAAATTATGGGTGGAAATGTTTTCCAGTTTCATTTTGAACAAAAACATTGGATATTATTTTCAGGGGACGAGAGAATATTATTTTTTTAATGTGTCGGACCTGAAGCTCTTATTAATTAGGCTTCAGAGAGGGGGGGGGGGGGGACGGTGAAATTTCTTTATGAAAAAAAATTATTCTAGAATTTCTTTGATTTCGGATAATTGCTCAGATTTAAATTGGATATTTCATATATTTATAATAAATACAAAATATGGGACTAATAATTCGTAATACAGTGCTCACTTTTTTTCTTTAAATTATATATTATTTATTTAGTTATCTATTTTCTTTTGGCCGCTCATGTTGCAGCAACATGACGTCCAACACCCGGACGACGTCCAGCACCCGGACGACGTCCAACACCCGGACGACGTCCAGCACCCGGACGTCGTCCAGCACCCGGACGACGTCCAGCACCCGGACGACGTCCAACACCCGGACGACGTCCAGCACCCGGACGACGTCCAACACCCGGACGACGTCCAGCACCCGGACGACGTCCAACACCCGGACGACGTCCAACACCCGGACGACGTCCAACACCCGGACGACGTCCAGCACCCGGACGACGTCCAGCACCCGGACGACGTCCAGCACCCGGACGACGTCCAGCACCCGGACGACGTCCAGCACCCGGACGACGTCCAGCACCCGGACGTCGTCCAGTAAGGGATGGTAACCATGACTGCGTCGAGCAGCATCACCCCTTAGTTCTGGAGCAGCGTCACCCCTTAGTTCTTGAGCAGAATCACCCCTTAGTTCTGGAGCAGCATCATCCCTTAGTGCTGGAGCAGCATCATCCCTTAGTTCCGGAGCAGCATCACCCCTTAGTTCTTTAGCAGCATCACCCCTTAGTTCTAGAGCAGCATCATCCCTTAGTTCTGGAGCAGCATCACCCCTTAGTTCTGGAGCAGCATCACCCCTTAGTTCTGGAGCAGCATCACCCCTTAGTTCTGGAGCAGCATCACCCCTTAGTTCCGGAGCAGCATCACCCCTTAGTTCTTTAGCAGCATCACCCCTTAGTTCTGGAGCAGCATCATCCCTTAGTTCTGGAGCAGCATCACCCCTTAGTTCTGGAGCAGCATCACCCCTTAGTTCTTTAGCAGCATCACCCCTTAGTTCTGGAGCAGCATCACCCCTTAGTTCTTTAGCAGCATCGCCCCTTAGTTCTGGAGCAGCACCACCCCTTAGTTCTGGAGTTTGAATGGAGCATAATCACGGTGACTCACCCTTAGATATGAAGAAGGTGGACCATTAGCCCGCTACGATACCACACGTGCTTAGGAATGTCACCCCCGCAGTCAGAGACAAACATTCACCATCTTCAGAAAACGGAATTTCATCTCTTTTTTTTTTTTCCTTAACGACCAAAATCTCACTATAAGCGATGTGATTGTTATATTAGGTAAGATTGGATCAACTAGGCTATGGTAGTTACACCCTCCGGCACTGGGGTTGCCGGTGGGTGACGATACTCGTGTGTAAAGCCAGGAATAAACCTCACTTCACTGGGAGACAGAAGAGTTAGGGGGGACATGATCACCACATACAAGATTCTCAGAAGAATTGACAGGGTAGATGAATACAGACTATTTAACACAAGGGGCACACGCACTAGGGGACACAGGTGGAAACTGAGTGCCCAAATGAGCCACAGAGACATTAGCAAGAATTTTTCAGTGTCAGAGTAGTTGACAAATGGAATGCATTAGGAAGGGATGTGGTGGAGGCTGACTCCATACACAGTTTCAAATGTAGATATGATGGAGCCCAATAGGCTCAGGAACCTGTTCATCAGTTGATTGACAGTCGAGAGGCGGGACCAAAGAACTAGAGTTCAACCACCGCAAGCACAATTAGGTAAGTACGTACGTACACACACACACGCACGCACGCCTGCACGCACACACACACACACATACACACCTGTCAGTCCCATACCGTGGTTGGACGTAATCCTGGCTGAATTATTCCCACCAAATATAGCACGGTTGGACGTATTTTTTTTGTTTGCGGTGAGGACAATGCACAAATGCACCGCAATTCACAGTAATGGAAATTGGCGCTTTACAACAGTCAGGGAAATATGCCCACTTGAGGGAAAACTTGAACCTGGGCATATCTCCGGAGGCATACTTGTCCTCTGTCGCGCCGTAAGTGCACGCGGGACTAAAGCCTGAGAATATTATGAACCCTTCGTCATGGCTACGATTTCAACACATTTAACCTAGCCCAACTTAACTCTGGTTATGTTAAATTAGCATAAACGAAGAAAATTGTATATATTGTCACGTGAATCCCTTGCATAGCAGTGGAACTGTCTTTTCCCTTCACCTTCAATGCCTCTGTACTGGAAGTCTACATCTACACCAGCCCAGATGAGTATCAGTCCTGCCACCTCTCCATACCCCCCTGAGCCTGGCACGGCCTAGCACGGCCTGGCACGGCCTGGCACGGCCTGGCACGGCCTGGTACGACTCAGAGGCAAGTCGGGCGCCTCTGCTAACCGGCAGATTGCCCCACAAACAAGCAGTTAGCCGCCATCAACTGACAGTGGTGCGTCTCAGCACAAAGGCACCGCCAGCCACAACGAGCAGTGTGCTAGTTGACCAGATGTCCTCCTCGCGTTGACACTGGAGGAGTCATCACCGCCGAACTACATAAAGGGCGCCGCCTCCCTGGAGAGCCACATACGGGCTCACCATAGCCCGTGCTACTTGGAACTTTTTGTTCCAGGTAGCAAATCTTTAACAACAACAACAACAACCTGGAGAGCCAGTGTCTCCCTTAGTGCTCTAGGAACACCTTGGTGTCTCTCACCCGTCGTCCGCCTCCAGCCACCGTGGTGTGAGTGATGCCGTGGTGGTGTGGTAGCTGTCTTCACTACACCCGTCGTCCGCCTCCAGCCACCGTGGTGTGAGTGATGCCGTGGTGGTGTGGTAGCTGTCTTCACTCTCACCCGTCGTCCGCCTCCAGCCACCGTGGTGTGAGTGATGCCGTGGTGGTGTGGTAGCTGTCTTCACTCTCACCCGTCGTCCGCCTCCAGCCACCGTGGTGTGAGTGATGCCGTGGTGGTGTGGTAGCTGTCTTCACTCTCACCCGTCGTCCGCCTCCAGCCACCGTGGTGTGAGTGATGCCGTGGTGGTGTGGTAGCTGTCTTCACTCTCACCCGTCGTCCGCCTCCAGCCACCGTGGTGTGAGTGATGCCGTGGTGGTGTGGTAGCTGTCTTCACTACACCAGTATATCTTTATGCTTTGTATTCATTACCTACAGTGTAATTTTGTATTAATGTCATATTAACTTGTTAACCTTTGGATTACATGATAGCTAAGTATTTTCAGGGGCATTTATGTTCATTAATATTTCAGCAAATTGTTTTAATTATTTATTTGATGATTTTCATTTGTTTTCACCTGCGACTTACACACTGCAAGGCCTATAGCAGCATTTTTGTTATTTGAGTGAGGGAGAGCCACACCATCTTGGTTCAGTATAGCTGCGATACCACAACCCATCACAATATACATTATATACTATATTATATATATATATATATATATATATATATATATATATATATATATATATATATATATATATATATATATATATATATATATATATATATATATATATAAGCCTATACTTGCATAAACCACAAGTGAAGATAAACAATCTTTGGACAACACCCACCAGTGGGACTCGAACCCAGAAAGCACAACTACCTTCCAGTAGCTGGCATAACTAGTATGCTTTAACCCACTACGCCATCAGACCTTACAAAAGAAGTAGATAGTTCGAGATATATATATATCTCAAACATCTCTACCTCCCGAAGGCACCAGATGAGTGAGGGGTCAGTCTGCAATTTTCGTCAAGCCACTGTCAATGTGAGAGAACTCGTGTCCAGCTTATAAGCCTATACTTGCATAAACCACAAGTGAAGATAAACAATCTTTGGACAACACCCACCAGTGGGACTCGAACCCAGAAAGCACAACTACCTTCCAGTAGCTGGCATAACTAGTATGCTTTAACCCACTACGCCATCAGACCTTACAAAAGAAGTAGATAGTTCGAGATATATATATCTCAAACATCTCTACCTCCCGAAGGCACCAGATGAGTGAGGGGTCAGTCTGCAATTTTCGTCAAGCCACTGTCAATGTGAGAGAACTCGTGTCCAGCTTATAAGCCTATACTTGCATAAACCACAAGTGAAGATAAACAATCTTTGGACAACACCCACCAGTGGGACTCGAACCCAGAAAGCACAACTACCTTCCAGTAGCTGGCATAACTAGTATGCTTTAACCCACTACGCCATCAGACCTTACAAAAGAAGTAGATAGTTCGAGATATATATATCTCAAACATCTCTACCTCCCGAAGGCACCAGATGAGTGAGGGGTCAGTCTGCAATTTTCGTCAAGCCACTGTCAATGTGAGAGAACTCGTGTCCAGCTTATAAGCCTATACTTGCATAAACCACAAGTGAAGATAAACAATCTTTGGACAACACCCACCAGTGGGACTCGAACCCAGAAAGCACAACTACCTTCCAGTAGCTGGCATAACTAGTATGCTTTAACCCACTACGCCATCAGACCTTACAAAAGAAGTAGATAGTTCGAGATATATATATCTCAAACATCTCTACCTCCCGAAGGCACCAGATGAGTGAGGGGTCAGTCTGCAATTTTCGTCAAGCCACTGTCAATGTGAGAGAACTCGTGTCCAGCTTATAAGCCTATACTTGCATAAACCACAAGTGAAGATAAACAATCTTTGGACAACACCCACCAGTGGGACTCGAACCCAGAAAGCACAACTACCTTCCAGTAGCTGGCATAACTAGTATGCTTTAACCCACTACGCCATCAGACCTTACAAAAGAAGTAGATAGTTCGAGATATATATATCTCAAACATCTCTACCTCCCGAAGGCACCAGATGAGTGAGGGGTCAGTCTGCAATTTTCGTCAAGCCACTGTCAATGTGAGAGAACTCGTGTCCAGCTTATAAGCCTATACTTGCATAAACCACAAGTGAAGATAAACAATCTTTGGACAACACCCACCAGTGGGACTCGAACCCAGAAAGCACAACTACCTTCCAGTAGCTGGCATAACTAGTATGCTTTAACCCACTACGCCATCAGACCTTACAAAAGAAGTAGATAGTTCGAGATATATATATCTCAAACATCTCTACCTCCCGAAGGCACCAGATGAGTGAGGGGTCAGTCTGCAATTTTCGTCAAGCCACTGTCAATGTGAGAGAACTCGTGTCCAGCTTATAAGCCTATACTTGCATAAACCACAAGTGAAGATAAACAAACTTTGGACAACACCCACCAGTGGGACTCGAACCCAGAAAGCACAACTACCTTCCAGTAGCTGGCATAACTAGTATGCTTTAACCCACTACGCCATCAGACCTTACAAAAGAAGTAGATAGTTCGAGATATATATATCTCAAACATCTCTACCTCCCGAAGGCACCAGATGAGTGAGGGGTCAGTCTGCAATTTTCGTCAAGCCACTGTCAATGTGAGAGAACTCGTGTCCAGCTTATAAGCCTATACTTGCATAAACCACAAGTGAAGATAAACAATCTTTGGACAACACCCACCAGTGGGACTCGAACCCAGAAAGCACAACTACCTTCCAGTAGCTGGCATAACTAGTATGCTTTAACCCACTACGCCATCAGACCTTACAAAAGAAGTAGATAGTTCGAGATATATATATCTCAAACATCTCTACCTCCCGAAGGCACCAGATGAGTGAGGGGTCAGTCTGCAATTTTCGTCAAGCCACTGTCAATGTGAGAGAACTCGTGTCCAGCTTATAAGCCTATACTTGCATAAACCACAAGTGAAGATAAACAATCTTTGGACAACACCCACCAGTGGGACTCGAACCCAGAAAGCACAACTACCTTCCAGTAGCTGGCATAACTAGTATGCTTTAACCCACTACGCCATCAGACCTTACAAAAGAAGTAGATAGTTCGAGATATATATATCTCAAACATCTCTACCTCCCGAAGGCACCAGATGAGTGAGGGGTCAGTCTGCAATTTTCGTCAAGCCACTGTCAATGTGAGAGAACTCGTGTCCAGCTTATAAGCCTATACTTGCATAAACCACAAGTGAAGATAAACAATCTTTGGACAACACCCACCAGTGGGATATATATATATATATATATATATATATATATATATATATATATGTCGTACCTAGTAGCCAGAACGCACTTCTCAGCCTACTATGCAAGGCCCGATTTGCCTAATAAGCCAAGTTTTCCTAAATGAATATATTTTCTCTATTTTTTTTCTTATGAAATGATAAAGCTACCCATTTCATTATGAATGAGGTCAATTTTTTTTTATTGCAGGTAAAATTAACGTAGATATATGACCGAACCTAACCAACCCTACCTAACCTAACCTAACCTATCTTTATAAGTTAGGTTAGGTTAGGTAGCGGAAAAAGTTAGGTTAGGTTAGGTTAGGTAGGTTAGGTAGTCGAAAAACCATTAATTCATGAAAACTTGGCTTATTAGGCAAATTGGGC
>NC_091159.1:29405887-29518292 GCF_040958095.1 Procambarus clarkii | reverse complement strand
GCAAGGCCCGATTTGCCTAATAGGCCGAGTGATTTACTGTATTTTCAATAAATTGTTTCCAGTTGGTATATTTGAAATATTATTTTTATATTATATTAAGAACATAAATTATTGACTTAGTTATGTTAGTTTTGGTTAGATTAAGATAGGTTAGGTTAGGTTAGGTTAGGTAGGGTCGGTTAGGTTCGGTCATATATCTACATTAGTTTTAACTCAAATTAAAAAATATTAACTCATACATAGTGAAATGGATAGCTTTATCTTTACATAAGAAACTTAAAAAATATATATAAAATATTGGTCCTGGGCGTATTCAAACAGTGCCGTCTTCCCATTCTACTTTCTTTTTTTACTTGCCCACTTCTTGTCTACTAACTTTGTGTGACAAGTAGTGTAGGACTACTTAGTCCACACTACATTATAGTTAATTGTGGGAAACAATGGACCTGCTGGTTCAAATTTGCACTCAACATTATCTGATGGCTCTTGGCTGTTCACCGCTATTCGACTTGTGTATGATACCCTAAGATTGAAATATGATATATGGAATAACAATTTGGGGTCTAGTCTATTACTGGCTAGACCCCAAAGCCGCTTTAAACTGGCTGACCAAGTACTGTACTTATCTACGGCGCTATGCCATGTAATAAATATGCCAGAAATCCTCGCAATGCACCAACACTTTTCTTGTAATAGATAAAAACAATATAGAAGTAATACTGTACAAGACAAAGTGCTAGGCTAATGTAAACTCTAATATGCAATGTAATTCTAATAAATAGAGTAATTGACTTCATATTGTGTCACATGTTATCACTTTTTTGTATGCTATACCTGTTTTATTGCATTTTTCAATGTATACTTGTTTTATTCCATATTTCAATTTATATATGATTTTTTAAATATTTGTGGGGTTAGTTTTTCCTATACATATTTTCTGTACGTATCTGGGATCTCACTAGTACAGTTGGATTCGTTTTCGACTCACAATTGGGAATACAGGGTATGAATACCGGTTGGGAAAGACCGGTATTGTTCATTAAAACATTTGGCAAGTTTCCTTTTACCTAATGTTCCAGTTCACGTAGCAATAAATTGGTTACCGGAAGTTAAGTCAACTGTTGTAGAGCATCTTGGGGAAGGTCTGTAGTTTGACCTTGAAGGGGGAACTCGATACCAGTCTAACGCATATGCATACACAGGCTGCCTGTCCCTCGACAAAACGAATGGTCGTGTTGCATGTTTAACCGGCATTTGTTGTGACTTTGTACGGCTTCTTTTTAATTTGACGTTTATGTGTGTACATAATGAAATTTTGTATTTTTACTTTAGCGTACATGCTCGTTTCTAGCACAAATGCACTTGTTCCTTCTCTCTCCCCCCCCCCCCTCCCAAGCACACTCTCACCTCATCCGTCCTATGCACAATGAAATCACTATTAAAGTGATACATCAGTGAGAAAATCAGTAGAAGCTTTGAGAATTTGAATAATGGATAGTGGTCTAGGGCGCTAACTTGGGAGTACCAAGTGAGCGGGTTCGAATCCTACTCATGGCTCCCTACTGATTTTCTCATAGTTTCAGTGTTATACATTTGTTTGACACTGATGGGGGTATAATGTAAAGAACCTTGCACATCTTTCCAATGGAGAATATAGTGAACAGTTTTATGAATAACATTAAAAGCTATTGATAGTCATCTTCAAAATCTCAAACCAACTGAATCCTATGCCTTTACTGATGGCTCTAAGCAATTAGGCACTGGTAGAACAGGTTGTGCATGTGCAGTATATAAAGGGAATGAAATGATCATGTCTAGTACACAGAGATTGAACAACTGAGCAAGCACGACACAGACTGAGCTATTGGTTATTTATCTAGCCAGAGTACCTTAAGCTCAATGGTGGTGCTCAATGGTGGTAGAGTGATATTCTGTGACTCTAAAAGTGCTTTGCAATCCCTAAATAACCCATCACAATGTATGTCTAAAGTAGCTTGTAATATTAAATGCAATGGAATTTTTGCCAATGATAATAACTATTGTATAAAATTTGTGTGGATCCTATCCTATGTTAGAGTTGGAAAACATGACTTTGTAGATGGATTGATCAATGAGGCTTGCAGGAAAGAAAACACTGATTGTGACATTGGACTATCTAATGCAATTATTAGAAACATACAAATTAAAGAAATTAATTCAAATTTAGAAGAACTAAGAAATGCCTAAAGACATGAAAGCTGCAGTATTAAAAGCTATGACAACTTTTGTAATAATAATATTAACCGGAGCAGGCAATATGATGTATTCACTGCGACAATTCGCCTTGGCTATAGGCACATCTGGCAGGTTAGTGAGGCTGAGCCACTACCAGAATATTCAGATTGCAAACTCTATGACAAACCTTTAATGCATTCACTACAACACTATATTGTTGAATGTGAAACCGTCAAAGATTTTAGACCCTCCTGGCCTACTGTACCACCAACTGTGTAACTATTTCATTGAATATGGTGTACTTGACGACATCCTAACAATTTATCCAAAATTTGCTTGTCCATTTTAAAGAATGAAGAACAATTTTATATATATTATTTTTCAGTTGCATCTCTTGCGAACCCATCCCTGACCTTGTATGGCAGTGCACAATATAAAGTTGATTTTACATATTCATTCATTAAAACATTGATAGTAACCATGATATATATGTGCTTCAGCCTATGGTTTAGACCTATTGTCTTATATATGACCCTCTGTCCTGTGTGACACTGAATACCAGCATTATCCAATTAAGTCTTATTAGCATAAGACTTAATTGAAATCTTCAAATTAGGCAAAATTGTAATTAAATTTTGTCAATAAAGATGTTAATAATAATAGTAACTGATTTTCTCACCCTTCCTATCCCCCCCCCCCTCTCTCTTTCTCTCTTTTTTCCCTTCTTGCTATCTTTATCCCAAACTTCATATCTCTTATCTCCTTCACTCTCCCAACTCACTCCTTTTCCTAACCTCTCACTCTCCGCATTCTTCTCTTATCAACTTTTTTTTTATCTCTACGTTTCACCTGTATATTGTATCTCATTTTTTCTGTCCTCTCTTTCATCTCTAGTATTAAAAAGGGGTCAAAGATATTTTATCTCTGGTAACAGTCATCCAATAAGTGTGCAACATCCAAGTAGGTCTGACTAGCTTATTTTCCATCTGACGACAGTAGTGAGAAAGATATCTAATTCAGTCTTAATTTGTTAAGGCAGCCTAGAGAATGAGATTACGGGATAACAAGATTGACAGATTAATTGTGTACAGTCCTGTGACTGATAAAGTAGGTGGGCAATAAGAATGCCATGATGGCTACATAGTATCCAGGTATTAATTACATAGGTAGTAGTTTGAGACATTTATGCAATTAATGAGCAGTATTTGTATTTCGTGCATATTTTTGTTAGAAGAATATATCAAAATGATAAGTATACTTGCTACAATGTGACTGACAAAGATATAGAAAAACCTGTTCTTTTATGAAGAAATTTAGATGTGTTAATTAAAATGATAACAAAGCAAATACTAATTACAACTGATAAAGAAATTCAGTGCAAAACTCTCTGCTAGTCTTAAAATGATAGATATAAAAGTTTTTATAATTGGTAAACACTTTTTATCTTTTAAAATCAGCATTTAAATATTAAACGTCCAGTATATCTCGGTAAACTGCATTATAATTCAAATGTGCATGTTTACGACATCACATAGATTTGCCTTAGATTTAGATTTCTCCTTGACTAGTCTTCAGTTAACATAGAGACTTGTGACAGCCTTGACACGTGTATTAGGACAATATATCAAACGCTTGGTCAATATAATTGTCAGGTACTCGTCCTGGCAGGATTCAGGAGGGTCATAACCCATTGTTGATCTTCATGCTCTTCATATTTTATTTGAGAATTAATATTATATTTGTAATTTGTAAATATAAATAAAATATAAATAAATATACATTTAATAGATTGCATAATCGCTATATGCAGAATAGACATTTAGAGGACCTATTAAACAGTATATGCCGCTTTTGATGGAGGATGCAAGTTAGTTTGATGAAAGAAGCAAGTTAATGTGATACAAAAATACAGTAAAAATATTTAAGAACTTTTTCTGACCATACGATCATATGGTACAAGAGTCTGAGCCTGTAAATGTTAATTAGCAAATGAGAAGTTAATACTCGGTTGATAAGTACAAAAGATAATAGTGATCTTTATGGTCTTCTTTCAAGAACATCGGCCAGCATGGAGAAAGTTTTTCTTCAGTTACATTCTTAGCATCCGAACCTCAAATTTCATTGCAAATATGTTTATCTACTTATTCCATTATGAGAGCAAAGAGTTTAATGGCCTGATATTTTTGTTTTCTTTGAAGACCGCTATGAAGAAGGGCATGACACCTCCAAGATCTTCCCGGCGTCTTAAGGGTCTTGCACCTGCCGACAGACGCCAGCCATCGTGGCGGCTCTTAATGTCTCTACATAACTCACTCAGGCCATGATAATTCACCGCTAACTCGGCACTAGCACCTTGGAAACCCACTACACCACAACACACAGCCTGATATAGGCCTATATAGTTCATTAGGTACATAATAAGAGCGAGAAGATAGAGAGAGAGAGACAACTTACTTGCTGTGTGGAGCCCGTCGCCGGCCGCCGCTTGACCACAGTTGCCAGCTCCTCGTCCCACCTTCACCTTCCAGAACTCTCTCCTTCTCTAACCTCTACTTCCATTTTTTCAATAATATTCAAATTATACGAGCTGAAGAAAACTTGCTCATTTATTAATTAATTTCATTACCTATTTTTCATAAATATGTGGTTCATAAAATATTTGTAATGTTCAATTTAATTCAGAAGAGATAGGTTTGTTTATAAGGTGTTTGACACTTCAAAATTATCACAAACGTTTAAATATTTTAATGTAATAGCCTGCCTCTTTTCCAAAGACTTTGAAGGAAAGCATTTAAACGAGTTTTAAGCAAACCATTCACTATATAGTATGGTACATCACTTTTAAAAATCTTGTACATTAACTGCAAATCATTTAATAAATTTCCATTGGAGATGAACCCCTTCAAGGTATTTTTTGCAATTTAACTTTTTCATCATATTTAAATCACACTACTAATCAAAAAGTAAATTTAAATGATAGTTTAGAGTTATTAATTTTGTTATTTTTTGGGGGGGGGGCTTCATATAAAATGTGTATATGGCAATACTGCCCACCAATCCACAAGCGTCTGAGCATCTAATAAATATTATTTTAAAGTAATATTTTTTTTTATCTAACTTGAAGACTTGATTTCACTTCGCTATAGTTTACTTTATATTAAGTCTGGAAACGGTTACAGTATATACATAACTTCTATTCAGATTTTCATAATTTTAGCAACACAAGTTTTTATTTTGATTCTCCTCTCCCACTGTTATTTCCCGCCAAGACACGCTCCTAATTTGTTTAGGCCTACAACAACCAATTAGAGAAAACAATAAGGACCCCTCAGCGTTCATGGAAAACTATATAAATTAGTAATGAAAGTTTCCCACCCCCGACCATGTGACATTAGGAAATAGGCTGCAATGTTGTGATTTAACTTTCACATTATTTTCAAATATCTATGAATACACGTATAACCAATTATTTTCCAATATTTGATATTTATATTATGAAAATTTTTAAATTTGCATATATAAAAAGTTGTTGTTCATTAGCATATAATTTGAAAAATTTCTTCAAAATTATTTTGATTTCCGGCGGCTCTTATACACCGTTTGACTCTCACCGTAAACTTACACTACTGCCTCTCACCTGAACCACCATTTCCCACACTACCTCCTGTCGCCTAAACCACTATTGGCCACACTACTGCCCTCACCTAAACCACCATAGCCCACACTACTGCCCTCACCTAAACCACCATAGCCCACACTACTGCCCCTCACCTAAACCACCATAGCCCACACTACTGCCTCTCACCTAAACCCCCATAGCCCACACTACTGCCTCTCACCTAAACCCCCATAGCCCATACTACTGCCCCTCACCTAAACCACCATAGCCCATACTACTGCCTCTCACCTAAACCCCCATAGCCCACACTACTGCCCCTCACCTAAACCCCCATAGCCCATACTACTGCCCCTCACCTAAACCACCATAGCCCACACTACTGCCCCCTCACCTAAACCCCCATAGCCCATACTACTGCCCCTCACCTAAACCACCATAGCCCACACTACTGCCCCCTCACCTAAACCACCATAGCCCACACTACTGCCCCTCACCTAAACCCCCATAGCCCATACTACTGCCCCTCACCTAAACCACCATAGCCCACACTACTGCCCCTCACCTAAACCCCCATAGCCCATACTACTGCCCCTCACCTAAACCACCATAGCCCACACTACTGCCTCTCACCTAAACCACCATAGACCACACTACTGCCCCTCACCTAAACCACCATAGCCCACACTACTGCCCATCACCTAAACCCCCATAGCCCACACTACTGCCCATCACCTAAACCCCCATAGCCCACACTACTGTCCCTCACCTAAACCCCCATAGCCCATACTACTGCCTCTCACCTAAACCACCATAGCCCACACTACTGCCTCTCACCTAAACCACCATAGCCCACACTACTGCCCCTCACCTAAACCCCCATAGCCCACACTACTGCCTTTCACCTAAATCACCATAGCCCACACTACTGCCCCTCACCTAAACCCCCATAGCCCACACTACTGCCTTTCACCTAAATCACCATAGCCCAAACTACTGTCCCTCACCTAAACCACCATAGCCCACACTACTGCCTCTCACCTAAACCACCATAGCCCACACTACTGCCTCTCACCTAAACCACAATTGCTCACACTACTGCCCCTCACCTAAACCTCCATAGCCCACACTACTGCCTTTCACCTAAACTTCCATAGCCCACACTACTGCCTCTCACCTAAACCACCATAGCCCACACTACTGCCCCTCATCTAAACCCCCATAGCCCACACTACTGCCCCTCACCTAAACTTCCATAGCCCACACTACTGCCTCTCACCTAAACCACCATTGGCCCAAACTACTGCCCCTCACCTAAACCACCATAGCCCACACTACTGCCCCTCACCTAAACCCCCATAGCCCACACTACTGTCCCTCACCTAAACCACCATAGCCCACACTACTGCCTCTCACCTAAACCACCATAGCCAACACTACTGCCTCTCACCTAAACCACAATTGCTCACACTACAGCCCCTCACCTAAACCTCCATAGCCCACACTACTGCCTCTCACCTAAACCCCCATAGCCCACACTACTGCCTTTCACCTAAATCACCATAGCACACACTACTGCCTTTCACCTAAACCACCATAGCCCACACTACG
Source organism: Procambarus clarkii (assembly GCF_040958095.1). NCBI lineage: Eukaryota > Metazoa > Arthropoda > Malacostraca > Decapoda > Cambaridae > Procambarus > Procambarus clarkii. The sequence continues at coordinate 29,510,851 of NC_091159.1, read as the reverse complement.
CCTCTCACCTAAACCACAATTGCTCACACTACTGCCCCTTAAATAAACCACCATTGCCCCACATTACTGCCTCTCACCTAAACCACCATAGCCCACACTACGCCTCTCACCTAAACCACAATTGCTCACACTACTGCCCCTTAAATAAACCACCATTGCCCCACATTACTGCCTCTCACCTAAACCACCATAGCCCACACTACGCCTCTCACCTAAACCACAATTGCTCACACTACTGCCCCTTAAATAAACCACCATTGCCCCACATTACTGCCTCTCACCTAAACCACCATAGCCCACACTTCTGTTCACACCATATTCCTCTTAACACACTCTACTGTCACTCACCTAAACCATTATAACTCACACTACAGCCCCACATAAACCACCATAACGCTCACTACAACACCTGAAGTGGACATCAATCAGCCAAGCAGATGAAAGCAACCATGTGTGCTCAGTTGAATGTTTACATAATTTACAATTTAAACGCTACAATGACATTACTTATAATTCAAATTCAAATATAACCGAGCAAAAGATAATATAACCGGCTATGATGGCAAATAAGCTTGCATTGTAATTAAGTCTAAAGTAATTTGCAAATAAATGGTAGTGAACTAGATCTTTTTTTAGTATAATGAAGCTGTCTATTTCATCACATGTGCCGAAAATTGCAAAATAATTGTTTTCTACGTATACATCCAACAACTCTTACAGGACGGTATATCGTCCAGTTCACCGACTTCTTGTCGGTGGCAAGAACACCGACTTCTTGCAGGTCGGTGTTCAATCCCCCGACCGCCCATGTGTTTGGCACCATTCCTTCCCTCTGTCCTATCTCAACTCCTTATTCTTACATTCATTCCAAGTGCTATATAGTCGTAATGGCTTAGCACTTTCTCTCTTGGTGTTTGCCTTAACTTACGTACATCCATGTGATAACAGGCCATCTCCCTAAAATGAATGTAGAGCAAATATTTTGTTGAACTTACAAAAATGGAACATTGGACACCTAAACAAATTAACGTGCAATTTAATTAAGAATGATTAATTTAAGATTCATTAAGGTTCACGTTAAATTTAATTAAGATCTATTGTTAACTTTGTAGAGGGAACGGAGAAACTATCCAAAACCAAATGTAAGCATATATTAACTTTATTAGGACTAAGATAGCATATATTAGGCCTAAGACTGCCTAAGCCTTAGGTTATGATAGCTTTCTCAGGGTCGAACAGTACTTTTTTGTACGTTTGACCAAATAGTTGCTATATGCACTGTCATTTTAGGAGGATAGAATGGATCCTATCCTCCTAAAAATGATAGTTATGAAATCGTTGGATATCAGTATCATCTGAAAATAATTTAAAACTTAGATCACCAAAACGCAGCCTAGTTTCCTAAACCCACATGATGAGCTCAAATAATGGAAACCAGGAAACAAATGCTCACTACTCATTTATAAATTCCTCATTGAAACCTCAGGGTCTATAATATTTCCATAACTGAATGTGGTAGGCCTATACTAACTGCAAAGGTGTTTTGGCGGGACATAACAGGGACTGTCATTGAAATATGAACATGTCAACAAGAGCACCTGCTTACAACAATTCCCTAAATAATATAGTTAAATACACCATAGAGACATGAGTAAGTCTATAAAGCTTGTTAAAAATATCATTTAAAAATAATAATATATGCAGACGTTAGTAAATTGACAGTATTGCCATATCTACAATTTATAGGGTTCGAAATAATAAAAATTAGAGTTTAAGCATTATTTTTATTAAATTAGGCGACAATGTCACTTTTAAGTTATAAATAATATGTCAAATATGTCATAAATAAATGTTAGTAAATTATTTGTCAGTATTGGCGTATGAAATTTTAATGGCAAAATAATTAAATACTAAAATGGCGTTACAATTAATGTTGTTAATATTAATACTTTTCGCACAGGCTGCAAATGTTTAATAAAACAAATAACACCAGTACGACGCTAATGAAACTTTTTTAACTTTAGCGATATTATTTGTGAAGGATTTGATGTAAGATTTTGAATATGTGATATACCGTACAATATACATATACATATACATACATACATACATATATATGTATATATATATATATATATATATATATATATATATATATATATATATATATATATATATATATATATATATATATATATATATATATATAAGCGTTTTTGATCATTTTTAAGTGTCAAACACCTTATGAGGAAATACACCTTTCCTAATTAAATTAACGCTACAAATATTTTATAAACCACATATTTATGAAAAAACAAAAAATAATTAATAAATGAACTAATTTTTCTTCAGCTCGTATAGTTTGAATATCATTGAATAAAATGGAAGTAGAGGTTAGAGAAGGAGAGAGTTCTGGAAGGTGAAGGTGGGACGAGGAGCTGGCAACTGTGGTCAAGCGGCGGCCGGCGACGGGCTCCACACAGCAAGTAAGTTGTCTCTCTCTCTCTCTCTTCTTGCTCTTATTATGTACCTAATGAACTATATAGGCCTATATCAGGCTGTGTGTTGTGGTGTAGTGGGTTTCCAAGGTGCTAGTGCCGAGTTAGCGGTGAATTATCCTGGCCTGAGTGAGTTATGTAGAGACAATAAGAGCCGCCACGATGGCTGGCGTCTGTCGGCAGGTGCAAGACCCTTAAGACGCCGGGAAGATCGTGGAGGTGTCATGCCCTTCTTCATAGTGAAGAACCTCACGATAATGCATAAGATAATTATAATAGAGCGCAAATAAGTAAGATTATTCAAATGAGCGATACGTTCCAGACGCCATTATGTCTATTTTCAATAGGTAAATCTGCGTCTATGCCGATTGGGCTTTAAATATTGAATTCGGCTTCATAGTGACAACGTTGTTCATTATAGTGAGAGCGTTGTTCATTATAGTGACAACGTTGTTCATTATAGTGAGAGCGTTGTTCATTATAGTGAGAGCGTTGTTCATTTTAGTGAGAGCGTTGTTCATTATAGTGACAGCGTTGTTCATTATAGTGACAGCGTTGTTCATTATAGTGACAACGTTGTTCATTATAGTGACAACGTTGTTCATTATAGTGAGAGCGTTGTTCATTATAGTGACAGCGTTGTTCATTATAGTGACAGCGTTGTTCATTATAGTGAGAGCGTTGTTCATTATAGTGACAGCGTTGTTCATTATAGTGACAGCGTTATTCATTATAGTGACAGCGTTGTTCATTATAGTGACAGCGTTGTTCATTATTGTGACAGCGTTGTTCATTATAGTGAGAGCGTTGTTCATTATAGTGACAGCGTTGTTCATTATAGTGACAGCGTTGTTCATTATAGTGACAGCGTTGTTCATTATAGTGACAGCGTTGTTCATTATAGTGACAGCGTTATTCATTATAGTGACAGCGTTGTTCATTATAGTGACAGCGTTGTTCATTATAGTGACAGCGTTGTTCATTATAGTGACAGCGTTATTCATTATAGTGACAGCGTTGTTCATTATAGTGACAGCGTTGTTCATTATTGTGACAGCGTTGTTCATTATAGTGACAGCGTTGTTCATTATAGCGACAACCTGGTCCATTATAGTGACAACCTGGTCCATTATAGTGACAACCTGGTCCGTTATAGAAACAACCTGGTCCATTATAGTGACAACCTGGTCCATTATAGTGATAACCTTGTCCATTATAGTAACAACCTGATCCATTATAGTGACAACCTGGTCCATTATAGTGACAACCTGGTCCATTATAGTGACAACCTTGTCCATTATAGTGACAACCTTGTCAATTATAGCAACAATGTTAACCACGTATAATGTCTTAAATAGACGTGTTAACGTTATATAATTACTAAATTTAATTGTTGGCCTCCTAGTCCGAATTCTGATTTAAAATTGTATAAAAAAAATTGTAAATTGTATTCAATTTGTGACCTAGTACTAGGGCGCTCACTTTACAGCACACATAGTCATTAGAACTAGGAGTGCTGTAATGACATGATAGAAATATAACCACATCAAATACAGTGCACATAAGATATACACGAATGGTACTATAATACAAGTCAGATTCCACATATGCAGGGCATCGAGCCACGTGGGGTTAATTGATAACGATATACAGTAACATAAGAAAAAATTAAGAGCTGATGAAAAAGCAACATCATACTGAAAATAGATTAGTTGTCCTACTAGAAATTAAGTCATCATCAAATTTAAGGCAATTAAGGCATTGAAAATGTAACCAGAAAGCAGGTAAAGAAAATAAACTGTCTGTCTATTTTCTTAGAATGGAATAAAAGGCGTTGACAGAAAGTAAAAGAATGAAATCTTTGCAAGTATTGTGATGAAAATTTGACAGCTGAATATATTTTAAAAGATTGCAAACCAAAATAAAATCTCTTTCTAGCATGAAAATACACGACAATAAAAATTTAGCAAGATTTAAATTTTGTTAGAGCAAACACAAGCATTAGATACCTGACGTACAGTTGGTTAAACAAATATAATAACCCAATCAACAGTACAGGATAGGCAATTCAATGAAGCCAACTCCACCGGCTAAAAGGTTACTAGACCACAGCTTGGACACACACACTGGCCACCCCAGCCAATACACGGACAACCTTACATATCACACATCCAAACAAACGACCCAGACCTCATGCCAACCCATGGTGGACAGGCCACCGAACTTTGAAAGCTCTCTCTCTCTCTACACTCAAATCCTCTTACAGAATTTCACTTCCCCATCCCTCTTCCTCCCCCATCCTTTCCAAGTCCTTTGGACATCACAGTGAAGTAAAATGTAGGACTGAAAATTATGTTTTTTTTCACTCACAGGGTTATAAACCCATGGAACCGCTTACCCGCCGAAGCCGCAAATGCTAAACTCTGCTAAATTTTAAAATCCAGCTGGAAAAAATCATCAGAGCAAATGGGGGCCTTTTGACAAACCGCCGGCTTCCTATCCTCGTCGAGGGTACTAGTGTGTTAGTGGCCCTCAGGTAAATTCAGATAAATAATTACAGGGGCCTGACGGCTGAGTGGACAGCGTTCAGGATTCGTAGTCCTAAGGTTCCGGGTTCTATCCCCGGCGGAGGCGGAAACAAATAGGCAGTTTCTTTCACCCTGATGCCCCTGTTCACCAAGCAATAAATAGGTACCTGTGAGTTAGACAGCTGCAACGCGCTGCTTCCTGGGAATGTGTAACAGAAAGGAGGCCTGGTCGAGGACCGGGCCGTGGGGGCGCTAAGCCCCGAAATCATCTCAAGATAACCTCAGAATATGGTACGTCCAGCTTGCATGTAGGCTTCCTGCTCCCGATGACCGCGCTTAATTACCATACCTAGTCGATGCTGGCAAATAATTAATCAAATAAAAAGCATAGTCTAGTCCTTAGGTATGTGAAGGTGTCTAGTAGATATTGTCTGAGGTACAGAAACGTATGGAATTTCTACTAAGTTTATTTCACACGCTCTGAAAGTAAAGGCGTTACAAATTACCTAAGATGTATATGTATACCAAAATTAGGCTGTGATGCAATATTGGCGACAGATTTTGCCACTAATTGGATTTGTTGCTATACAAATATTTACTTTGTTCTGTTATTGTAAACAGTTAATTGCATATGTCTCTGATAAATTGTTGGGTTTGGTGAGCTAAAGCCAGTCAAATAACGAGAAGATTTCAATCATTATTTTTATTTTAAAATGGGCATTGGTCTACAACAACGTAATAGTCCCAAATTCGAAGCTACTAAACCTTTATTTTTTGTATATCAAATTACGTTTTGCGCTAGTTTCTATGGCTTAGATATATTTCACCAATTTGTCTTTAGAAGACAACTGATGCCAAATATGTTGCCAAATGAAGGATAAAAGGCAACAAATAAGTTGCCTTTCCCATTTCACTTGGCCAACATTGGGTTCGTTCTCGGCTCACAACTGGAAATTCCGGGTTCGAATCCCGGGTGGGACAGAAATGGTTGGGCACATTTACTATTATCTAATGCCACTCTTCACCTAGCAGTAACCCAGGAATTAGCTTGTAGGGTTGTATCCTGGGCAAGGTCTGCGACCTTGAGGGGGACTTCGATATGAACCTAACATGGGTATATACTCTGGCTGCCTGTTTCCGACAAAATGAATTATTATTCGAATCGTAAATTGTGATCAGGGTATATCCTTTTCCATTTAACCAATTTCGCTCTTTATGAATATTATATTATGTATATTCTTGTTCAGTCTTATGGAATTTATTGTTCTACGATGTCTTCAACAGTGTAGAATAAAATTCTACCTTAATAAATCATTATTATAAATTAAAATCCAGGTATTTTATATGACCAAACAGTCAGAAAACCTTATTTAATACACGTTGCAAATTCATTAATTCCATCACAAATTGTGATCAAATGTGTCATATTTAATGTTAAGGAATTCAGCGCAGTTATACTGATGAATGAAACGTGTGAATAGATTGAATTACAAATATATTAAAGGAAACAATTGCTAATTTTGCGTATTCTCGTATCTTGAATACATCCTAGCTTAGTTCAAAAATAAATATCAACTAAAGGCAGATTGTTACTGTATATGCTAGCCCGTTATATGGACGTTAACCAGACTTCCCCTTCACATATGACTCAACTGATTAGCAATGTTTACAGCAGTGCTTCCCTCTTTTTTTATCCTGTTTTCCAATAGCACCTCTCTAAATGCACCACACAACACAACGGTACTGAAACACAAATAATTGTCATCAGAGATGAAACACCTAACCTATCGAACGCCTAACTACAAAATTATAATAGACTTTAATATTACCGTATATTTGATGAAATTTCGTTTTTTGGTATTCAATACGTTACAATTGACGATTGAATTTTTGGAGTCTGATGCAACTTGGACGAGCATAGCCTGAGGATGAGTTGTGTGTCTAGGTAAGGTAATTGTCAAGAGAAACTGCTAAGCTAGAGTGACTATATAACACTTGTAAAGGATATATAAAACCAGTAAAGGAACAATGCCCAACCACTTTGACCATCATAGATCGAACGCCAATCTTGTAAGAAGCAAGGGTGCCGCTGTACCAACCAATCCATTTTTTTTAATTGGATGGATAAATCAGAAGCCACTCGTTTGGACGCTGAGTGAAAACTATAACCCACACTTACAGATCTAAAGGTCTACCTAGCAGAAGAGTTTTTTCACGTTTTACTAAAGACTTTTGTTAATTGTTTATTCCTTATTAACTGTACTTTGTTCGTAGGCTAAATATTCTTTTTATATTAAAAAAAATCGTGTAAAATTCATATTATTGCACAGAAAATTAAAGTTAATTAACACTTCTTTTCAGTGGCTTCCAAGATGAACTCGAAATGTACTTCCAAGACTAAACCTCGGAGGACGGAGCCCAAACAGCCCAATGAGAAATCTCCCAAATCCTCGGATAAAAACACTACCCTACCCTCGGATAAAACAACCATCACACCCTCGGATGAGGCAATTCCCATGCATTCATATGCAACTACTATCCTACCTTCAGAGGAAGCAATTTCGAACTTGGATCTAACAAGGAACTGTGAATTTGATGCTTTGTATAACTATGTGACACAGGCTGGAGAGCTGGTCATTACTGATGTTCTCAAAGTTCTCTATTCTCAGCAGTACATCAAATCTTGTAATGGAAACATGTCTGTATTCGATTATTGCATTACGAATAAGCACTGGAGTCCTGAACGAGCAAAGAGGAAATTTGAATATAGTGAATGTCTGTCACATAATATTAAAAAGCAGAAAACAGTGGATGTACATTTTGCATTCAACGTTATTGTGGAAATATGTGGCAATGTATTTGAGTGGTTGGATCCAGAATGTCGGAGCCAAATCAAGTTAGTAAAGAATTACAAGTACAAGATTTGCAAAAATTATGGGCAAAGTAACAATGAAATTAGAGCTGAGCTACACAAGTTTTGGAAGATAATTAAAAACATCTATACGCAGGTTAGTCAGGAATTCAAAACTGACTTTAAAGAAAGCCTTAGCGAGATATTAAGGATGCTAAAACTTTCCGAAGAAAGTATGGTTCAAAGCCAAGATTTGTCATTAGACAAAAACGTTTTCCATAAATTTTCAAATGACACTGAAGTTCATAAGCTAATTATGGCTCAGAGAGAACTATCAGATCACCACAAGAAGCTACAAGTGGCAAATCCTTTCACCTGGACAGATGATCAGTGCTACCAAAGTTCTAAAGGTGAAGTCGTGGCTAAACTGGTTACAAACGAAATTTACACACCATTGGGTATTGGCGGCACTGAAACAAAAGTTAGCATGAATCAGGTGCTGAAAGCTACCAAGAGGATAGCGGAAGAAGAGGTAATAACTCCAGTTTTGATAATAAATGGCGTTGAAGGTTCAGGAAAGACGACTATCTGCTACAATCTTGTGCAAAATTGGCTTGGAAGATCAGGCATAATTGATGATCTCGATAATTTTGATTTAGTGTTTCTTATTGAACACAGCAAAGTTAAGTCTAAGGTTTTTGAAAATGTAATGAGGGAACAGATGTTGACAAAAACTTGCAGAGATTTTGAAATTGACAAAATTCTTCAGTTTATGAAGAGACTAGATATAATTTTTATTATAGACGGATATGATGAAACTACTAGAGATACCTTTCCCATTGTTGATGAAATATTTGAGCATTTTGGCAACAAACGCATTATTCTGACGACGCGACCAGACTCACTTGGAGCCACCACAACTCTCATATTAAAAAAACATGTTAACTTTCATACTATTGAGGTCTCAGAACTTGATGATCTCTCACAAATTAGAATGGGTAAAGCTATTTACAAGCATATGTGTAACAATCGTAAAGCTGAGAGAACACTGAATAAATTTGTTGAGTATCACCATAGAGGTGCTGGGAGGAACATTCTAGGTCATCTGAGACTTCCACTCACTGCTGCTCTTTATATGGTCCATTGGAGAACTGGTAAGATTAAAGTGCAAACAGGAACTGAACTACATGATGCTTTATTCAACAAAAGCACAGAAAAGTTGGAAAATCGCAAAGGCACGACCAATGTAACTGACAAAGACATATTGTATCACGTATTGCCTAAGTTATTAGGAAAGTCAGCATGGATGCTTCTCAAGAATAAAATGTATACTCTGCAAGAAAGCATGGTAGATGAAATACGAGAATCCGTAAAGGGTCTTAATGTTGATCTTATTGACGTGCTACTACCATATCTAACATGTAACTCCAACCACTATTCACAACCTACTACGAGAGAGCTTTCTTTTATGAACAGACCTCAACAGGCATATTATGCCTCTAGATTCTTAACGGAATGCATAACAGAAAAGAAAACTACTGTCCGAGATATTGAACAGCAAGTGAGTAACTGGAAAGACTTTAGTTTTGTTCTTTTATTTCTTATTGGACATTTGACCTCTCATGAAAAAATGGACAAAATGATTGTGAAACAAGTACTAAATATTATCGATAATGCAGGTTTTACTGCGGAAAGTTACAGCTATTGGTGGGACCTCTATGTTGAGAGTAAGGGTGATGAAACTGTTACAGATTTCATTGTCGAAAGATTTTTACCTAAATCTCATTGGGTAGTAAATGACAAGACTGTTGTTCCTGCTCTTAAACTCCTTGGGTCTTGTCCAGTTAACCTTAAAAGTTTGAAGATTGACATTCCTAATACCATCGATCCTTTTGATATCCCAGAATTCCTAAGTACCATGCAGAGTTTTCCAACCAAATTAGAAGGGAGATATGGGAAGCACAAACAAATTGAAGTAGAGTTGCACTTTTGGCATCATGATGAAACAGGAAGTACTGAGCCGTCTGACAAGTTTCTCCGTACCCTACACCCATGGGGCATGTTGGTGAACTTCACGGGTGAGCTTGGGGAACAGGAAGAAGGAAAAGAGTTGATCTGTAAGGCAAATAGTGCCAGAACTTTACGTGTCCGACTGAAAACGCCTGGGGCGCTCAGAACTTTAAGAAGCTTCACCAGACGCGGGTGTGAAGCCTTCCAGATCGTTCGCATCACCATTGCCATCCCTGAAGAATGCGACCCAGCATCTTTCACAGAGCTTAACTGTCAGGATCTAGAACTTAATTTTAAAGAAATATCTGTTGAAAATAAGGAATGGATAATTAAGGCCATGAAAAATATTGGTGGAAGGTAAGGTAAACCTTTTCCTTATTTTGATTAAACATTCAATTAAGTATACATGTATCGTTTCTCACTTTATTGTACATGTTGCAGAATGTGTTGAAAATAACGCCACCTGCGAAAATTCATACAGTACAGTAATTTAATCTAGTTATTTTAAACTACCTCGTACCCGGCGTTACTAGTTTTGCATATCTATAATATAATGCCTATAAAACATAGGCATATCTATACATCACAATCTGCATCATGGTAAAACTTTGCAGCAATACTGGAATTTACCTACACCAGAATCCTGATTGGATCCTGAATCCAACATCATGGCAATAGATCATTCAGCCCGTCCTATGGAGCGTTCACAATGTCACTAAAATTCCCGAACCTAGCGAATAAAATAAATAAATAAATAAATTTGTATTCAAGAAAAGTACATGCATAGTTGATTTACAAACATCATGTTGGATTTATAGATAGAGTTAGTACATACAATACCTCAAGCCACTAATACGCATAGCGTTTCGGGCAAGTACCCACGAACAGAAAGATGACCAATCTAAGTGATTAAATAACAATTTAATTCATTGTGTACATCTTCATTACACATAATTTATATCCTAGAGGAACACAAGTCACATCGTACATTAGACTTTTTCCTAATACATTTTAAACACTTCTCCAACACAATTTGGCATACCATAATAAACCACCGTCAAAACTCTAAATTCGTGGGTTTCTTAGCTTATTCAAAAACCTGTAGTCATGGAAGTTTTCTGTTATGAAAAGCAAGATGGTGAACGTGTTAAGATACTTGTAAAAAATCTATACGTTTAGATTTTTTTACAAGCGAGTACAGGAACAATACTTCTTACTCTTGTTAGCAGGCTGAGAGCTTTTCTTTCCCATAGCTCGTGAGCCTTACCCTGGAACATGACCTGCCAATCAGTTAACAACCAGGGACCCATTTACTGATGGATGAACAGGGGCGAATAGTTAAGGATTGATGCTCAGACTGAATTCTCCCTGGTCAGTACTCGAAGCTAGTCTGATATTTAGTGAGATTGGAAGTAAATAAGTAATTATCAAAGGCATCATTGGAAATTAGTGTAATTTTCCATTTCATGTAAAAGGGTTATGGGGCTCAACCCCGCCTGTGAGCATCCCTGGACAACGACCAGTCTCCCCTGCAAAGTTTGATGAGGCTAGCCCCAAGCATCTGGCCCTAACCTCAAACAAACACACTTTATATTTATATATAAATTATTAAATAAACACTTTTGGAACCTGAGGTGGCGAAATTTATTTACTTTATGACTTTCTTAATTTACACAAAGAAAAGGTACCAGTATATGATACCTTTCGATAAACGAAAATTAATATTTTTTTACAACAACGCAGTTTAAGGAATTTGAAGCAATTTGGTAAATTGTGTTAATGCCTACTATAGATAATCTACGCAACTATAAGTTGCTTTGTTGATAAAATTGCAGAAATGATGTATGTATGTTTTATGAATCTGAGTATTGCGCATAAACATCGACACAATGAATCCTCGGCAATATAATTGTAAAGATATATCCAATTCTGTCATAGCTCAAGAATAGGCTTTTATTATATTTTAGTATATAAACATCCTGCTCATTTTTTGGCAACACCATAAATTATAATGATTTGCTCATTATTTATATACTGGGCCCTTTTATTGAGACCAATTATAATATTAATTACATTTAAAAAAATCGTAAGAATAGTTATTAATAAATGCACTTACAAATGAACGTGTTTGTATGAGGCACTGTATTTTGATTCAGATCTGTATTAAATGCGAAATTCATGGTGTCGTTACATGCATTAATTATAAATAAAGTCCGGTGATCGTTAAAAAGTTTAAATATTAATGAAATTAAATTGTTCAGCTTTAATTAACATTAATCTGGTCGATTAAAAGTACTTTATGAAAAATATATCATAATCCCATTACTAATTAACAAATATTTACATCTAGCAATCAGAAATAAAGAACTTGTACTGTAAAATATTGGTTTGCTATAGGAGACTGATCTCGAACCCATACTGTTATGCGATTATTTCATTAGTGACAATTGTTTGCAGAAATGGAATCAAAAGGGCATATTTCAACACCTGCACCTTGGACATCAAGGCCCAAGCAAACTTCCTGAAGGAACTCTCTGGGATTATAATTGAAAAATTATCAATCTGCACCATCATGGATGTTGATAAAAGCCAACAGAAAAAGTTACAAGCCAATGCTACGTTTACTGTCAACTGGATATAATGCAGAGTACTTCCTGGAGGCCCAGTACCACACAACCCTCAAAGGATCTGTATGCCATCATTACTTAAGTCATCTTCGTGGATATTGATGAATACCAAGAGAAAAAGTTGTAAGCCAGGATTTACTACGTTTACTGTCAACTGGACAGTAAAGTACCACGCACCGCTCTAAGGGTCTGTTATTTATTTATTTATTTTATTTATTTATTTATTTTATTTATTTATTTATATACAAGAAGTTAATTTGCATCTTCGTGGATATTGATGAACACCAACAGTAGCGGCTGAAAGGACTAATTGCTACTTTTTTATTTTACTGTTGACTGGATATTTAGTTAAATATCATCTGGATTACAATTAATTAACATTGTCATTTCCAGACTTTGCAAATATAAAGTTAGATATGTGAATACGTAATATCCATCATCGTGAAATGTCAGGATTTACTTGTACTGCTATCAAATATTTATTTTATGGAGACATGTTACTATTACGTATGATTTTTGTTACAGAGTTCTGTGACTTCTGAAGCAGATCACTATTATATATTTTTATTTTCATATTCCCAATTCTAAAAATATTGCTTCTCTTATCTAGGTGTTTAAATTATATATTTATTTAATTATATATAAATATATAGATATATAATTGCATATACCTATTTAGTTCATTTTATACTGGATATTGCACATGATAAAATATTGTGCGTTTGATGGAAAAATATTTAGAAGTGACTTACTGATTGATACAAGGTAAAGCATATATATAGCTGTTAATACCCAATTATTTTTGACGTCTTCAAATGTATTCATGTTTTCCAAGTTACGGTAATTGCGTGTTTATCTGGTAAATTGTTCCATTTATTTATAATCTATTAAAAATGCAGTGTTAATATATCTGATCTAAACCTAAAGTGTTAAGTTTGTTTTTATTGCCCAGTGTAGTGGTGTACAGACATATGTACACTTCATATACAGTATATGTTGCCTGAATGCTCTCGATTTTTAAGAAAATTTCTGGTGATGGGAACATGCTTTTTCACTCAATTCTTTTGGGGTTCTAAGGCCAGTGCTGGGATATGCAGTGTTCCTATCGTGAAGCTGGGGTCCTGGGAGCTGTATTGGAACATACATAATTGTTATCATGAAATTGGGGTCCTGGGAGTGTGTTGGAACATATATTATTGCTATTATGAAACTGGGGTCCCTGGGAGTGTGCCAGAACAGATTTTATACCTATTACGAAGTTGGGGACCTGGGATTTGTGCCCTCATGAGGTGAGACATTACTTCTCTCATGTCAGCATTATAAACGGGGTATATGAGCTATAGGGAAAATCAAATGGGTATGCAAATAAAGTATAATCACACAAGGAAATGTAGAAATCTCTTAGTACAGATAAAAGTTCCAAAGGTTGCATATTCCACCCAGAACTAAAATCTCAGTAAAAAAAAAAAAATGCTATGACAGAGGAATCAGGTGAATAAAACCAAATGCCATTATGAAAATAACCACAACTCTATATACCAGGGCATTTTTTTTAGCAAGAGAGAGAAGAAATGACAGGTAGAAATGACAAGACTTTGAGATATTGAGATATATACAAGAGTTGTTACATTCTTGTACAGCCACTAGTACGCGTAGCGTTTCGGGCAGGTCCCTGGAATACGATCCCCTGCCGCGAAGAATCGTTTTTTCATCCAAGTACACATTTTACTGTTGCGTTAAACAGAGGCTACAGTTAAGGAATTGCGCCCAGTAAATCCTCCCCGGCCAGGATACGAACCCATGACATAGCGCTCGCGGAACGCCAGGCGAGTGTCTTACCACTACACCACGGAGACTCTACCAACATCTCGGTTAAATGCTAAACAAGACACAAAGATAGTGGCAATGCCTTTCAGAACCACAAATATTAACACTCATCATTCGAATAAAATGTCCAACCCTTCCACAAATATGATATTCATATTTGCCAACATTTCAGGGTATCAACATGTAAAATAGTCTATTTTATAACGACTCCTAAATGAGAAATACAGTGCTTGCAGCCCAAACTGAAACTGTTATAAAGGATTACTTTGATAGTGAAATTTGAATACCAGAGCACAACCTTTTCAGATGTGACAGAAAACACAAGATACAAACTGGGGTACGTCAGCCTGTACATCAAAGCCATACTCATCTGCATTGAGCTACTCACCACAGCAAACGATATGGTGGAAGTGCTTATAATCAAAACAGATATCCCAAATGGTTATTGTCCTTGTATATATATATATGTCACCAGATGCAAATCTTCAGCAGTTTAAAGATCAACTTATGAAAATAGAATGCTGCTTAGAAAACCTCAGAATCTCAGCCCTAAACATTATTTTGCTTGGTGACTTCAACTTACAGCAACTAAAATGGATAAAACGGTGGGAAAATACAGTTTTATCAGAGGGAATCCCAGGAAATAGTCTAATTGAACAATCACAAAGAAATGGCCTCTTTTGGATGTGTGATAGATTTGCATTAAACCAGCAAATACTGTAGAATCAACCAGAAAACACCTTAGATCTTATTTTTACAATGAATGGGATAGGAACATAATGATTACAAATACATGTTACTCAGATTAGAACCTAATCAAAGTTCAAACTATTATGGACAACAGTCCTGTGCAGCCAGTCTCAAATCTAAGAGGACAGTTCAGCCAATTTAATTTTAATAATAAACTGATAATGGGGAAACTAACAAACCAAAATCTCACAGAAATAAGCAGGGAAGAACAGTTAAATGGTGCAACCCCATCCCAAGAACAACAATGAAGGCTATGTAGGGAAATAGAAACAATTGAGCTGATGTTTCAAGAATCATAAAAGGAGAAGCAAAAAAAAAAGAGCAAAAAACCATCAGTGAAAAAGAGAGGAGGCCAATATACCTTTTCTCCTTTGCAAAAATCTAGAACAAAAACCACCAAATCTAGCATTGGACCATTTAGCCAGGAAGATAGGACTTTCACAGATGAAAACAAAGAAATTAATTAAATACTAAGGATACAGTACAATTCTGCTTTCAGTGAATTCCTGAACACAATGATATCTAGTCTAGATAGAACACAATATCTATCAATATCACAGTGATAATACCAACATTGAATCATATATCAGATGTCACCCTAACACCACTGGATAATAATGTAACCATAGACAGCATGCCCATGTACTCTGCACCAGGACCAGATTCCTGGAATTCTAAATTCGTCAAAAACCACAACAAATTATCACAATCCCTAGGCATTATTTGGAAATGGAGTCTAGATACTGGTGTTAGCTCCAATATACTTAAAAGGTGCTACAGTATATACAATGTTCTGCAGAAGACTGTATACAGCACCTTGAGAAAGGATGTAGGTTACATTTCAAATTTTGGTTTTTAATATGCACACTTAAACATAAATTGGGTCTTTCCTTCACCTTCAATAATAACGAAGATGATGATGATAATGATATTATTATTACATTTATAAAAAAAATACACAGCATCTGAATACAGTGAATACCTGTACTAAGTAGGCATTTTATTTTGACAAAGCCACTAATTATGTGTAGCATATATTTTTTTACAAAATTAGGATATGTTATTCCTATCATTTTGGACCCAGAGCATTTTGTGCATTCACTATTTCATTTTCACTGTTAAAAGAACATTTTTATGATAGTTTCAAAATTTAAATTTATTGTATTATTATACTATACTTATAAGTAATTACTGAAACAAATTAAACCCAGAAGGCTACAATGAACCATCTGTGCCACAGAATATTAAAAAGTTCTTACATACTTTCAGAATGCCAGTACGAGAGCAGAAAGACATAAGACGTATGATGTGAAAAGAATCTGATTCGCTGTTGATTTTATTGAGGGACACATGACTTGAGGTCAATGGGAAGGTTAAACTTCCAATTTTTCTGAGAATCGGGATATTCTATAATGTGTCTTGACTGTTAGCAGAACAATGCGGTACTGAGAGTAAGATGCAAGTCTGTTTAATTAAATGTACGAGAGTTAATCATACATGGAAAATACATTAAATTAATATAGCCAGAGACATTTCGCACTTCATTACAATGATGGGAGAAAGGTCACCGAGACAGGTCTCATTTGAAAGTACAGTATGTAATTTATTATTCCTAATAGTAAACTATTTATCACTCAAATGATTGTTGTTTATGTAATGAATGACTTGAAATCTGGCCAAGAAATTCGTTTCTGGAAGATAGAACAGGCACAAATGGCCACTTTAGTGACAAAATCTCCAAGGCCAGTAGAGTCAACACCACTGTGAGTGGGAACCCAGCTAACTTGACTAAAATCTGGTAATCATGAAATACAACCAGTGTTGGAGCTCAATCACTACAGGAAGAGAGGTTAAAAGATTCCAGGGCCATATGAGTACTGTATCAACTACATGAAAAAAGAATTATTGAAACATTAAAAGTATCAAGACTCAGTGCATACAAAATTCCAGTGTTGTGGTTGGATTGGATGGTGGAGCGACTGCCTAACTTCTTGCAGCCATTCAATCCCTGACCATTGAAATGGTTGGGCACTATTCCTTTCCCTCATCCTATCCTAAATCATTCAAATATCCCTTCTGAGTGCTATCTAATCATAATGATTTGATACTTTCTTATCAAAATTACTTTAGTTTTGTGGTAAAACTACTCATTGAGAAATCAAAACTGGGGAAATACAGCTCAAAAAGTTTTAATTAGTTTTTTTTTTTTAGTGAAGTTAACACTGATTTAAACCCTTTTGTAAGTAAAGCAATAGCATGGCAGAGGATCTTCTTTGCTTGTTTTCAGAGATTGAAATTGTGTTTTTTGCACGTTAGTAAAGTTTCATGTTTGTTCCTTGAGCAGCTTTCCTACCTTATCTCTAGTTACTCAAAAGTTTTCTACAGTATTTTGTACTTGAAAATCGTTATTGCGGCTAGTTCTTTGAAAATCGTATTCCGCACAAACACACCTTGGAACTGTTCATTTCATGTTTCACACATTTCCTTACAGAGTCTGTCCCATTTGTACTCTGAATTTGGACTTTCTCTTACAATTTGCATTTCATGAACTTAATGGTTCATAGTTCTGTTTTACATTTGTCCACTATTTCTTTCTCAAGGTTTCATTCTATCTATTCTCACTACTGAATACTGTAATTGTTTCATGCTTGTTTGTGGTGCTAATATATTTGAAAGTTTGTCTTCTTTTTAATCATGACAATTTTTGTATCTTATTATATTTATTATTTATTTGTATTTCATGAAGCAAAATTAATATTTTATCCTATCATGTGATCTACCACCAAAAGAACCTGCCTATAGATTTCTCCCTCAGTACATCTCAGGATCCAACACCTTAAAAATAATTTTTCAGACAGGGTCATAACACCAAATGAACCAGGCCTATTAACTTCCCCTATGCTCAAAAATTTCTTAAACGTTCCCAAGAGTAAATATCTTGGGAACTCATTTTAATAATTACTTTGCCTAATGATCTAGATTTTACAAGGGGCCCCTCTCTAGAATCCTGACATTTTTCTGAAAAATTAAAAATTTGGAGGAGAGATCTGGTGGCAATTATTTGGTCTGTTTAGAGGGATCTGTTACAGGTCTAGATATGGGAAATGCCACCGTTTTATCTTGAGATACATTATGTTATTGTGATTTCAGTGTTTACTTGATGGGAGGGTTTGATGAAAACCATTACCCGCTTGCACCAGAGTGTATGCAGGTTACATGTAAAACCTGGATTGGCTACTTACTTGGTGCCTCCACTGTTAGTGGATCCAGACAAATTTCAGATTAGTATACTGTGATCCATGGGTTATGTATAGCATAACTTTTAGTATGCCGTGATTCATCCGAGATTACCCAGGAGACTGGTTTCATCCCCCATCTTGCTCCAAAATTTCTCTCATTCTGGAGATGTGTTCCAGTAAATTTTAGATTTTTTCTAATCTATTGTGACTAGATGTATACTGTAGTATAAAAAATAATTCCAGTACAAAATG
Source organism: Procambarus clarkii (assembly GCF_040958095.1). Lineage (NCBI taxonomy): Eukaryota > Metazoa > Arthropoda > Malacostraca > Decapoda > Cambaridae > Procambarus > Procambarus clarkii. The sequence continues at coordinate 29,492,269 of NC_091159.1, read as the reverse complement.
TTTTGTAAGGGACAAGAAAAACACTTGAAATCAGAAAATGAAAATACATACACCTTAAATCACAATTGGCAATACATGGGTCTTGAGTGATGGAAGTAGTTGGCTGAGGTGATATCAGGTTGGGCCTGATACCCAATATGGTGGCTGTAAGCTGTACCCACACTGTGTTCACGTATTTAGAGATACATGAAGATATAGAGTGAATAATGAAGTGATTTTTTCCAATTTTTAAATCAGATAACATTTTAGTCGTCACAGCGATCACCATATAACCAAGGATTATGTCAAATGCATCAGATTGCTAGTGTTAAAACCTTATACTGTACTATGCATATCTTGGTGCAAATATGTGGTTTGCACCAAGTACAAATCCTATATACCAAGGTGTCATATTAGGGTATGAAAATCGATTCCCTGAAGAATTTGTTTAAAAGCCGTTTGACATTCAATTAAAAAATCTCAAAGCCAAAATACAGAATATAAGGAGTACAATCCCACCAACTTGAAATATGTCCTAAATTTTATATTAATTTTTTTTAATTATCAGGAGAGCACGCCAAGCCATTACAACTTTATAGCACTTGGAAGGGGGTCAGGATTAGGATTTGGGATGGGATGGGGGGAAAGGAATGGTGCACAACCACTTGGATGGTCGGGTGCTGAACGCCGACTTGCATGAAGCGAGACTGTCGCTCTACCGTCCAGTCCAAGTGGCTGGACATATTATTTTAAAATAATCCCTGTACCTCTCACAATTTTGTGAGATTTCTTTGTTTCATTTCTCGAAAATCTCAACACAAAAAACAACCAATTTTGTTTATTATTAGAAATACACAAAATTTATTTGTACATTTTTACACGTACAAAATTTTATATTAACTAAGCAGTAAAACATGTCTAGTGAATGTCCCCCCATATCAAGAATGGACATGGACCCAACAATAAGCACTGCAACTCTAAAACCTATACTGAACTGTCATTTAATATGCCAATAATGTACTTTTTTAATCAAAAGCTTTCAGACTCAAGTGGCTTTCTATATCTGTTCAACCTTTTATATATAACACTTATGCAGCTAAAAAAAATAATTCTTCGAATTGCTAAATTAATGACCACAAGAATCTCTTGGGAATTACAATCATTGTACAAAATTCATATTTTCCTAAAAATATATTTTAGAACAAAATCCTAATATCAAATACAACTCTATCTTGATGACATTGACAAGCCTCCCCTTCTTTGCATACAAACATTCTATGCGAGATATAACAAAAGACGGAAGGTTTTAAAAAATACAACGAACATGTTCCATTGGATTTTAATAAAATTGGGCCATGACTGGCAGGTAAAATCATTAACATTTGAGCCGAATGCAAACTATGGTAAATACATGGGATACCACAGTCCGTGCTTGTATGTAATATTCTCCGATTAATAAGAACAAATTATTAGGACATTTAAAATCACAATAACTAATACCACTTACTGTACTCAAGTTTAGATATCTTCAAGGGGAACAGATGACCAGTTAATTATTAATTAGCAAAAATTATCAAAACATCTGATCAAATTGGGTAACCCACACTAGACAAAATTTTCATAAAAAATATACAACAATTATGCTGCAATCAATTGAGAAAGCCTTTAGCAATGAAGATAAAATTTATTCCCCCAAAATGTTGACAGGTCAACTTTATTTCAACAAACTGTCACTATAATCTTGAACAAAAAATATGCTTCCGAATATTAAACAAACATCTGATACCTTGACAATAGATATTTTCTGCTAGCTCTTCACATGATTTTTTATCCAGCAGTAGATATTACTTGGTAACCATATACTTAATGATCCTTTATGCACTAAATGGTTTTGTATAAAAAAAAATCCAACGAAGTAAAAACCTATTTTTTTAAGAAGTTGCAAAACAAAACCATATTTAAGTAAAACGTAGAATTTGATCCATTGCGATGGACATCACACAACCCAACTGGCTGTATGCATAAAATTATTTCACCTAATGATAAATGTAGGACGAATGTACGGTATGACTAAATGCATAAACAGTAAATACTGTATAGTCCGTGCAAAATAAATTTTTTATACAGAATCAGTACAAATTCCATTTCAAGTAATAGTGTGTATCTAACTGAAACCTTCAATCACTTTAATTTAATCAAAGTAGGTAACAGAATTTGTCTTTTTACCCACTAATAATTCAAGCTTCATGATATAAAAAAAACAAAACAAAAAAATAACTACAGTATTTATTTTGTCACACCTTTTTACTCTAGCCTTTTGGGGGGTCTCCCATTTCTCAAGGCAGTAGCATTGAAGAATATTTCCCATGCACTTAACCTATATTCAACCACTCCAAGTAAAGCTCTTATTGTTACATTTATAAATAATGTACGATACTAATAAAGACAATCATAATGTCGGATAATTGCCAAGAGACTTGGGCAAAAACAAGCCGTTTACTATTACTAAAGTAGTAATCTTGTTTGTTTGCCTTGTCGTAAATTTAGTCTAACAAAATTAGGGTATTTTTTTCTTTACCTTGTCCAATTCAAGGACTTGTGATATTGAGACTTTCCATAGAGGAATACAGTATTCTTACTTCTTACCTTAATACTGGCACACAAAAAGGGAAGACCAATGTTTCTTAACACAAACCCACAATGCTCATAGGGTCACAAAGCCTTATTAAATAGTGTGTGAATTTAATTTTTTAAGAGGTCCATATTTAGGATAAATTTCAGGGCTAAATTATTTTAATGGATTTTAAACACATTTTTAAATACCATGTACTATACATTGAATTCTTCATATCTGTTGCAGATAACTTTTTTAATATCACTGGTGAGAGTTCACCCTCATTAAAGAAGTATCACTTGCGAGGCACACGCCTTGCAGAATTTTCTAAAATATTAAGTTACGCACTTAAAAAAAAAAAAATGCATTTTTGTTTCAAACCTTCCTGCATCTCCAGCAAAGGAGCTATATTGTTAATTTACAATAACTGTTAACATTATTCTACTAACAATCTAGAGGTCACTGGTGATGTATAAAAAATCTTGTCTGGTTGCAGACCTACAAACTATATTACAACCACTGTGTAGACTCACTTCCAACTGGCTCTATAACAAATATATAGTAAAAGCTACCCAAACACCTTAGCACAATATTAAGTACCATCAAGGGAAGAGTAAAAGCCTCATCATGATGCCCATCTTCAATCACACCAGGATCAAAGATAAGCAGCCTGAGCTGCTTTACCACTTCCAAGCTTTCTCCAGATGAAAGGCCCGCACCATTCCAGAGCCACATTGTGTACACTATATGGACAGCATAAAGCTCAAACAGAACTGTATGCTCCTTTGGGTGAAATTTAACTAAGTGCTCAGTATCTTCACAGGCATGAAATATTATGGTGCTATCAAAATATACTGCAATCTTAACAAGTTAGAATCATTGGGTTGGGTTATCAAAAATTTGGAACAAATGCAATTATATCTAGTGCCAAGTCCCTGGTGTCTTCACTATAATAATGCAAATGAATGTCTTCCCAAATTTATGGAAATAAATTTCAGTTTACAGTCAGGAGTCTAAAAGAAAATGTACCTTCGTAAGAGACATTGTTTTCAAGCTCCTCACTACATCACTTTCAATGAATGATTACCAGGATACGTAGATGTTTGCTATTACTTCTTGAACAAATGAATTCTAAATGAGCTCTCAAATAGAACTCTAAAATGTTAAAGCCATACAACCAGCTATTACATTAAACCTTTTTAATGAAGCCAGAATTATTTTTTTTAATCAGTTTAGCCTCTTAATGACTACTATATAAAACTATAATGTTCAATTATTAAATTTTAGGAACATTAAATTACTATACAAAATAAGAAATGTAATATATTATAGTACATCCCAAGTTCGATTCCAGGTTAGGACATAGTTGGGCTAGTTAGTGTCCTTACACCTAATGCTTCTGTTTACCTAGAAGTAAATAGGTACCTGGGAATTAGTGAAATAAGGGGGAAAGTACCTAAAGTATATATATATATATATATATACATAGGCTCCTGTTCCTTACAATGGGAATTGCATGTATATTTTAACTGAGTGAAAGTACATTTGTACAGTACTGTATATCGCCTGATCTTGTGAAGTGGTAGGTAGGTTATTGCTGCGGATGACTACTGGAATGAGGTGGTGCTTGTTGATTTGTGATGCTATCTAATGTTTTATGAATGATATAGTAAATAAACAAACAAAATGCTTTTCTTCAGTATCTATAATCTTCTTTTATTGGGGGTGACGCCACCCCACCACATGAAAATGCTTAAGTGCATAATGATAATGCATAAATTATGAAAATTAACCAAAGGGAGCAAGTTTAGTTCAAACTGAAATATGACTGATCGGAATCAGAAGTTACCATATATCTTTCAATCATTAAAAGTGAGAGCACAGGGAAGACTTTTTATAAGACAACATAAGAGAGAATTAGTGTGAACTACCTGAGTATAAACAGTGATTTTAGGTACTGTACCTAAAACCTGGTAGTATGCTCTTAGTTTCTCTGCATGACATATGAAATGAACTTTCATATTTACAGATTTACAAGGTAAAATTAATTATATACTGTAGTTAATCAAAGCAACAAGTACCATAGAAGTACTTTAGCTTGATAAATGAGTTACCACTGACAAATTATATTAATTTTCCACTTCTCTATTCGGGATATGTGCAACAGAGAGCAATGAGCTCTGTCAAATATAATGTTACTGCAGGTTTTTAGGTCAACATGATAACTGCAAATACATTATTTCTATTTTGTACATGTATGTGGTCAAGTCCATAAAGTAAGTAATTTTTTAATAATTTATCAATGCAGCCATCAATATGCAATGTGATTAAAACTAAGGCATATCAGGTTTTAAACATACATATCGATTACAAAATGCACCAATTATATATTTCGCTTGTCAAATGTCTATGGAAATAATGACTGGGTTCACTGCCCACCTCAGCATAATAAGCTATAACACCTGTTGGAAACAACATGATTCAAACAGGTTACTGGTTGATGAGTTCTACATAATTTGCTGGGAACAGGCCAAACATGCCATCAGGGCCAACGCCTTGCCACCAACCCTCATCTATCTGATCGATGTTGGTGATGATCTCTGCAGGATCAAAGGTTATCTCGGTGTCATCAGCTGCAAAAGAAGGGCATCAAAATGCTAACATATAAATACATAAATTACACATGGAACAAAATGAATAATGAAACTGTAGAAAGAGTATCTGACAATGCGCTTGTGAAAAACCAAATGTAAATCATTTCACTGCATAAAACAAACGCGGTGAAATGTATTCCACCTGGAATACAAAAATTTAAAGTGACAAGATATGGGTGACCTTACTATACTAAGTATAGTATACTAACTATACTAAGATACTATATAGTATATAGTATCCAACTTCCCTTCTTGTAGACACACTGCATGAATTTTGCTGTGGAGATTTAGTCACGATGCTACAGAAAGGACACAATGCAAAGTCAATGCCCCAATACTTCACATCTGTCTTATAGCATCTTGGGTGGCATAGAACAATGGGCAACATGATTTAGTATACATGTGGACAAAAAAAAGAATTGATAATGGGAATATAAATTAGGTTTTAAAATTTTTAAATTGAAATAGAACTCATAACAATGGATTTAATTACGAAAAACATTTATACAGAAAGATTATAAGTACACACTGCTTTGATAATAGGATTTTTTGGATAAATGGAGCAAAGTACATACTAAGTAATGTTATACAAGTAATTACCTACCTGAAATAACGTTAACAGGCAGACAAAGTGTTAACCAAAGTGTAAAATAGCTACAGGGATAAGAGCTATGCTTGTGGTGTCCCATTTTCCCTATAATCTTTGTCTTATAATGTTTTGAAGCTTCTGATGATTATAGTATACACTATCAATTAATACCTTGCAAAGTTCTAAAACTAAGGTTGATATAAAAAAGTGAGTATAATTACAACCAGCCTCACTTGGATCAATACGATGACTGATGCTTTTACGTTCTTATATGTTTAGGTCCACTTGTGTACACATAACTTTATACTATACAGTACTTATATCTTTATCCCTTGTATTTTTATAGGTGAATATTTTGATGATAAGGAAGACCTTTCTCACAAGGGTAATACATTGTCATCTCTACTGTTCTACTACTGTATCATTTCCTTCACAGTACTAAAATAATTCTGTGCACTTATCAGTATTTGGTAGTATAGTTAAAATGATGTATCAGATATTTAGATTTGTTAACTACAGTTTTGCTAGAAATCCTAGAAACAGGCTCATAATTAATACTACACTACTGAATACCTAATTATATTCCCATAACACTGAAAATCTTTTATTCTTAAGCTTTTTATGTACTGAAAAAGTGACTAAAAATTTACTTACCGGCTTGATAATCATACAGTGCCCGGGCACACAACCCATGCTCAGGAAGAATCTGATATTCCATTCCCTGAAAAGAAAAAATCCACATTTAGAATCAAATCATTTTGCTAAATGGCCATGTTTCTTAGATGTGATATTTTACATTTGCTAAAAGTTGACAAGAAGCAGACCCTCATCAACTGATTTAGTCAAGAAACATTCAAATTTTCCAACTTCCAGGATCAAGCTAATTCAAAAGCCTAAAATCTAATTGTCATGAAAATGTTGTACGATCAAGATTAGTGCCGATATATTGTCCGAGATTACCTAACTATGACCACCTGTGTATGCAGCGGTGCTAGGGAAGGAGGGATGAATACTCACAGTGGTTATCAACAAGTGTTAAGTGCCTAGAAGGAAGGAATTTTTAGGGGTAAGTGCCAAGCCACCACGACTATATAGCACATGGAAGGGGTCAGGATAAGGATTTGGGATGGGACGGGAGGAGGGAATTGTGCCCAACCACTTGGACGGTTGGGGATTAAACGCCGACCTGCATGACGCGAGACTGTCGCTCTACCGTCCAGCCCAAGATAGTGTGATTACTATGGTGTGCCTAAAGCAACACCATAGTATTCAGAGTGCCAGATATAGATCATGTGTATATGATCACAGATATAGATCTGCCAGATATAGGTCATGTCTGACTCAACCTGCTGATGCAGTGAATAAGAGAATCTGTTCAGCAATATTTATTAATGTGGTGCTAACATAAATGGATTCCATTGATGAGGAGGACAAACTTACCGTACATATGAGGAATGTTGTTGTTTAAGATTCGCTACTTGGAACAAAATGTTCCAAGTAGTATGGGCTAAGGCGAGCCTGTAGTACACTTTACATATGAGGAAGGAGGGATTCACTGATACAACCATGTAAACTTACAACACTAGTTTATTTACTAAAGAAAACACACACACATATTTACACATGGTTGGGAGATAATTGTCTTTATATTACAGAGTGTTGTATAAGCAAGTAATGAGAGACCCTAGCTTAGCATTACAATATGCACAATCCACTAATAACAGCTGCCTGACAGTTTGACTAAAACTGCCGTTTTAGTCAAATGACAATTAGGAGCTCTAATAATGCTTGGGAGAACAGTAATTTGTATCCACATAAATTCTGGTGTGTGTTGGAAATAATCCAGTCTCACTGGGTTACACTTAAGTACCACAAAGATATGAGAACATGTACGCAAATAAACAAGGGTACTTACTTGACCAGAAAACATGAAAGGGGGCAGAACAATTGGCCAGAGAGCATGTCACTTTTGAGAGGAGTAGAGTGGCCACGGACGTGACATCACGACGAGTCTAGGGTGGTTTGATGCTGTGCAAATTACCCAACTTGGCAACTTTTTGAGAGAAGGATAACTCTTTTGGATGCCTATATAGAGCACTTTTAGTGCACATTCCTAGTATCAGAATGGGCCGAGATGGAAAGGGCTGTAGCATTTGTCTCTTAACCGGTAAGGCACTAAACATTTACCACCAGCTAGACAGAGGTTGGAGAGGTGACTACATCACTCAAGATGGCTCTACTGCATGGATTCATCAAGATCAGTCCTGACAACATGCTAGCAGTATTCAGGAAGGCAACACTAAAGGATGGGAAATCTCATCCCCTCGTTTATCCAATGTTTGAAGATGTATCTCAACAGATGGCGCAAGCTAGCTGACACTCCACATGGGAAATACAGTTTGCTGACTTGATAGTACAGGAACAATTTCTTGAAGTCCACCTCTCTGGGTGTACAATACTCTATCCACTCTCACCACACACCGACAGATACAAACAGTTTTGAAAGTTCAAATCTGAAGAAGCGTCTGTAGGTATTATTGTGTAAAGATTGAGAAAGCATTTTACTATTGGTAGTAGCATTGTAAATAGCATGAAGAAATGTTTCATTACTCTGAAGTACTTCTGTGCATATAAAAATATACGAAACAGTATATAGTAGTAGAATGACGAAGCAGAGAACAGAATACAAATGAAGAGACACACCACTAAAGGAAACAGCCAGCAAAGGTGGGTGATCAATTTGGGCCAATAAGTATATGGGTATAAGGAAATTAAACAAAAATCATGCGTCTTGTTTCTCGAGTAACCTGTTCACACAATTCCTAACAGTAATATAGGTATGTACTGTATTTATTATTTTCATCATGATATTTGATATTACAAATAAATTAATACTTTTAAGTGATCACATGAAATTTCTTTCTTACAAAAGTGTTTGTTGTTACCGTTACTTTTTTTTTTAAATTTGTATACATTATAAGTAATTATTTGTCCGATTACCATATGTTTGTAAACATTATATGCTAGATTAGAGATCAATTTAAATTTAAAAATTAAATATATCTATATCTAAGGTTTTACACTTACTACTTACATCAACTTCGTATACCATGCCAACAGCAGGAGTGGTGCCAGGAGCCCCTGATGTGCTCGAGTTAATTTGGTGAATGTCCGTTTCGTACAAATTATTGGCGCTGTTGGACGATGGTTTAACTGAAGCCGGCTGCTCTGTATGACTGTATGTATGCTTTTCTTGTGCACCATTATGATGGGAACTTCTGAATGTCTCTACTGCTGTGTTTTCATAGATCTGAGAATCACCATCTCCATTCTGTTAAGAAAGAATTAACAAAAATTAAATAGTGTACTTCTTTCATTATACAACAAAATACAAATACAAATAAAGTTGCACCATGATAATGAAAGGTTTCACTGATGCCCAATGACTAGTATTTGTTTTGTCTTCATATTCAGAAAAAAATATTCTTGGTGAATGAGGACAAACTGTTCAATTTTAATTTGTATCACAAATAGTAATTAATTGCTGTAAAATAAACAATTTATCTACATCAGCTAATACAAACTGTACAGCACACTGTGTACCTTGCTTACTCAAGAATTCTTTAACATTAACAAAGGAAAAATGCTTCACAAACACATGTATATAAATGCATACTCTAATTACAGTACATTATAATTACCCCATTTCCCTCTTTCAAGGAATGAGGGCACCATCAGTCCAGAATAACATGAAAATATAGCTAAAGCTGGTTACATGTATCAAGTATATACAAATATCATTCATCCACTCATTCATAATATACACCGCCTAACCACTTGGGCTGGACGGTAGAACGTCGGTCTCTCTACGTGCAAGTTGGCGTTCAATCCCAACCGCCCAAGTGGTTGGGAATCATTCCTTCCCCCCTCCCCCCCCGTCGCATCCCATATCCTTATCCTGACCCCCTTCCAAGTGCTATAATAGTTGTAATGGCTTGGCACTTTCCCCTGATAGTTCCCTTCCCTTCATAATATATACCATAGGTAAACAAGCACCACCAAATTTCAGTTGTCATCCAGAGTAACATTTCCCCACTTTACGAGGTCAGGTGTACAGTGTTCCTTGTAAATTGTTGAAAGTATACAAATACATCTACTCATTTCTAACTCATTTCCTCTCAGCCTTGTGCCTTACCATATCCCATGCACTGTTCAAACTCGCTCCCCAATTTCTTCAAACACTCGCCACATCCACCCACATTATAACTGGCCTTCCTATACTCTTACCCGTTCTCTTCTGCTAAATTCTCCTATTATTGCATTTTTTATCGAATACATGCAGTGTATATTATTACACACACTGCATGTATTAATCAAGCTTGCAGTGTATTAATATTAATAAAACAATTAAATCGTGTGGTGTACTTTATGCCTTAAAAAAGTATATTACTCTGAAAATCTTATCAGTTGGTATACAAAATATTACTGTTGTTTTTTATAATTGCAATGGCTTAGTGCTTTCTCCTGACAATTAACTTAATGTCACCAGTCTACCCTCACAAATTCACAAAGCCATGCCAGAACCATCTTGATACCATCTTCCTTAAACTTGCAAATTTATGGACTTTAGTGCACTGCCTCTCCATGACATTCTCACGCCTTACTTGACTGTCTTATATATTATTTTTTTTTTTTTTTTTTTTTTGAGATATATACAAGAGTTGTTACATTCTTGTACAGCCACTAGTACGCGTAGCGTTTCGGGCAAGTCCTTAATCCTATGGTCCCTGGAATACGATCCCCTGCCGCGAAGAATCGTTTTTTCATCCAAGTACACATTTTACTGTTGCGTTAAACAGAGGCTACAGTTAAGGAATTGCGCCCAGTAAATCCTCCCCGGCCAGGATACGAACCCATGACATAGCGCTCGCGGAACGCCAGGCGAGTGTCTTACCACTACACCACGGAGACTGCGTCCTGTGAGACTATAACATCACACTGTTACTTACATCATGCTATTCATTTTCCCCACTAATACTAAATCATCATTTAAAAGCTGTGCACAGGAGCTAGCACTCACATTTTTTCGTGCTGTCTGATTCTATTTCAATCTTGTTTTTCAAACCAGTAAATCCCTGGTTTGAAAAACCTGAAAAAATAGAATCACTTCAGTGATCACTTTCTTCCCAGACAGACAGATCTTTCAGCTGCAACTGCACAAATCCCACTTTAAATGATCACACAGTCCAGGTTTTTAAACTGATCAGTCACTTCTAAAAGAAACGTAATAGCCAATTACACACACACACACACACACATGGTATAAAAGATTTTTTTACATAATAGTTCCAAGACAACTGTACCAAAGACTAATACAAAAAGGCTATACAAATAATAATTGAACCTACAGTGAAGTTTGAGGGAACTTGGAATGTCACAGAATCCTTTTGATGTGGTGAGGTTTGGTGTAAGGAACTTGAAGATGGGGGACTTTGGTTTAAGGAAGACTGTTGTGGTTGTGGTGGTGGTGGAGAGGGTTGAGAGGAGATTTGATGATTAGTCTGACTGCTGTTTGCATTGTTAACTGGAGGTTCAAAATGGGAGACGCTAGGGTATGCATCCTGTGGACACGTCTCCCACTCATCTTGGGCTGTAGTATCCTCATCCTCTGATGCTGGTCGAACTGGCAGCCCATCCCGTAGCAAGTTCCTCACAAAGCCAGAATTAACTTCCTGATGATAATATTCTAATTCAAAAAGATGCCAGCCTCTTTCAAAAGCCAAAGTTAAACAAGAGAAGGTTTAAAACAAATTCAAATGCAAGACAAAACCAATGCTAAGTAAAATATTGATAAAACAAGCATTACTTATTCATGCAAATAAAATGCAAAATAAAACTTGTCAAAAGTCAATCCATTTATAGATACTGTTCACCATTAAATCTACATAATAAACAAACCATGGCAACAGCTTTTCAAAGAGAGCATTAAAATCTAGCATTTGTATATTCATAAAAAAAAATTGCAAGTCTACATAAAATCTCCATAATTAAATATGATTCAAAGTAAAATGTATTAACAAATACCACGCAAGGTAAACATATAACACTATAAGCTCTATTGTTAATGGGTTGATTGAAGATTCTGACGTTTGGTTTAGAGCTGTTATCCTAAATAATATGCTTTATGCTTGGTAATATATAGGGAAATTCCAAAGCACTCAATCCTCACAAAAATATAAACAAAACTAATAACTAAGTTTATATCAAGTTATGAGCATTATACATTAAATTAAATTAATTTTATTAATATACTCTACTTGAGGGAAAAGGAAAATTATTCCAGTCAACTTAATTATTTGCATGCTGTAAACTTAGTAAATAATTTGTGATATAAATTGAAAACTATTAAAATAATTAATGTTTGAATTTATGGGTTTGTATGAAGTAGATGTGCCCACTTCTACTTACAGGTCAGTCATAACTTAGTATGACATGCGCATCAATTCTCAAGAAAAACTTTTAAGTATTGACTAAGGAAATAATTTACCAGGTAGTTTAGGTACACCAACAAAAAACAAAAAATAGTGAAAATCAACAAAGGTAAAATTCATCATACATGCCATATTATATACAAAAATTGACATCTAATAATAACTTTGCAGTAAAGCAAAACACACGAAGATGCAAGTTCTAACCGGCTGCGGGTGTAAAGACTCTGGGGCTTGCTTGGCGGGCGGCGCTGGAGGTGATGACTGAGGGGGTATTGTATCCAGGACTGGGGTGCGGGTATTTGATGATGCAAACGCATGTGACACCAAATCGCCTACAAAGAGGCACAGTCATTAGGCTTGGTCTTGAAAATAAAATGGTCACACACAAAATGTGATGAGTAATTCAGAACTAGAGATGTAATGATGTATCAGTGCTGGCAAGTCCTGTTTATTTTGTGCAATATCAATATCAGAAAAGTACCTGCCTATAGTGCTAATATTTAAAAAAAAAGAGCGTTGAATGTAATGAAATGCCATTTTCTGGGTGAGTCCCGGAGGCTCCCCGGAGCTATCCAGGCTGAATGGCTATGTACAACTTTCTGGCATCAAAGTGCTTGGAGTTCTTGCCTACCGGGGACCACGAGCCAGAACCTGGCCCCCCATCAGAGAGGCACGAGGAGCAATGGTCTATAGAAACCCCCCTCCCCTGTGGTTGGGTGCATTCTATGTCTGTCATCGACCGAGATAGGCACCCAGAAAGGAAGGCGCTCCAAAACAAACCCCTATTCTGGTGAAAATATTGCTACCGAAAACCGAATGAGTGGACAGAACTCCCCAAACAAAATTATCAAACTAGCATGACGTCATCACGTCTGAGCAACCCCCCTCCCTACCCAGGAGGGGGAAGGGGAAGCCCCAGACCATACGTGCCGGCGATCCAACTGGCAGTTCTTAGGCTGGATGTAAAAATACGCAAAAAAAAACACTGCCAGCCAGGAGGGAGGGATGGCGGGAGCCTCCAGGACTCGCCTAAAAAATGCCATTTCATTGCATTCAACACGTTTTCTGGGGGAAGCCCCGTCGGCTCCCCGAAGCTACCTCACCACAGATAAGGAAAATAAGGAAGGATCCGGGAGGCGGATGCCACGCGCCCTAACCTAAAAAACCCAGCGCACAAACGAAACAAGACCCAGAAGACCGGAACCCCAGAACAGGAATGAGGGAAGAAAAGGAACGCGGTCAACCAAAACTCGTCCAAGACCCCAGAGGCCAAGACGTGCAGAGAACAGCGAAAAATCATAACCGAACAAAGGAAGAACCCCCGGCCTGACCAACCAAGCAGAAACCCAAGGACCAAAACTAGGAGACGAAAGAAAATAGACCACCCGGGCCAACGACCAGGATGGCACTGGAAACACAAGAGCAGGCCGGAGGCGAAACAACGCCCAAGACAGCAAGCGGAACGGAGCAGAAGGAACAGCAACACCGAACGCAAGCTGGAGCGGCTCCGCCAGCACCACCCAAGATGAGGCAACAGTACACTGACCCAGACGACGGTCCCGGCACAACCCTGAAGGGAAGACGAGCCAACCCTATCAGAGACTGAAGGACCCTTCGTAGTGATAGGAAAACAGAAAGGACTGCCAGGAAAACAACACACCGCCCGAGACGAAGCACGCAGGTGGGAGACCAACAATGAAGCCTCCAGTGCCCACACCACAAGCGACGAGAACTAGACAAAAAACCAGAGACGCGAAAACGCGAGGGGAAGAACGAACCGGCCCTGTACAGAGCTGGACCGATACACAAAGAGGTGGAGCCGCGGTAAAACCCACAGGACCGGAAAACAGTACAGCAGCAGGTCTCGCCAAGGCAGGCAAAACTGAAAGGAACAGCAGCCAAGGAAACAAGGTACCCAATCCCACCGAGCCAAAAAGGAACCAACCCGGGCGAGCAGAAAACGCCCCGTCCGGGAGGAACCTCCCTTCCCCCCCTTCCCAGGACCCTTGAAGGACCAACAAGGCCAAACACCAAAGAGCCAGGGCCCAGGCAGAGGCCAACGAGAAAAAACGAGCACCACAAACGAAAGCGCAAGACACAAAGCGAAAAACAGCGATCCCGCAACCCAAAGGATCAGCGCAACCAGCTCCAGCAGGGAAGAACAATGCACATGTCCCCGAGGTATCCAGGAGGAGAACTGCGCAGGACGCGAACCGCAGGAAACAAAAACACACGTTCCAGAAAAGGAACAAAAATGACGGAGCCAGGACATGAATCCCAGCGATCCGTCCCAAGAAAAGGAACCAGTAGAGCAGGAGCGGTGGACCGAAAGGCCACAACCACCACAGACAGCGCAACACAGAAGCCTGCAGTGAGATATAAAGAAAGAGTGAAGAAACTCGATACCAAAACAGAACACCGGGGTAGTTCAAAAGCAGGGAACTGAACATGGACAGAGGCCCACCCTCTGTGGGCCAACAGTGTACACCCAACATCTGTGTAGCCAATAAGCACTGACCCAGATACACAGTCAAGTGTAGCATAGGAGGAAAAGCAGAAATAGGCAAGGAAAAACCCTGAATAAGGACCAAGTAGCAGCCGGCAACACAATGTACACGACCCACCACCAAGCGTTTAGTGGAGAGTGCACATACACCGAGGGACACCATGGGTATTAGGGTGCAGCCAGGCACTGAAGAAAGGCAAGGAATGAGTATCCAGAGATCAGAGACCAAGCAATGAAGGAGGACACAAACAAGGACCGAGGGAACGAAAGTGTCCACACATAGGGAAAAGACCCAGGTGCCGAAAAACGAAATAAAAGGCACTGCCCCACAGGTCAACGACACCCAACACCCCGGGAGGAGCCATCGACGCAACCCTGCCAAGCGGGAAAGTGACAGAGCAAACAAGGATAGTGTAATGATCAAGGGTGGAACATGCACAAGGGGACACAGGAGGAAGCCGAGTACCCAATGAGCCACAGACATTAAAAAGAACCTGAGCAATGTCAGTCAGAGGAGGTAGGAAATGGAATGCACTAGGAAACGATGCGGAAGAGGCAGACTCCACACACAGGAGCAATGCAGAGAAAATAGAGCCCAGTAGGCTCTAGAAACTGCACACCCTCCAAACGACAGTTGAGAGGCGGGACCAAAGAGCCAGAGCTCAACCCCCGCAAGCACAACTAGGCAAATACCCCACCAAAAGTCGGGAACCAGCACCTGGCCGACAGAGTCACCAGACAGGACAACCTCACCTGCAGAGCGGAGACACGACCGTGCCACAACACAGTCGATCAGAGTAACATACCAGGAGCACCGTTAGTGGTTCGCCCAAAACCCCATGCGTACTAGAGGCTGTAGGCATTGTATGTACTGTTACCTGAATAAAAGGTTGAAGTCGAAGGTGAAATAAGTCCAGAGGTGCACGCCCAGCAGAAGACGAGGTGCAGTACAGAGGTGGAGGTGGCGCCACGCTGAGCCACCCCACACCTGGAAGCAGAGAAAAGAACGAAGTGACGTCCCCATATATAAAATCCAGAACACCCACAGCATTTAGAGGGCTATGACTGGAGAGTGAAAACGAGCAAGAAGTCGTAGAAAACCGCGATGAACGATGCATAACACACGAGTACACCACCCAGAAACAAAACGAACACCCCGAACCCCAGCGCGCAAGGTATGAACCGCACCACCCATCCACTGGGTGGCGCGGCTCGTACACCAGGTGGACATACACATATCGTACATACACATAACACACAGACACATTGTATACACATATCATACAAACATCAGGAAGGCGTACGCAACGAATAACGTTCCAATAATAATGGAAGGTACGAAGAGGTTCACGAACCAACGAGAACCACAACAAGCAAGCACAAATGCATGGAGGTACATATGAACAAAAAGACACCCCTAATCAAGGGACACACAGGTACCCAGATACGAAGGAAACAGTATCATGATGTAAGCATGAAAAGGGTAAGGAAAGGGGGAAAATACTGGGTGGTGAGGAAGGAGGAAAGGGGGGCGAGGAAATACACCCCCAGGAATGATGGGACCAACGGACCCGAACCCAGGGAGGGGTAGACCCGAAACCAACACGAACGCAGAGGGGGAAGGAGCAACCCCACTCTGAGGAACTGCCAGGCTCGCACCGAGGGGTACAAAGACCCAAGCGGGGCAAAACGGGGCCGAGGCCTCCCCAAACTCCGGGAACTCTACGGCAAGACCGGGGCCGAGCCACACCCCCAAAGCCCCAGCTTCACAAGGAAAAGCCGGGGCAGCCGTACTAACACTAAGGAAAGGAGCCCACTGGTCAGACCCATACGGCATGGCTGGAGAAACAGACTCGAATGCCTCCGCTGCCACCCCGGAAGAGGAAAACCCCCGAGACCGCCCGAGTCTCGACCCAACCAGACCCTGCTCCAACCCCGAAACCCGCCTACGGTTTGGAGCCGGAAGCAAGGGAGGAAGTGTGCACAACAGAAGGGGAAGGACGAGGAGCGGAAGGAGCCAGAACCGAAGCGACCCCCACCCCCAAAAACCAGAGCCAGAGGCCCTCGACCAGCCAGTAATTCCATCAGCCAAGAACTGCCAGTTGGATCGCCAGTTCGCATGGTATAGGCTGATGCGGCGACGTGATGACGTCATGCTAGTTTGATAATTTTGTTTGGGAAGTTCTGTCCACTCGTTCGGTTTTTGGTAGCAATGTTTTCACTAGAATAGAGGTTTGTTTTGGGGCGCCTACCTTTCTGGGTGCCTATCCCGGTCGATAGCAGACATAGAATGCTCTGAACCACAGGGGAGGGGGGTTCTATAGGCCATTGCTCCTCGTGCCTCTCTGAGGGGAGCAGGGTCTGGCTCGTGGTCCCCGGTAGGCAAGAACTCCAAGCACTTTGACTGATGCCATAAAATTATACATATCCAATCAGCCTGGATAGCTCCAGGGAGCCGACGGGGCTCCCCCCAGAAAATGTACTTAACCACTCCAACGTCTAAAAATAAGACTTTATGTTTTAAAACATTTAAGGTCCCTATGATTTCTAGCATCATGAATTTGTAAAAAGTTAATACTTAAGACAAAATATAGTAATTTTAACTACTGTAATTACTCCACCTGTGGTTACCTACATGTGAGTAGACAAATATTAAGGTAAAATGTGTGTAAGCTTAGCAATCTTAAACACGAAATGTCTATGGAAAATACCACCATGGAAGCCTCTAACACTGTTCATCTATGCTATTTGTATCAGGTGCATCATCACTGAACGGAGAAAATGATTCATCTATGTATCATCTAAATAAATTGTAGATAGCATAGGATTGCAAGGGTGATGCTCAGAGCTACAACTGGATACGCTCACCGTATCGTCCTCATAGGTGCTGTATCACTTGCATCCGACCTTTGTGTTAGGTCTTTATTGTGCCTAATTTCACCAACATTATGACCCTTATGTTCTTCAAACAATAAGGTTTGAATTTCAGTGACAGAGCATTATCTTTCAACACTGCGTCGGACAGGTGTTTGGGAGCCAGAGGCGTGTGCGCCACCCATGGTTGTTCATTCAGTACTAACCCAGCCAGCAACCCTAGGGCATTCTGGGAATTTTTTCCAAGATGGCTGCCCCTCACTGGAGGTCCTAAGAGTCCATTTCGTACACAACCAACCTCGTACATATTTAGAATTGGTACCGGAAAAAAAAAAAAAAAGTTTTCTCGGTTGGCACAGTTTCCCGCCGACCGAGAATACTCGGTTGGCGCAGTTAAGTGGTTAAGGGGCCCGGTGACGGAGGACTTTTTCAATGTGAAATTAGTGAAAAATTTTAAACAAATCGTCCATTATTTGGCATCAGTGTCGTGAAAATTTCATTCTAATATGTTAAGAAATGGACTTTTTTTTTTAATTTTAAAAAAAATAAATGCATGCGCGACGGGCGGCAACAGGTACTGATAACTGATAACAACACCTATTTACTGGCAATCAAGGATAAAGAGATGCAAGCACCTGTCCGACACACAAAGAAGACAAGTAGTAGTAAGGAAGGTCTACAAAGTGGATATGCAGCTGGTGCCACCTGGAGGGCCAGATTTCATTCATAATAATGAGTTAGTACGTTATTATGCTGTATTATATTATATATATCATATAAATACATTGCCCAATGGCAATATTTCTTGTCTCTTTGTACAAAAACCTGAAAACTGCTTTATATATTTTTTAGTTTTTCTTCCATTTTTTCTCTCGTGTTTATATGCAAATTCTTATGTGACCTACATTTTGGAGAAAGCGTATCCGGCACTAAGTGTGTGAAGTTGGAACGAAATTGGTCAACATGTTAATCAGCCACAGGTGGCAGAAGATGTGACTTTTCTCTTTCTTTTTGGATGATTTATTTACAGATTTCAAACTCTATTCTCTTTGTCTATTTTGGTTGTATTGATGAACGAGGACCAGATGAGGGCCTTATTACTTATAAATGATCAATAAAGTTATTGCAATATATATATATATATATATGTTTCGTTATAAGAACATAAGAATGAGGGTAACTACAGAAGGCCTATTGGCCCATATGTGGCAGCTCCTATTTATATCCATCCACTCTCATTCATATATGTCTAACCTAGGGCGCCTTTTTTTTTTTTTTTTTTTTGCGGGGATGGACAGCACTTCGGATTCGTAGTCCTAAGGTTCCGGGTTCGATCCCCAGTGGAGGCGGAGACAAATGGGCGAAGTGTTTCTTTCACCCTGATGCCCCTGTTACCTAGCAGTAAACAGGTACCTGGGAGTTTGACAGCTGCTACGGGCTGCTTCCTGGGGATGTGTAACAAAAAGGAGGACTGGTCGAGGACTGGGCCGCTGGGACGTTAAGCCCCGAAATCATCTCAAGATAACCTGTTTTACAGTTATCCCTAATGTATTCCTATACTATTTTTTTTTTGGGGGGGGGGGGTATTTTTCTTGACTTTACTTCAACACATACTGACCTTCAACTTTCACATATTCGAGTATGAATGCCAAGCAATGTTTATTAAAACATACAAGAAAATTAATTAATTAGAACTACCATATTCATTGTCAATATCTACAACCTTCTCTAAAACAGAAATTTTAACTTTGAGACCATAATAATAACTTAAGATTCTGACCGATTCTCACCATTTTTATATATGTGCAAGGTTCTTAGTTCTATAACAATCTCTGTGTCGTTTAGTCATAAAGCCATAATGTTTGGAGTTATAAATTTCTTACGTATAAATTTGGCACATATTTTGATGGCCACATTGAACAAATGTTTTACAGTATACTATACTCTCAAACCATATTTTTATCAAAGACTTCATGAACATTATGTGCCATTCTGAGACAACTGTTAAATTAATAAAATAACAACTGGTACATTTAAAGATTTTTATCACTAATTTAATATTGTGAACTTTTTTCTATTTTTTTGTAATTTTTTTCTTTTCATGGTATGATGTTGATCCATTAGGAAAAATTAGGAGCATTTACCATTTAGATTATTCACAAAAAAAAAAAAAAAAAAAAAAAAAAAAAAGGTGTGTTTGAGGCAGTTTTGGTGCACCATCACCGGGCCCCTTAAAGAACAGGATGTGAGCCCCATGCATCCATGGGAGTTTTTAATCATACACCATACCTAAAACAACCCTGACTGTGGTGTGCACCATGGATGAAACAACCCCAGTTGTGATGCGCAGTTGAAAAGTTATGATAATATTAAACTTTTATACTACAATTCATCAGTGGTTTGAATGATTTTGTGATGGTTTGTTGGGGTAAAAAGTGGTTTTCCCTATTGTGTGAACACTGCCTTTATGAAAAATTTTGATAAAATGTTTGTAGACAAAAACTCAATTTATCATTACACACTATAGCATATCAATGTGTGTGTGGGGATGAGTCATTAGCTGCTCTAGTCTACCTATAAGATTTATGAATACAAAATTGACAAGAAAAGGTTAAGTTTATTGTCAAGTTGACAAGAAAAGTGTTACTCTGCATCACAGTTTTCCCCCACTTATTCTCGTTCATCAAAGGAATTTGGTGTATGTGCCTCTGCTGTGTGTGGACATGCCTGCTTGCAATGCTAAGCATTGGTGAGAATGTTTAGTGACGTACCTCTGCTCTGTGTGGGTGTGACTGGTTGCTGTGGACGATCTGATGAGACTGGAGGCCAGCGAGCAGCTACCCCTCTACTCGGCGCTGAGGGACTATTTTCCTTTCCCTCTTCTCTGCTAAAATAAAAATAATAGTTGAAAATTTTATTTTATATTATATACATATTTTTTGTTGAACAGAACATAAAGTGTTGACAATGATAAACATCAGATTGAAGGTTGACTTTACTGAAGATTTGTCAGCAAGGGTAAATTAAAGACTTCAATAAAGTCTACTCCTAAATTAGTGTTGCATTACATTATGTAACTTTGCAAAATATGACCCCTTTCTCATTCGAAATTTTATTAATACTATTTTGCCCAGCATTATTATTCATGTTTGCATTCTAATTGCCTTTACATATTTGTGGCTTTATATTAGTTATTTATTATTGTACTAGACTTTTCTCTCTCATTCCCATATATAAAATAGAGAATGCAAGCCTTTTATCTTCCTCATGCTCCTCTTTTCACACTGCTGGAGCATCATTACTCCATGTGTGCTAAAAACACAAAAGCTGTTCACTAGGTAAATCCTTCACCTCCCTTCACATTGGCATCTTATACAAAAGGCTTTTACCAAACACTCCTACCACACCATTTTCCAATTCCTACACAAATTTCAAACTTAAAAACCCAGCCATTTATGTAATGAAACACCTCTATTTAGAAGAGGCCTGGTGGTTCCCTGTAGTGATCTCGCAGAGACTGCTTCAATCTATCAAGTTACATCAGCTGCACGAGTCCATTTGGCTAACCAGTGGCCAGAGCCAAAACCTAGCCCCCATCACAAAAGGAACAGCGAGTAAATGACATTCTGCCATTTCACCGGGAAAGCATCCAGAAAGTCAGCCAAACTTTACAGGCAACTGCTAAGTTCACATAACTCAAAAGCCACTAAACTGCCAAATAACTCCTCAAACAATCTATATAAATAAAAGTGTAAATGTTCGTTTTGTTCAAAATCATTAATCTCTAAAAGTTCTTCACCGATTGCTTTGAAATTTTGAAACACCTTTGCATGCAAATACGCGTGCATTTTTATATACCTACTATATAGATGTCAAACCTGTGACAGGTAAAACAATTTTTTTTTTTAACTATTTTTCACGTGAGGGAATGGTGTGGAGGACGAGGGGACATGGATGTGGGGGATGGTGGGGGAGGACAAGGGGACGGGGTAGTGGGAAATGGTGGGGAAAGGGGGGGGGGAGGATAGGGAAGTGAGGGATGGTGGGGAAAGGGAGGGATGGGGGAGTGGGGGATGGTGGGGAGGACGAGGGGACGGGAGAATTGTGGGGGAGGACGAGGGGACAGGGAAATGGTGTGGAGGACAAGGAGGCGGGGGAGTGGGGGATGATAGGGAGGACAAGGGGACGGGGGAGTAGGGAATGGATGAATTATTTGAATTAAAATAAACAAAACAAAACAAACAAATCTAGCTAGAACTCGTCAGTACCGAGTACAGTACTGCTACCGGCCAGCCTGTAATTCAGTCCAGCTTCAGGCATCAGATCAGATCAGGAGCAGAAAAACACCACAATGAACTGACAAATATGGAAGGGAGGGAAATATTGGTACTCTGCCAAAAAGAGGCATTTCACTACATTCAATGTTGGGTTACTGGTGGAGCCCCATAGTGGTTCCCTAGAACCAAATAATCACAGAAAAAAAGAATGGGGGGAACTTACCAGAGGAGGAGAGGCAGCAAGCACTAACCACTGGCTAGGAAACATGACATTAACTAAATACCTGGTTGTAAAACCCCAATCCCAAATATCTGCCCAAGACATATTAAACAACTAAATCACACACCAGAAGATGAAGAGACAACGATGTTTCGGTCCATTCTAGACCAAGTCAATTATGATGGGAGCAAGGGAGGCACAGGCATTAAGGCAAGAGAGGTGAGGAGGAAATTCCTAGAGGAAGGTAAGAGCAAGGCGAAAGGTACGGATGGGATGGGTGCAATAATGGGGTGAAAGAAGGAGATGTCCAAAATTAAGCCACAGGCTCCACTCCTGGTGGTGCCCTTCCGCCAATTCCTTAAAGTTTCAGCTTTGCGACCATACTTTCCCCAGAACCCATAGATGTTGGTTTCCCGGAAGCTGCCCAGAAGTTATTTTTTACACTCCCAAACAAGAGTTAAATAACATTGTTTTATTCCAAGCTGTAACTCAAAGAATTACTAAAATTTATAATTATAAAATTCATACCTCATTGGACTGTTGACAGGTTTGAATTCTTTTAGACGACGTGGAGGTGGACGGTTTTTATCTGTTGCTTGCTTAGAATTACTGATACCAGATTCAAACAAATCTCGTGTAGAATGAGTCCGATGGCCAATGAGAGCTTCTGCTTCCTAACAAGTGAATTAAAAAATTAATTAAATCAATTCTTTGTAATATAAATTGTCATCTTATATATTTTGCACATTAATTTGTTGAATGATGTAACACTTAAAAATATATATACAGGGTCTACCTACACTTTGTGCTTGGCCAGTCATTGTGAACATATAACCCTCCAACTCCACCACAACTTTTCCTAGCAACTCTAAATTTACTTAAATAGAACAAGGCCAAGCTGAAAAACAGCAACTGACTTTATACAGCTTTTTATATTATTCCTTAAATGCAATGAGAATTATGAATTTAATTTACTCTTAAATCAATAGAGAAACTAGTAACTAATATATATTGCTTCATGAATATATTAACTGTTTTGAGCATAACACTTGTAACAAAGCTCATATATACCAATGTGCAAAGTTACAATTAATCACAATAAAAAATAATACCCTCATAAGGTTGCACGCAGAGCCACAAAGATTTTACAGGAAAGAGATGGTTGTGGGTTGACTGCATCTATCTGGACCTAAACAAGGCTATCGACAGAATTCCATATACAGAGTTTGTTCTGGAAACTGTAGCATATTGGAGGAGTGACAGGAAGGCTTTTAACATGGATGAAAAATTTTCTAACTGGCAGAAAAATGAAGGCAGTAATCAGAGGCAATGTATCGGACTGGAGAAATGTCACGAGTCACTGACAGAAATGTCACTGAACCCTGCACCACAGGGTTCAGTTCTTGCACAGGTAATGTTCATTGTCTAAATGACCTACCAAATGGAATTCAGAATTATATGAACATGTTTGCTGATGATGCTAAGATACTAGAGAAGATGAGAAATTTAAATGATTGTCATGCCCTTCAAGAAGACCTGGACAAAGTAAGTGTGTGGAGCACCACTTGGCAAATGGAATTTAATGTGAATTATTGCCATGTTATGGAATGTGGGATAGGAGGACATAGACCACACAACCTGAAATTATGTGAAAAATTATGTGAAAAAAATTATGATAAAGAAGGGATCTGGGGGATGTTCTAGATAAAAAAATATCACCTGAGGACTACATAAAGAACATCATGCCAGGAGCCTTTGCTACACTTTCCAATTTCAGAATTGCTTTTAAATACATGGATGGTGAAATAATAAAGAAATTGTTCACGACTTTTGTTGTGCAGCAGTTGTATGGTGCCCATATCCTAAGAAAAACATCAACAAACTGGAAAAGGTGCAAAGACATGCAACTAAATGGCTCCCGGAACTAAAAAACAAGAGATATGAAGAGAGGTTAGAGGCATTAAATCTGCCAAAACTAGAAGATATAAGAAAAGAGGTGATATGATCATTACGTACAAAATAGTAACAGAAATCGACAAAATTGACAGGGAAGAATTTCTGAGACCTAGAACTTTACAAACACAAGGTCACAGATTTAAACTAAGCAAAGCTGCCGAGAAATATAAAACAATTAATTTTCGCAAACAGAGTGGTAGTCGGTTGGAACAAGTTAGGCGAGATGGTGGGGGGGGGGGGGATGTCAAAACTGTCAGTAGTAATATGACAGAGTGAGAAGATGGGACACCATGAACGTAGCTCTCATCCCTGTAACTGCAATTAGGCAATTACACTTTGGTATTTTTACCCAAGTAATTACCTTTCTCCTTTTACACTACATATCGTTTAAAATAAATATCCTCTCCTTGTGAACACATACTGTACTTAATTTTAGCACAATCAGTTACCAACTTTTTTCCGCTCCAAACGCATCATCTCGGCACGCCTGGCTCGCTCAGCTTCATCATTATGCTGACTCTCAAGTTCCTGTTGCCATTTACTGTCCTGCCGAGCAGCAACACGATGGGCTGCTTCATCTTCAGCTTTCCTCTCGGCAATAATGCGCGCATTTCTTTCTTTGGTTAATTGTTCACGATGTTGAGCATCAATGATCTGAAAATGGTACATATATATATATAGTGACTAAATTACCCAATAATAGTTGAATAATTTTTTTAATATTTCTTTTAAAAACACTTATTACGAAGTAATTGTACTGTAATATGTAGTTACACAACATTAGGTTTTGTGACTAACATCAATCCTCTCTCAATTTTAATTTAAGCACTACGAGTCAAGGAAATTTGTGCATTCCAGATAATTTATATACAAATTTTTATTGATATCTAATTGGAGAAATAACAGAATATTGCATGAATTATTATTGATCTTTAATATTTGGAGAAGTTGTGATTTTAGCCAATAACATTATACAAGAACCAACTTCAATAGAAGCAAACAAAAATTGTAGCATGAAAGGTAATAGGCAAGGAAGAAGAGTGGGAAAAGGAGAGCAGTAGCAATAAGCTAGCAGAAAATTAAAGACACCCCCCTCACAGTGTTCAAAAGGGAGAGAGAGAACTTGATAAGCACCTCCTAAGGATACCTGATCAACCATCATACATCAGACTGCGAGAAGCCGTGTCCAACAGCCTGGTTGACCAGTCCATCAACGAGGAGGCCTGATTGAACACCAAGCCGTGGGGATGCTAAGCCCCTAAATCATCTCAAAGTAACCTCAAGGTAATCAGTAGCAGGAAAGGAGAAGGAAGAGAATGATGACAAAAGAGAGAGGTGGATAAGGAGAGAATGATTAATGAAAGGCAAGACAAGAACTGAGAAAAGGAAGAAGGAAGATTCAGAGAAAATAAGAGGAGACAATGGCAGATGAGAGGACCCGGAAAGAACAGACAATACAAGGCCCTTGTAATCTGTATGTTTATTTGCTGAGACAGCCAGAACCAAACTATGGTCCCTGAAAAGGCTACAGATAAGATCAGGATACAAAAATTAAAAGCTATCTGCCTTTGATGATGCTACCACAGAACTTGGAAAGATGCAGGAACCCCTCAATTTTTTGTAGCCGACATACGAGAAGTAAGGGCGCAACATCAGAACAGGTAAACTTTTGGTTTTACATATGAATATGTTCCTTGCCATCTTGGGTAAAGGCAAACTGTCCCTTCATTTTCATTTTTTTATCCTTAGGAAAAAGAGCTTCTGTTCCAGGACAATGAAGTTTGCTAAAATAAATAATACAAATATTATCTGTACTGTACTGAGGGATAATCTTTACTAACAATACACTGTCAAGTCCAAACTACTTCGCTGACTTCAGTACATCCACTATTTTATTTTGAGTCTAACACTGACCAAGACCAAGATTACAATTGGCCTTGCCATACAGGCTCGCTGACCTGGAAACACTAAATCTCTAACTAGCACCGATTGAATGCTTGCATAGCTACTGTACAAGATAAAATCGTAGAATATATGAAAAATCACCATTTGATGGATCCCATCAGTAACTTTACTTGGATTAAAGAAATCATATGATGCTCTCCATGCAGTAATTTAAGGGTTTTTGTGTATTGTTAATAAAATTTAAATGTTACAGTATAAAATACTGTACTCACAATTTTTATTAAATAAAATTTTGGTCTAGCAATTTAATGTTAACATCTTGGCTTTTCACAAGAACCTCAACCAAATTTTATTACGATCAAACCAAATTGACCAAATTATGAAAACAAAAATTGGCTGCAATATAATATTTTACTTGTTACAGAGTTTTGCTGGTACTACTGTATTGCAATACAGGTGATTTCACAATAACAATTTGTTTAATAAAAAAAATGAAAGATTAATCTTACCATATTTACAAAGACGAACTTACATGATTGATTAGCAATTGGATCAACCCATCCTCTTACAAATTACGTCCCTTTTTGCTCGTGTGCACACTCCGGCTAAAAATCGACTAAATTCAAAATGGAATCGGCTCGCGAAAGTGACGTACTGTCCAGTTTTCTGTTTTGGGTCATATGGCTTAGGTTTCATGACGTTTTGAAACCTTAGGAGAACTTTCTGCCCTTTCAAACCTACCAGAGGACCCTTAACTTGCTGTATTGGAAAAATAAATTCCAAAATTTAATTGGAAAATAAATTTTCATTTTGAATTACAGTACCTCGATATTTGTGAAAAGCGACGTAATTTGTAAGAGGATGGGTTGTTTGGATGGGCATTATTTTTTAACATACTCTACCTCTCCTATAGGTACTTCTACCTCAGAGGTAGAGCAGCTACCTCTCCTTCTCTTGTAACATCCTGGCTGATGCCTCCAGTGAAAAGGGAAAGAGGAAAATTGGGTAATAGATATTTAAGTACCTGAAGACATTTGCCCATGAATGAAGTGATGAAAGGAATACATTAAGTGAAAACAAAAATTTAATGAAGAAAAGAGAAGATAAGAGAAATGGTCTGGAATTGGATAAGCAACAGCAAAACAATAATTGGAACATGAAGGAGGCAGAGAAAGAAAAATACAAAATAAATGCAGGCTAAAAAGCCAATGAAGTAAGTAGGAGTAGTGAGAGTCATGTCACTCATATGGAAGATGTTTATCAACTCATTACAGCACTGTAAATATGGCCTCTATTGCTTCATTACCTCTCGCTGTTTACGTTCATTTTCAAGCTTTTTTAATTCTTCTTCCTTTAGGCGCTGTTCTTCAGTTTTTCTCCTCTTCTCCTCTGCTTCTTGTTCCTCCCAAAATTTATTGCGAGACTTTGAATCTATCTCGGCAAGAGGATTTGTGCGCTTGTAATTAGTACCCTGTAAATTAAGTCAAATTGTCAATAGTCGACATATCCTTAGGATGGCAAAGAAAACCATAAAGGTAAATGTAATTTATAATTTGTAATTTTTAAGGTTTATATTGGACAAGTTAAAAAAAAAAACTGAGCTAAATATTTACTTAGTACTGTATATGTAACTACAATCTACTGATGAATTACATATTACAGAGCAGCTAATGAGTGACAAAAATATCAGTATAAATAAAAACAATAAGTACATTTATCAGCTTATAACAGTGTTCCAAACATTGAAGAATACTTAACAGGATAAAAAACTTAAACACAAAGTAATTTGACTTGGCATTATAAAAAAATTTAAAATAAAAGTTTAAAAAAGTGAACTACAGTTATGCATAATTTTCAAACAAAAGAATGACATATTGTACAGTACAAATATTAAATTTGTGAGGTGAAAAACATAAACACTGTAAAACTTCACAGACAAACAAAAATTAGGAAAGCACTTCAGGTTTAATGGAAGTTATAATCAAGTCATGAGAGAAAAAAACAAGTCAGTTGAGATAAAATAAGAGGTTATTGGCATAACTTACCATTTCAGATTTCAATTTGGGTTTAGGCTTTTTAGAGGGAAAAATTGGGGGGCCATCACCAGAAGCTACAGCAGCACCACTAGCACCACTAGGCATCGGCTACAACACAGACAGCAAGCTTAGAGACTTTGGGTGCTGGGGCATACACCAACGTTAAATTGGAAAGGATCAAACAGGAACATGAAGGATGAGGGAGGTCAGGGAAGGACAGGAAAGGAAAAGGATGGAAGTGGTTAAGGAATATAGGTTAAGGCCACACACTGTTAGATGAAGATGCTGAGATCATGGCTGCTGCTATGTGCTACACCACACAAATATTGATGCATATGGGATCCTCCAGCATTTCAGACACCAGAGGGGAATAGGAAAATTAATGTGTGGCCTGGGAATTTGTTAGGATGAAAAATTATGCTATTTAACACCAAGACATACAGCCAGCTTAAGAATCCAGTGCCATATTAAGCTCTAATAATATCAATTAACATTTAAAAAAACCCACAAGATATACAAAAGGTTACTGAATATTACATCCATCAGTACACTTGCATTACAACTCAAACCAGTTCTAACTTGACTTGAATCTTTTGCTGCTCAGCCACCCAAATATCACACAGTCTTTAACTACTAGTGCCAAATACATTCACTTTACCTCCAGTGCATTTAAAGATTTATTGCACTGTTCACATGACAAAACACAATCATATTGATTACCTTGAAAACTTAATAGAAAATTTGCAATCATCATCATCACTGTATTATGGAAATTTTCCCACTATAATATGGGACCAGTAACCTAGGACATACTACTGTACACGCTAAATCAGTCTTTACCAAATTCATATCCTTGTTTGCACATGAATTCTTCCAACAAGCTCATCAACAGCACATAACTGTATTTTCCCTCCACACACTAATCAACTTCCACCAAACCAAGCCCCTAATAAACTTTCATTCCTTGTTTAATTAATACCCAAAATTCATACATACATTTCACAGAATCTTTCTGTAAATATTTAGCTTCCATTTATAAATAACTGCATCTTTCCAAGTATTCTGTAGCACTACAAAACAATAAGTTCAGTAACCTTTGACTAAGTATTACAATGACTACCAAGCTAGTCACACCAATATTATTACCTTACTGTACAAAAAATTGATTTAAAAATTTGTTTCACTTTGTCCACAAAAATGTTTTAATAGCCACAATTAAAAAACAGCTAAGGATACATTAATAAGTTATGTGGCATTGGATTCTTTAAAAGATCTCACAAGAGATCATTCACAATTAGCCCACAATAATAAATTAACAGGCACTTCAATATTCTCATTTTAATATACTGTATGTATCTTGAAAACATAAAACTTGCTGACAAATGCTTTTGATAATTGAAATTTAAGTGCATTAATAACTATTCAAGTGTAACCAAGTCTAATGCACGAAAAAAAAAAAAGGGGAAAAGAAAAATAGTGAAGATGTCTGCAATGTGCACGGTTATACACCTACGTGATGTAGGATATTAGTACTGGCAACTCCCATGTTCAGCGTGTCATATCAACATGCAGTCTAGCAGGAGTTCAATATCCCAGTGAAATGTTAATGCAGATGAGGCTTAAAATAGGGGTTAGCATACCATTTCCCCTGAATGTGAAGAATGTGCAAATGTTAGAATTCTGCATATGCCAATCTTTAAATTTTCCACTTACTGTCTTATAAATTCAAGGACAAAAATCATTAATCTAAATGTTATTTAACAATGTCAGTTAGTGGTTGTACCACAAAACAAATCTGTCATATTAAATTAGATTTTGGGAAAACTCACCATAATGTGCCAAGAGTGGTACAGTATTGGCATAACAGAATAAGTATGTCGAGATGCATTCCTATTTAATGCTTGTCTACAAAACATATTCATGAATAGAGCTTCCAAACCTCTGTACATTCTGTTACAACATATACAAAAACAATTACGACTTTTAGCAAAGAGGAAAAGTTATCAGCAAACGCTATCTCCACATCATTGGAATTAACCCATTATGTATAAATTAATATACATTACCCAAAGTACGAGAAAATATATTTATTATAGAAGCTAGTTCCATAGTCAAATATATGACAGCAAAAAGTAATAATAATGATCATATTAAGTGCTTGAAAAGTCAATATTTTCAGAGGATACTATAAGGAACTGAGCTATAACAAGAATAAAGCATAGAGGGATGAAACTTCACATAACTATCGAGAATGACTAATTTTTGGTTATTAACGAATACAAGTTAGCGAGATTCACTCTAGAATAATTCTGGCCAAATGTTCTTTCAAAGTGCCTGCCCAATTTAATTTATTTTTATGAACATCAAAACAAAAATACTTTAAAATTAATAATATTTCTTTTGCACTTTGAAAATACTTTTACTTCCTTTCGTAACTTAGAAAACCCGCAGAAAGTTAGAAGAAAACAACGAGATGGTTGATGCATCTCACATATTGAAAGTACACTATAAAGAACTAGCTGTATCTAATGTGCTAAACTTAAGATATGGTAATGTCAAGATGCACGAAATGGTAATGCAATGCCAAAAGTATGACATAAGAGTTACGGGTTCATGAAAGGAAATGCTTTCCAATATATCGGTCACTACAATATTATTATGATTATTATACTGTAATGTGTAAATAAAAGACTAAGATAAAACAGTATCAGAGAAAGAACAGATATAAATACCTGCAGTAACAGAATAACCTACTGTAGCCACCAAAACTTCACCTCAACCCTTCTCCATCTCCCTTTCATACTCTCACCCCTTCTACTGTATTCCCCTTCTCTCCCTTCCATGCTCGCTTCATTTCAAGCACAACCCCCCTCCTTCACCCTTCTTACTCTTTCCTCATGCCTTGTCAGATACCTTCCTATCTACTCTCATCCCATATCCTGCCACCCACTTCTCCCTTTCACATCCTCACTCCTCTTACCCTTCCTTGTCACTACCTTACCCTCATCTTTTCTCTTGCTTTTCTCATTTCCCTCCCTCACCTTACCACATTCATGCTCCCACTCTACTCCTCCATTCTTTTTTCCTCACCCTCTTGCCAGTCACATTTTTATTTCCTGTCTAATATCCTATCCCCTACCATGCCCCCCCCTCTTTCTCTCTCTCTCCCCTCCCTCCCCCGTCTCTCTCTCTCTCTCTTTCCCCCTCCCCCGTCTCTCTCTCTCTCTCTCTCTCTCTCAATTTACAAGCAACAATTCACACATGCTTACTGCACAAATCTTCAGAAAGCATAAACTGGACATATTTATGTCCACATATATAATCTTCAGAGAATGTTAATAACACAATTAAAAATTATGTTAAAACAGTTATTAGTAACAAAACAAATAGAAAAATAAATACACAACTTCAGTTAATCAAATGGTAAAATGTTATGATTTATAATGCAGTACAATGAAACAATATTATGCCTTGATCATTGTTGCCTTTATCACAAGCACAATGGTTTTAATTGTTATGTAAATGATTCGCTACCTTTCCTCTCAAATATAATGCAGTATTAAAAAAAATTGAGATTGTTTTGATTATCTAATATTTTATATGTTACCTAATTTAATTTTTTTAACTGAAGTCAGATGCTATCTATCTATACAAAACACTGCAAACCTGGAGACTATTACTATGCAGTAGCCACCATAATCAACTCTCAACCTGGGTTCAATCCTCAGACAGGATGATATGCTTGAGCATGTTTCCTTACACCTTATGCTTCTGTTCACAAGGAAGTCAATAGGTACCTGGGAGTTACAAAACTATTGTGGGGTTGCATCCTGGGGAATTTCAGTCACATTCATTCATTTAAGGCGACCCAGACAAAGTTAACAGGTTTCCTGTCTTTACCAATAGGAATTAACTGCTTCCTGGGTTTTATAACAACTAGGCCCAATGTTATTAAAGTGTTAAAAAAAAAAAAAAAAAAAAAAAAAATTGGTTGAATGCAACAGTTTGGGTGCCTGAGGAAACTATTATGGAAATGAGCTGCACCCTACTTTGTGGTGCCAATAAAGTAGCTGCTGCAAATGCAAGAAAAATCACATGGTAGATACCAAGAACCCTTCATGCAAGTGATACCAGACCAATGGTGGAACTGTTAAGATACTAGTGTTCTCTAAGGTGGAATATTGTGTTGCATACTAACAGCACCATTCAATGCTGGAGAAGTTGCCAACCTGGAGAACTTACAGATACTTTACAACCTGAATCCATTCAATTAAACATACCAGTCAATGAATTCCATGTTGGATAATTACAGAATACAAGTGTTAGAGCTATGTGCCCCCCCCCCCCTTCTCATTGTAAGCGAGGATGTGTGAAAAGAACGAAGACATGGTAAGAGCATACACAAGGAGTGTACCCTAGTCTCCACATAATACTGACTACAGTTTAACTAGAGTACTATTTTGTAGCTTTAGTCCCCAACTTTCATTCCAAACACGGCCTATTATAATAATCACCACCAATGATGAGTATCTACGTCATGGATTTCTTCCTTCTACATATTACTTTATTTTACTTTGTTTTTAATTTGCCTTAATTCTCTACATATATCAGAACCATCCCTCCTGAAGGTAGCTGAATTGAAGAAAATGACTTTAGTATACAAGGCTAATACCTCCTTAAATAGAATTCCAAGGCATCTAAAATGGAGAGAGAGAATAAAGAGAGAAAAGTGTGCAGTTTTGTTTATCACTTGTGATGCCAGATTCAAGCACTTGACACAGTTATATTTGTACAATATATGCATTATGTAAACTAATAATTTTTATGTACACTATTTACAAGGAAGAAAACCATTAGAATTGTGAAGGTAACAATGATCTATCATTACTTCAAAATAAAATTTAAATTTTTAATATCTTAGGATGAAATGCAGTAAACCCTTGCACTTCTTAAGAATACAGTACGTTTAGCAGTAAATGACACGTACATTGTGTTGTAAGCTTCATTTACTTACCAGATCCTTAAAACAGTGGAAGACATATTAGGACTACTGTATCAATAATATGGTCAGAAAGGTGAGAAGTGCAAACAAGCACAGCACGAGGCCTTTGCTGTCAGAGTTCAGTGAACACAATTTGGTACCTGTGCAACTTTGCTATAATGCTAAAATTTAAACTGCACAGTGGTAGGTTCACTCACATTGAGAGTTGGTACAGTCTGGACGTCAGACGTGTATGTCTGGTAATATACTGCATGTGTAAAGGAGGAAATGCATATGTTTATCACTAAGAATGTTCGGTAATATGCTTATCATGTGTGAAGTGTGTACAGATATATATATATATACCTACTAGATACCTTGCTTGATGGGGTTCTGGGAGTTCTACTCCCCCAAACCCTGCCTGAGGCCAGTCTTGACTTGTGAGAATGAGTACAGTGGGGCCTCGACTTACGATGGTAATCCGTTCCCAAAGACGGATCGTAAGTCGAAATATCGTAAGTCAAAGCAATTTTTCCCATAAGAAATAAAGAGAATTGAATTAATCCGTTCCCCACCCTCCAAAATATTAACTTACAAATACATTTTATACTGAATACAATTGTTTTTTCTAACTACAATACAGTACATACGTTTATCTTATCTTTATGGAGGACCCTTGATGGCATATGGAAGATGGTGATGAGGAGGGAGGAGGAGAGGTGTTACTGTTTGGAAGGGGAGTCCCCTTCCATTATCACATCAGGCAGTGATGTTTCCTCTAGGGTATACTCTCGCCTACATTTTGCCTGCATACCACTAGGACCTGGTTGTGGTTCACTGCTTGTTTGTCTCACTAAAAATTTGTCAAGAGACACTTGTTTTTCCCTTCGTTTTAACATTTGTCTATAGTGATGCATCACTGTCATTGAATAGGTTAAGGCAACGGCCTACTGCAACTTGCTCTGGGTGAGTCGTTCCAACAAAAGTTTGCATTTCTACCCATAGTCTACATCAGAGTCTACACTACATACATACATAGTTATCCAAATTAATAGCAACTGTTCAACTTTCTCAAGTGTTTGTGTTCTATGTTTCGTGATTATTGATAAGCCTTTTGCTACTTTAGCACTTATAATGTCCTTTTTCTTAGCCAATATGGTGGATACCATTGACTGAGATTTGTTGTACTGCCTAGCTAGTTCAACAACATGCACACCATCTTCATATTTACAAATGATCTCTTTGTTTTGCTCTATAGTGATCCTTAGGGTTTCATATGTTGAACCTTACCACTGACATTCTTGGGACCCATGGTGTGATATATAATAATTACTTTTATGTTCAAAAAGCAAAAAATCACCACAAAAACAGAATTTCTTATAGGCATGATCGTCACTAAGCGGGCAGCTGTAGTAAACTTAGGCTAGGACGGCCCGCATGACCGGGAACAACGTGCTTGGTCGACCCGAACGTGTACCAACAAATATCGTTAGTCAATGACACCATCGTATGTCGAGTCACATTTTTCTATCAAATTTACATTGTAACTCAAAATTATCGTAAGTCGAGGTGCCACTGTACTGTATATATACAGTACTCGCAATGGGTCCCAAGAAAGTCACTGGTAAGGTTCAAGCCAAGAAATCACATGAGGATGACAATAGAGGAAAAACAAGAGATCATTCGGAAGCATGAAAATGGTGCATGTGTTGTTGAACTTTGTAGGTAGCACAACAAATCCACGTCAATGATATGTACTATACTTGCCAAGAAAAAGAACATTGAGTGCTAAAGTGGCATAAGACGTATCAAGAATCACGAAACAAAGACCATAAATACTTAAGGAAGTGGAAAAGTTTTTATTAATTTGGAAACAAGGAGTTAGCAGGTGATAGTGTTTCAGAGGCCATCATTTGTGAGAAAGCCAGGGTATTGCATGAACACCTTGTAAAGAAAACCTCTGGAACGAGTGCAGATACGATAGACTTTAAGGCAAACGGGATGGTTTGACAAATTTAAAAAAGAAAAGGAGTGGTATTCATAGTGTTGTGAGGCATGGGGAGGCTGCCAGCTCAGGCAAACCAGCGGCTGATTTATTGAAGAATTTAAAGAGTTTGTAGAGGCTGAGGGATACCTACTGCAACAAGTGTTTAATTGTGATGAGACAGGACTGTTCTGGAAAAGATTGCCCAAGAGGACATACATTACTAAGGAGGAAAAATCATTGCCCGGACACAAGCCTATGAAAGATAGGTTAACGCTTGTGCTGTGTGGAAATGCAAGTGGCGATGTGAAAATTAAACCCTTGCTTGTGTATCATTCTGAAATTCCAAGGGTTTTCAAACAGTATAAAGTGCAGAAAAACCAAATGTGTGTAATGTGGAGGGCTAATAATAAGGCATGGGTGACTAGGATTTTTTACAGAGTGGGTGAATGATGTGGTGTGTCCTGCTATACAAAAATATCTGCAGGAGAAAAGTTTGCCACTCAAGGCCCTGCTTCTCCTCGACAATGCTCCTGCTCATCCTCCAGGCTTGGAAGATGAATTGTTGAACAGATACAGTAATTTTTTCACAGTAAAGTTCCTTCCTCCTAACACCACTCCTCTAATTCAGCCTATGGACCAGAAAATCATAGCGAATTTTAAAAACTTTATGAAAGGGTACTTTTTTGGAAATGTTTTGAAGTGACTGAAACCACAAACCTCACCCTCAAAGTGTTCTGGAAACACCATTTTAACATTTGTAGTGCTTTAAAACTCGTTGACAAAGTCTGGCAAGAAGCGACTCAAAGAACCCTGATCTCTGGCTGGAGAAAATTGTGGCCTGAATGTGTGCCAGAACTAGACTTTGAAGGGTTTGAGTCTGTAAATGAAGTGCCTATTGTTGAGGAAATTGTTACTTTGGGCCAGAAAATGTACTTTGAATTGGATGGTGCTGATGTGGAGGAGTTGGTGGAAGAACACAACAAAGAACTCCAAGCCTTTCAAGAGGGGCAGCAAGAAGAGGCAGCTGAGGATAATTCTCCACTGGAGGAGGAGGAGGCAGAAGAGAGAAGTCCCTTCCCCAACTATTAGGAAGTGGTGTCAGATGTGGGAAGAAATGCAAACTTTTATTGAAACGCCTCCCCCCAGAGAAACCTGTAGTAGGCTGTTGCATTAATCTTTTCAATGACAATGTGATGCCTCACTACAGAGACATCTTGCAAAAAAGGGAAAAACAATCTTCAATGGATTGTTTTGTTGTGAGAAAATCGAGCAGTGAGCCACAACCAGGACGTAATGGTATGCAGGCAAAATGTGCCAGAGATTGCACCCTAGAGAGGTCCTCACTGCCTGATGTTATAATGGAAGGGGACTCCCCTCCCAAACAGTAACACCTCTCCTCCTCCCCCCTCCTCACCATCTTCCATATGCCAACAGCAGTATTCAGTAAGGGTAAGTAATAACTTGAACATACTTTTATAGTGTAGATTTATATGAATTAGGTATAAAATTTAGTTTGAAGTGAGGTTTTTGGGTAATCAGGAATGGATTAATTCATTTCCCATTATTTCTTATGGGGAAATTAGCTTCAGTTTATGAGTTTTTGGGTTACGAGCCATCTCCAGGAATGGATTAAACTCTTAAACCGAGGTACCCCTGTACTCTCATATGGGATTCAGTCGTTAACAACACTATTTTGTCTATTTTTCTAGTTACATTCGTGGTTTCTTCTTCAGCTAGCGAATTTTGGCGACCCACATCTAGCATCCCTGCTGCGCATGCGCCGTGGTTGTTTTGATATGGGTGGTGTGAACGTGTGCTGGGGTTTTGCGTCCCTTTTCTCTCGGGTGCTTCGCTTCTCACTCTTCTCAATTCTCCAGTCCGTGCCCCGTAGCTCCTGGGGGTGTTCTGGATTGCTGCTATGGGGAGGACGCTGGGTTTTCCCTGCGTATGGGTGTGGAGCTCCTCCTTCGCCTCTACCCTACTCTTCTCCTGCATGTGCGGCTCTGCCTTCTTCCACTGGCAGTGCTCCCAGAATCTTCTCTGCTACGTTATCATGACACGTTTGTGCCTACGTTTTGCAGGCGAGTTTATGCGGTCTGGCATCTCTTTCAACCAGGCTGCTGGTTCGTGGTTTTGGGATACGTATATAAGAACATCAGAACACAGGTGACTGCAGCAGGCCTATTGGGCCATACAAGGCAGCTCCTATTTATACCATCCAGTCCCACTCTTATGCATGTAAAGTCCATGCTTGAGTCCAGATAGGGGCCCCTACCTCCACCAGGTTATGAGGTACAATGGTGAAGGTATATGTTATAGGATAAGTGTTCCTGTCTGGATGTTTTGAGGTGACGTTTTTTTGCAGTTTTCATGCTGTGGATGCGTGTTGGGGATTGGTTGGGGATTTTTGTTTGGCCCTTCCGTGCTTCCTGAGGCCTTACTTGTTCTTCTGGGTTAATGGTTGCAAAGGGGGTCATTGCCCCTTTTTTCGTAGTCTTATCTAGGGTCACTCTTTCCTTGCACGTCTTGCAGTGCCTGGCTTAGCCCTTCCATATACATTGGATTCTCTGTACAGTACTTACCTAGTTGTGTTTGCGGGAGTTGAGCTCTGGCTTTTTGGTCCCATTTCTCACCTGTCATTCGCACACGTGCAGGTTCCTGGGGCCTGCTGGGCTCTATCATATCTGCGCTTGACGCTGTGTGTGGTGTCATCCTCCACCACATCGCTTCCTCATGCGTTCCGCTTGTCTATTACTCTGACACTGCAATACTTCTTTCCCACGTCTGGCTCGTTTGGGCTTTCGTTCCACCGGTGTCCCCTGGTGCGTGTGCCCCTGGGTCCGGCCTTTCTCTACCTTATCCCTTCCTTTGGGAATCATAAATGTTGTGATCATCTCCTCGTAGTTACGTACTCCTTGGTTCGGGTACTGGTCTGGTGGCATACCTTTGCTCCTTTTTTCCTTTTTATCTTGGGACATGTCACACAACTGTGTTGGCATGGCTTGTTGGGACATGACCAGCGGCTCTGTGTTGTTGTTGATCGTGTCCCTTTCATTCCCGTTTTGCTACTTGTCTTCTTCGTTCCTCATCTTCCTTCTACACTTCTTGTCCCTTGCCGTTGGTGCTGGAGCCTTTCTTCTGGTTTTTAATAGTGTTTTTCAGTTTTCTCATTTTATCTTACACATGGTTGTGTGTTTTGTTTGTGCCTTTTGGCTCTCCGATTGCCAGGTTGGGTTCCTGGTTTTCTGGCTTACCCGGCCTGT
This sequence comes from Procambarus clarkii, assembly GCF_040958095.1. Lineage (NCBI taxonomy): Eukaryota > Metazoa > Arthropoda > Malacostraca > Decapoda > Cambaridae > Procambarus > Procambarus clarkii. Next base: position 29,453,937 of record NC_091159.1, on the reverse strand, counting down.
TGGCATTTTCACGGTCTCAGTGGTTTCCCTTCTTTAGACTCACGCATCGGGATTGTCGTCTCCAACCTCCTGGCAGGAATCGCGGGCGTTGGGATGTTTTTCTGTACAGCGGACGTTCCATCTCCTCCTTTGTCGGCTTGAGTTTCAGGCTCTGCTGGCTCCGTAGTCGCACCCGAGATCTTCCCACAGCTTCGCCTCTTCCTAGGCTCGATTGGCACATGGCGGGGCCGGTTTGGTTCTGCCTCGAGTCTTTCACCTTCTATTGGTGGTCGGGAGGCTTCGTTGGTGTCCCACCTGCATGCTTCTTCTTGGCGGCAGTGTGGGATTTTTGGCCGTCCTTCCTTTTCCTTCTATCCCTCCTTCAGTAGCTGCGTTCGTTGGTGTGGTTTTGTCCTTCTCTTGTGGAGGTTTAGGGGCCATCATCTTGCCCCATACTGTCGCCTCGTATCGTGCAGCGCTGGCGGAGTCGCTTCAGCTTGCTTTCGGTATTGATGTTACTTCTGCGCTGTTTTGCAAGCTGTCTCGTGCATTGTTTCACCTCCGGCGTGTTCTTGCACCACCTGAGCCATCCTTGTCATTGGACAGAGGGCTCTTTTCTTTCTTCTCCGGTTTGTTGTGGCCCCTTCGGTTCAGGTTTGTTCTCCAAGGCTCCTTTTCTGTTGGCATTGGCCTCTGGGGGTCGGGTTGGGGAGCTTCATGCTCTCCTCCGGCGCAGGGGTTTTTGCTCTTTCGATCTTCGTGTTGGTTTTGTTCATCTGCAGCCGTTTTCTTCCTTTTCTGGCGAAGAATGAGACTGCTGCTTTCCGGAGGGGTACCCTGAGTTGTTGATGCTTGGTTGGTTGGGCCGGGGGGTGCATCATGTTTTGTGTCCGGTGGCAGGCTTTTTGCCGTTTTTACGCGCCACGGCTTCTGTGTCCGGGGACGCACTTTGGGTTGATCTGGTTTTCCCTTCTTCCCTGTTCAATAGTGTGCGAGTCTCCCAGGTCGTCCGCAGTGTTCTTCAGGCTAGCCAGCCTGCGGTCTATCCCCGTACCCATAACGTTCGTAAGTTCGCTGCTCTTGCTGCCATCTTTGGTACCATGTCTTTGACTGACATTCGGGCACGCAACTTTTGGAGGTTCGAACAGGGTCCTGACTGGTCATTACCTTGTGCATGTCCTGGGGCCTCATCGGGCCTGTGTCGTTTTGGGTCGGCGGTTGCAGCCAGTTGTCTCGACTTCACGTTGTGGAGTGAGCAACGACTGCCTCCCGGGTAAGTCCCTAAGTTTTTCCACTGTGGGTAGTTAGCTCCGGGGAGCCGAAGGGGCTCCCCCCCAGAAAACCAGCATTAAATGTAATGAAACGCCATTTTCTGGGTGAGACCCAGAAGGCTCCCCAGCATCCCTTCCTCCCCCGGTTGGCATTTTTTTTCGTGTGTTTTGACATCCAGCCTTAGAACTGATAGGTGGATAGCCGGCGTGAGGGGTCTGGGGCTCCTCCCTCCTGGGAAGGGTAAAGCTGCACAGACAGCGGTGCGGCGACGTGTGACGTCATGATTGTTTGCTCGTTTCTTTTAGGGGAGTTCTATCCACTTGGTCAACTTTAGGTAGCAATAATTTCATCATAATAGGGGTTTGTTTTGGGATGATTACCTTTCTGAGTGCCTGACCCGATGGATGGCAGACATAGAATGCTTCCAACCACACGGGGGTTTCTATAGGCCATTGCTCCCCATGCCTCTGAGGAGGGCCAGGTTCTGGCTCGTGGTCCCCTGTAGGCCCACAGAACTCCATACACATGACTGATGCCAAAGTCTGACATTAGCATATCAGCCTAGTAAACTCCGGGAGCCGACGTGGCTTCCCCCAGAAAAAGCAAAGGTTTACTGCACTAGCTATGAAAATAGATGATGACAGGTATATGTAATTTGTTGAAATTATTTTGAAGTAAATCAGTGATGAAAGATTATGGAAAAGAAACAGGAACAAATAATAAATAATTAGCTGCACGTTTGAAACAACCTTCATAAAATAGAGCCAAATTTATCAAATTAAAAAAATCTCTACTCAGGTAAGCAATGTGACACAACCGTGTCTACTATGTATTATTGTTATTTTTTTAAGGGGGGAAGGGGAACTGTGTCAAAACATCACTCATATCCAACAATCCAATGCAAGGCTCAATGCTGATTAGCACATTAGAGGAAGAGTTGTTCCAGAATGCAAGAATGCAGAAAAAACAATTTGCACACATCACATGCTGTTTTACCACAGCCCCAGTGGCTTCACCCTTCTTGAAAGTCTCTACTAAGCCTTTCTGAAAGTAAACGTTTTGACCTATATTTATGATAAAATAATAGCAATGCTGAAAAAATATACATTTTATAATACTTATACGTAAGCACCTTTCAATAATAATTTCCCGTCACTTTTCATCGCGACAAAACCATTTACATATTATCTACAAGTATATCTTTAGATTTATTTATAAATCTATCTACTAGCCTTCTAATTATACATTAATTCATAAATTCTTCCCTCCATAAATTTTTCAGTTTAGATTCATGGTACCCACGACAGAAAATCCTTTAGGCATCTCTTTCTAAAAACTTTATAAGGCTATCTACATATACACGAACAGTGATACCACACACATGCAAACCTGCACACACACACTTCCATTACTGCAAATACTGTAAATGCATACACAAGGTTCTTATATTTAGAGGCAAATGGTAACTCACTAAGAATATCTGGAACTAAAACTTGCTCACCCACTGCATTTAAACTTATATAAAACTATAAATAATGTAAGAAAAAAGACAGACAAATTTTTGTTTCCTTTAAGAACGATATCACAATGTGGTAGTGAAAGACCTTGGTCACTCCCTGCATTAACAGTCAAGTTTAGTCAACTACTTTAGGTTGGAATGCAAGAAATATTCAATGAAGGCTCTCCACTGACTCAACCTTGAGGTTACCTTGAGGTGATTCTGGGGCTCAGCGACCCAGCAGCCCGGTCGTCGACCAGGCCTCCTCGTTGCTGGACTGGTCAACAAGGCTGTTGGACGCGGCTGCTCACAGCCTGATGTATGAGTCACAGCCTGGTTGATCAGGTATCCTTTAGAGATGTTTGTCAAGTTCTCTCTTGAACACTGTGGGGGGCCGGCCAGTTATGCCTGACTCGAGCATAAATTGGAAAAATGATGTGACAAGTCATCTGTTTTATCTATCGAAAATGCTTTCAAAATTGTTTTAGCGAAGGAAACTATGCTCGATACATTTTAAAGTTTTTTTCTTTTAAATAAAACCTTGTAATATTCATCAAATTCATTTACACCCATCCACCCAATCTGAGGGTGAAGAATAGCCAATGTTGACAAAAATACATTTCACTAGTTCCGTAAATCATCTTATTTCTTTTTAGTCATAGATTTTATCTAGTATTATTAGAATAATAATGTTTAAGATTTCTACTTTTTTAATATTTTATTAGTTTGAAACTTTTAAGGACTGCATCCTTCACAAAACTGTGTGTACCTCACCCCAATGAATAATAATTCATGGCAAATCTTTCTAAGTTTTAGTATGTTATTTAAGTATTTTCGAGGATTCCTGGTTTTCTGTGCTTTTGTATTATCCAACAGTGTGGACGCTATAGAGTTTTAATGCTTAATCATCTTGGCCAATTAAAGCCCTATATCACGGGGTCACATAACAAGAAATACTGTAGTTGATTTAACGAACGTAAACAAAAATCTCATGGTGATATGAGCACAGGAGGTAATCACAGATTACCTCTGGTGCATTATGGTAAAAATGCCTGCACTCGGCTAGCACATTTACCATAATGATAAACAAAAACTTGGGACATGAAATGTACAAGGCCCACAAATAACCTGTTTGAAGACTAAAGTCTTATCATAAGTCTACCAATGGCAAAAAGATATAATTTTGTCTTAAAGTCAACCAACGTTCTAACAAAAAGTAACTGATATGGGTAAGACATACTACTGGAACCGTTTTATCATTGATCTCTGATCGTTCATTGAAGTTATAAGTTGTAGCCGATCCCTTAAGAACTGCAGCCATAATAACTTCAGGTTCCACTTCCTCTTCTGTTCGGGCATTAACCGTAACATGCACGCCTCTGAGCAGCTTGTGTATGTCATGGAGATGTCGAGCACAAGTACCCTTGCGTATAGTTGGGGCCCCTTCACCTTGCTGTAAGTGCAAAGGAGATTGTGAGAGATAAGAGAATGCTGTAATATTTATGAACTAAAAGGTAATTATAACTAATATTACCGTATTTCTCCTGTCCTGTCTGCCTTCCTAATGGAAACTGATAAGCTCCTCAATATAAATGAGTTTTCTAAAGTTAGGCTTCAGATGAGGCAATGTAGGATATCAGTTCTTAGCTTGCACTTTCATTAGGAATATCAGCACCATTCGTAATGAGCCCTAGTTTTAAATTAAAAATATCAATAAAGAAAACAGAGAAAATAGAGAAAGAAAAAGAAAGCTTGAGAGAAGGGGAATAAAGATTTAGTGTTCATATGAACATTGTTTAAAAGTAAATTGTCACTGCCATCTATCTACACCTAATTAACATTTTTGTATCTTGTTATCTCTCATGCACAAGAAAACATTTTTCTCAGGGTGTGCAGAAACTCTTGCTTCCATGGCATGCCTGCTCACATACTATCTACTTTAACACCGATTGATTCACACAAAATATTTACCATCTCAATTGTACGAACAACAACAAAAGGATAATTTGCCTTTGTTTGAATGTCACCTCAAATGTATTGCCAGCTCGTGAAAGTTTTACCATTAAACCCACTATCATAAAGATATTTAAAGTTGGATATGCGGTACAGCATGATCCAATAATACAAGTCAAGTGGGTTTAAACAAACAATCACTCTGTGGATCAAGTGCCTTGAATTTTTTATTACAAATAAAAAAGGTGTTAACTGAATGCTATTCTGCAAATTCAGTATTCCTATTATTAATATGCTGATGAACGGAACCAAAGTTACATGTGCAAATGCTCAAGTCCTGGGCTGTAATGAAAGTTAATCTATTTACAGATCATTTATTTGGTGCCATACTAAATGAGATCATACATATGGTTCACATCATTCAGCTAATATGAACTTCTCTCCCTATATACAGGAGATAGCGCTCTTTGGCGAAAAGTTATAATCGAGGTCAACTTGATAAAAGAGCAAAAGACAAAACATAAAAGTAACAAACAATTTCAAATTATAATAACTGTTAGTACAATATATGAACTGATCTCAAAAAGATTAAAATTAAATGAATCCCATTGACCCTAACCACCTTTAGAAGCCTCGCCACAAAATGTAGTTAGTGAAAGCTTACAGTTTTGAACTGAAGGCCATCAAGGAATTCAGGAACCAATGATGAGTACCCAACAGAAAAATGCAGTACAAGGCCTCCAACCATGCCTAGCCCAGGTGAAGTTTAGGTAGCCTACAAGATGCTCAAAGATCAGACATCTAGAACTTCCAAATTGCCATGCACACATGAAAGGCAAGCTGGCACAACTCAGACTTTGGAAGTGGGAGGAACACAACCCCACAATCACTGGAGGTGCTGTAGGGGAAGTGAAATATGATGAGAAAGCACCAAGCCATTACGACTATATAGTACTTGGAAGGACTCGGGATAAGGATTTGGAATGGGACGAGGGAAAGGAATGGTGCCCCAACTACTTGGATGGTTGGGGATCGACCTGCATAAAGCGAAACTGTAACTACCATCCAGCCTAAGATGGTAAGCTGGAAGGAATACAACTGGGACTATTTGTTTACTAAAAGCCTGAACCAGCACAGCTTACCTGCAGGCAAGACAAGCCATAAAGAAGTCCAACATCACATCACAAAGAAGAGACAAAACAACTTGAGCAAAGCCGTGGAAGTCAAGGAAGAGAGAGAGAGAGAACAAGGCCAAATGATGACAAAGAGAGAACTTTTCTTGAAATCTTCTGCAACTAGAGCTTAGGACAAGGATAAAACTACACATGCAACTGTCAATAAAACATGATCATTTCCCCTAATGGAGGAGTGTGAAGGTTTTTCCTCTTTCTGCATATAGAATGGTAGCTTACCTAGCAGTTCACCAGCATTATTATTATGAATTTCAATTTGTAAAGGAATATTCACATCATCTGCAATCTTGTAGCTAAAATTAAAGAGTTCCCAGATTCCTGAATTTTCTTACTTGACCTCATTCATATAAATGTCTGGAGCTCTCGTCTACCATCACTTGAAAAAAAGATTACAATAATATACATACCCAATTTATGAGGACAATTTTTGGTCTGGTGGTGTTGGTATCAATGACTTTGACAACAGCATACATGATCTTACTACTATTTAAGTCTTCAGCAAGCTCCTCTAGCCCATCCTCTGTAACACATAAGAAAATATGTAAAGTACCATTTTTATACAAGTCTGCTGCAGCCAGGGACTGGGCTGCAGGGATGTTGAGCCCTGGAATCATCGCAAGGTAAGGTATCTTGAGGTTATCTCGAGATGATTTTGAGGGTTAGCTTCCCCGCGGCCCGATCCTCGACCAGGCCTCCTTTTTATTACACATCCCCAGGAAGCAGACCGTAGCAGCTAACTCCCAAGTACCTATCTACTGATAGGTAACAGGGGCATCAGGGTGAAAGAAACATTTTGCCCATTTGTCTCCGCCTCCACTGGGGATCGAACCCAGAACCTCAGAACTCCGAATCCGAAGTGCTGTCCACCCAGAAGGTAAGGTAATCTTCTGCAAGATCATGTTGTTGACATGACAGTTATGCTTTGTATAGTCATATTTAATGCAATATATTCAATACTGAAAAACATTTGCAGGTCTTCTGACCATTTATAGAGTTAAAAGTACAGCAGATCACTTTGCAAGGTCTCAGTATTGTTTTTACTTTTCACTTTACCATAGATATTTGTGTTGTCTGCAAATTTGATAAGGTTTGTAATACAGTACTGTATTCTCATTTGATGTATATAATGTATATATGCTGATGTACATAAAAACTGCAAGGCTCCATCTTGGGGTCATCCAGCTTCTCCGGTCCCAACCACGGCAGTCACCAGGTTTGGAGTCCCTGTGCCTTCTTTCACCAACTTCAAGGTCAACTCCGGAGCTCACAGTTCCTGCAACAGCACTGTAACCAATCGTATTGGCATTTGCCTTTCCATTGGAGACTTTTGGTGCCGTGGAGAGAGGGGACATGCTGCTTGGGTAACAGCTTCTCCTCCATATCAACCTACCCCTGGCTTTGCACCCTGGTGAGGTTGTTAGACAGCAACTCCACAGTCTCCTGCTGAGACAGATCGATGCCTACTACATACAACAAAAAGGGATGTCCCCAAGATGGAGCCTTGTAGTTCTCCACTCAATATTTTTCCCACCAGATTCATTTCCATTTAATGTGCTTTCTTTGTTTAACCATAGTTCCATCCATTGTTATATTTTGTATTTTGCTGTGTATTCCATGTGCTTGCAAAGTCTGTACCAGTCTTACCTGTGGTACCTTATCCAAAGCTTTGGAGAAGTTCATGTACTACATTTCTTCACAACATTTCTTGGGAATTCTTTGAGTAGCTGGTTACCATTCATAAAAATGTGAGCTGGTTAGTTACACATGATTTATTTTGTTAAAAAACCATGTTGTAATGATGTGAGGTTAGGCTGATTGTTTGGTAGTTGTCTGCTGAACTTTTTCTGCCTATTGTAATCTATGGGGGACTTGTTTTTTTGGTCCAGAAATTTTCTGAATTGCAGTTTCAGTGGTAAAACATAGTTCATCAGTCAGTTGTTTTATGATTTTGGATTGAATCCCAGTCACACCTAGAGCTTTAGATTCCTTTAATTTGTCAATGCTCTGCCTGATTATTTCACTTGTAATGGGTGATAATCATTAACTCATTCTCTTTTGCTTCAAATCTTTGTCTGGATATTGGGATGATTAAACTTTCTAGTGTGAAAACCGATAGATTCATTCAGTGTTGGGTACCTTGGTATTATCAGTTATAACTTGGTCTCAACTTTGCGCCCAATGTAGAGCCCCCCTTCGTCTCGGGCCCAACATATTCTTTTGTCCTAGTTTTACTCCTTATACAGTGGAACTTCAATCTATGAATGCCCCAGAGTAAGATTTTTTCGGTGTACGAAGTTTGCACTGGAGTACGAGTCGTTTGTTGATACAGTACTTGTATGGGTCAGGCGAGTGGGTTCTCCTGGCTGCGGGGCGAGGCATGCTCGGTTTACCAGTGACTCCTGCCTAGTGATGGCCGTACTTGAATTCTTTGTGAAGAATTTCATTTTTTTCTGTTTTTTTTTCTGAACATAAAAGTTCTTATTATATATCACCAAAGAACTCCTACCCCTTCACAAGGAGCAGCAACAAGAGACAGCTAAGGGAATTTCATCAGGGGAGGAGGAGGCAGTAGAGGATGTCCCTTCCTCATTAATTAAGAAAATGTGTGCAGTATGGGAAGAGCTTCAAAGTTTTGCTGAAAAGTCTCACCCAGATAAAGCTGCAGCAGGCCGTTGCATTAACCTTTTTAATGACTATGTGATGTCTCACTACAGACAAGTGTTAAAATGTAGGGGAAAAAAAAAAGTATCTATAGAAAAATTCTGTTCTTAGTAAGACAAGCAAGCAGTGAGCCACAACCAGGTCCTAGTGGTATGCCTGCAAAACATAAAAGAGAGAGTGTACCCCAGAAATGGCATCACTGCCTGATGTTATAAAGGAAGAGGACTCCCCTTACAAACACTAACACCTCCCCCCCCCACCCTCACCATCTTCCATACGCCAACAAGAATCCTCAATAAAGGTAAGGTATAGTAAAAAAAAAATGAGTACTGTAGTATTGTATTCTGTATAAAATTTATTTTTAAGTTAATATTTTTGGGTGTGTGGAGGGAGGCAAGTGTCAGGGAAAAGCGCCACGCCATTACGCCTATATAGCACTGGGAAGGGGTCTGGTCAAGGATTTGGGATGGGATAGGGGGGAAGGGATGGTGCCCAACCACTTGGATGGTTTTGGATTGAACGGCGATCTGCATGAAGCGAGACTTGGGTGTGTGGAATGAATTAATTCAATTTACATTATTTCTTATGGGAAAATTTGTTTCGGTGTACAAACCGTCTCTTGGAACAGATTAAATTCATGGACTGAGTTTCCACTGTACTGTATAAGCATAAAAAGAGCTATCTTTTGTTCATATTTGAGACCTGTTTTCTTTCATAAGTTTCTTTTGACTAATCTGATTTCCTGGGTAGCTAAATTTAATGATCATATGGTTTATCTCAAATCCTCTTGAGGAAGAGCTTAGTTGTTAAAGCTCTTTTTACTGAATATCATCCATCTACTGTAGTTATTTTTCCTTTTTTCACATTTTTTAACACTCGCGCTTTAGATTAGAGATAACTCGTCGCCGTTTTTTCTTACGATTCCGCATAACAGCCTACTTTTCTCGTCCATCGAAAAAATATTTCTATAAATTCCATTTTTTAACCGAAATGGATGGGGATACTCTGAGATTGGCCTTAGCCTTATGACTCAGCCTTATTGGCGTGGAACAGCAAGGAATGGCCAACAACAACAAGCATACCACATGTTCCCGACATAGATGCCAGCGCAGCTCCTCCTGCTGACGTGGCAGTTTCAACACCCGGGCCATCTGGTGCGAGGCGTCCTCTGTTCACCTCAACACCTCAAGCCCACTCATCAACCACAAATTCTGAAATGGACATTGAGGACATAGAACCACTTGATGTTTCTGATTTCATAGAAGATTCTACTACAAGTTTGGTGGTTCCTGTAGAAGACAATATTCCTCCAGTGCATCCAAGAAATAAAAGAATTATATATTCAGAACAACGTCTCAACTACAAGTTGACGCATGAACTCGTGCACTTGGCTAAAAAAAGAAGATGCCGTGTTTGTTTCAAGTCTGGCAAAAGGAGGGACGTGATATATGGATGTAAAACTTGTGATGTGGCACTGTGCGCTGCGCCTTGCTACACAAGGTACCACCGAAGAAAGATATTTTGGGTGGAGAAAAAATAATCACCGGCAACAGCTTCACTCCACCTAAGAAACATCAGATGAGCAACTTCAGGATCAGAAGCCTGAAGATGGAGTGAAGAAAAAATGCTCAACTGTTGATCTTCAATCAACATAGACAGGGTAAGTACACCTATTTGGAATTTTTTATCATCTATAAGAAGTTATATTATATACGTTTTGTAGAGAATTTATTTGCGAATTTTTTGGTACCAGAATGAATATTATATCACATAAACTTCTATGAGTAAAAAAAAAAAACACAAAGTATGTTTGGGGGTGTGGCGGGTGTGGCTCTGGGTGTGGCGGCCGTGTGGCAGTGGGTTCCCTTTAGCCGTTGATATATCCAACACGTGGGAAATATTTGTATGTGTTATGTATATGTCTGTGTAGGGAATTTTACTGCGATCACTGTCATACAAATTATAAAATGTTTCAACAAGTACAAACATGACAAACATCAAACGAACGAAAACAATGCGTTCGTTTCTGCCGCAAACGCATACTGAGCGACGTGGTTCTATATTTGGCGCTTCTCTTACACATGCTTTGTACAAATGTTATACATTTCATCTTATAGAAAATTTTATTGCGAACACAATGGTATAAAAAAGAAATACGTACATAGAAAAGTAGGGTCAGGAAACGTATAAATGTATAAACTTTCCAAGCATGATTTCCCCCCCTGTGTTTTTGCCAGTGCGCTCGCGGCTAACTACTCTCCACTTCACACACTCTTGCGGGTGGGCAATTACCTATATTAAACATTCATATGCATATGTCCGTGTAGAGAATTTTATTGTGATTCCAATGATACCAAAATTAGCGATGTAGGACAACTGTAGGCTTCGCAACCATTAAGAGAGTGGAAACATTTTGTTGCTGTTTGGCGCTCTCGGCGAGTGATCTGCATAGTTTTTTATTTGGTGTTGATACTCCTTATGCTTGGGCGGCATTTTATAGGTATGCTCTTATAGACAATTTCATTGCGAACACAGCGATACCAAATTTAAATACGTGCGCCTTCAATTATTGTCAGGACAGTCAAAAGAGTGTACACTTTTTCGGTCTTACCGCGTAGGCGCGCGAAGTGCCGAAAGCATCTGGGGTATTGATTTTTTTTGAGCGCCGAGAGCGCGAAAGTGTTAACAAGTTCAGCAATGACCTCTGAAATTTTTCCATGATGCTTGAATCACTTTAACCTCATAGGCATTCATTCATTTAAAACCCCAATGTACTGGAGTACAGAGTCAAAACACCATTGTGTCACTGTTCAAATACTTACGAAGTGCATTTACTGGGTTTGAGCACCAGTTTTGAAGGTCAGAAAACCTAAGCAAACAAAGAAGCTTTCTTTAGGCACCTGAATGAAATCCCACACAGAACCACTGGGTCAATTTCCTTCTGTACAACCATGATTGCTTCTAGCAGCAAAAGGGTTAAGATTCTTCCTGCATGGTGTAAAATTAGACTTAGCAACTTGCAACTCTGGCACTTGAAAAGAAGCTTGAATAGATATATAGTTCAACAAGGTTATCAAACTCATGAGTTTTGTATTCACTGTTTGTATTCTAACAAAAATTCTTCCAAAAATAACAGACTTTGTATACAGTATTGGTATATACATTTTGGTTTGAAAAGTCTGTTCAAGTCACCTATTATAAATGTAGTATTTTCCTGTACACTACAAAGTGTTATCACTTCAGCATAATTATAACAAGGAACAAAACATGAAAAACTGTTAGCATACTATGGTATCGGAACAAAACATGGAAAACTGTTAGCATAATATGGTATCACCACAGGAGATTATGCACTGTATGTTATTAATAGTGTCAACTTTGTGTTGTAAATTCTTATGCTACAGAACAGACATGCCACTATAAAGTCTGCTGGTTCATACCCAGTCATCAAAATATGTTTATGTTGGCAACATAGGAAGAGTTGTCAATGACTGCAAAAATTACAACATTGTTTTGAAAACAGGCAATGTTCCTACAATATAAGAATATCACAATCAGCAGGAAAGCTCTTAACACTTACTTGGTTGCAGACTGAAAGCTTTATAAAATTGTACAAACAAGTTTAACTGACTACAGTATGTGCTTGTTGAGATAAGTATCCTCAAGTATGTAATTACTTAAGTAGTTACACGATAAGAGCTACGCTTGTGGTGTCCCCATCTTTTCAATACTCTGTTTTTATTTTGTATTTATTTATATATACAAGTGTTCTTACATTCCTATACAGCCACTAGTACGCGTAGCTTACTAGTGGCAGGTCCTTAATCCTATGTTTCCTGGAATACGACCCCGCGAAAAATCGTTTAACAACCAAGTACAGTACTCATTTTGCAGTCGAGTTAAACAGAGGCTACAGTTAAGGATTTGCGCCCAGTAAATCCTCCCCGACCAGGATATAAACCCAGGACAAAGTACTCGCGAAACGCCAGGCGAGCGTCTTAACCACTACACCACGGGGGCTGTTAAATGAGTATACGTTAATGTGACTGAAGTGCTTGAAGTGGTGGACCAGTTTAAATACTATACCTGGTGAGAAATATCTGAGAGGAATTAATGCAATGAAAGTTTGAGAGTATGATCAGTCATGTTAAGAAAGTGGCTGCATGAAGGGGAAGTATGACTGTGATAAATCAAGCATTAGAGCAGTAAAAGTGGATAATATGAGATATATGATGACATTTGGAGAGAAGACTGAGAAAGTAATGAGTGTCATGGACGTATATGAAATCGAAAGTCAACAAACTACAAGATAAAAAAAATATGTATCACGGTGGTTTGGGCATGTTGAGGGGATGCATGATAGTAGACTGGTGAAAGTCCCAGATTCGAGAAATTGGAGGCTAGCGCACTGGAGAAAAGTGTGTGGACATGGTGAGGGAGAGAGGAACCAGGAAGTAAATATGAATAACTCATGTAATATGGTATGGGACAAGGCTTGGTGGAAGCAATTTGTAGGGAAGGATTTAATGTACAGTATTTGAATATGTAGTATTAAGACATTTCATTAGGGGCACTGTACACCATATTCTATATAGCAATGAGGTGCTGCTGTGGAGGATTGCTACAGTGTGGCAGTTGAGATGCTATATAATATATTCAGGTATTATCAATGTGCAAAGAATATTTTATTATTTCATTATTTTTTAATACCTATAATTTTTCAATTTTTTTGTAAATTCCTGTACTTCAAAAGACCAGCATTATCTTTCACTATGTAACTCACCTATTTTCTCTAGACTAATGTCTCTCCACCACATGAAATTGCAAAATGGGATAATGATAATGAATGGATAGGATCCTAAGAATTCTATACTGTATATCAAATGTGAAGAAATTTAGTTAAGCATGTAGTTAGCTATATGCTGTAAACACTTCATCCTGATGTGGCTATCCCATTATGAACTGAATATACAGGGTGTGCCATCCTTGATGCCAATTACACCCATTATGATGGTAAAATCTAGAACAAACCTTTTAGAAAATTACCATTCAAAATAACTATTAGTACAGTATTTGATAGATACTAACCCCATGGCCCAACCCTAAAAACATTGGTTATGTCACTTTTGCAGAATGGTACACGGAACAAGTTAGCAGGTGACATGAGAGTCAGTATTCGAACCTGCGTCCGAGAGCATCCCAGATGCTGCCTTAATCGACCTGAGGCCGAATCCTCGTCACAGGCCCTTGTGGATTTGTTCAAGAGAGTCAGTAGTTTCCAACTGCCTTATGATAGAGTACAGTGGTATCTTCATTTTCTAATTTAATTCGTTCCCAGAGACTGTTCGAAAAACGAAATTAATTTTCCCATAAGAAATACTGTACCTATAATGTAAATTGAATTAAATCCATTCTACCCCCTAAAAAAATATTAACTTAAAAAGGACCTGGTTGTGTCTGCTTGCTTGTCTTACTAAGACTCTGTCTATACACACTTTCCCTATGTTTAAACACTTGTCTGTAGTGAGACATCACATTGTCTCACCATGAATGATCTCATGTTTTTCCTCTTCATCCTCATAACTATTTTCTTACGTTGAACTTTACCACTGACATTCTTGAAACTCATGATGTGATATATAATATGAACATTTATGTTCAGAAACCAAAAAAGCACAAAAACAATGAAGTTCTTCACAAAGAATTCAAGCGAAGTTGTCACTAGACATGAGACACTTGTAAACTGAAGCGCACCAAGTGCTTAATCGACCCATACGTGTATCAACAAACTTGAGCACCGAGGCAAACCTCAAATAGCGAGTTAAATGTTTAAAAGAAACTCGACTTGAGAACACACACACACACAACTATAACTGAACAGAGCTTAAACATCTTCGATTTTTATATACCTGCATTTTGGTGAAGTGATATGTTACAACAGATCACTTCACCCAAATGCAGGTATAGAAAAATGTAAGGAACATTGAGAAAATTCGTGTTAGAATTATTAATCTTACTTTTTCGGTCATATTTAATAATAAATAATATATAATATACATATATATATATATATATATATATATATATATTATATATATATATATATATATATATATATATATATATATATATATATATATATATATATATATATATATATATGTCGTACCTAGTAGCCAGAACGCACTTCTCGGCCTACTATGCAAGGCCCGATTTGCCTAATAAGCCAAGTTTTCATGAATTAATGTTTTTTAGACTACCTAACCTACCTAACCTAACCTACCTTTTTCGGCAACCTAACCCAACCTAACCTATGAAGATAGGTTAGGTTAGGTTAGGTAGGGTTGGTTAGGTTCGGTCATATATCTACGTTAATTTTAACTACAATAAAAAAAAATTGACCTCATACATAATGAAATGGGTAGCTTTATCATTTCATAAGAAAAAAATTATAGAAAAATATATTAATTCAGGAAAACTTGGCTTATTAGGCAAATCGGGCCTTGAATAGTAGGCCAAAAGTGAGTTCTGGCTACTAGGTACGACATTATATATATATATATATATATATATATATATATATATATATATGTCGTACCTAGTAGCCAGAACTCACTTTTGGCCTACTATTCAAGGCCCGATTTGCCTAATAAGCCAAGTTTTCATGAATTAATTGTTTTTTCGACTACCTAACCTACCTAACCTAACCTAACCTAACTTTTTTCGGCTACCTAACCAAACCTAACCTATAAAGATAGGTTAGGTTAGGTTAGGTAGGGTTGGTTAGGTTCGGTCATATATCTACGTTAATTTTAACTCCAATAAAAAAAAATTGACCTCATACATAATGAAATGGGTAGCTTTATCATTTCATAAGAAAAAAATTATAGTAAAAATGTATTAATTCAGGAAAACTTGGCTTATTAGGCAAATCGGGCCTTGAATAGTAGGCCAAAAAGTGAGTTCTGGCTACTAGGTACGACATATATATATATATATATATATATATATATATATATATATATATATATATATATATATATATATATATATATATATATATATATATATATATATATATATATATATATATATATATATATATATATATATATATATATATATATATATATATATATATATATATATATATATATATATATATATATATATATATATATATATATATATATATATATATATATATATATATATATATATATATATATATATATATATATATATATATATATATATATATATATATATATATATATATATATATATATATATATATATATATATATATATATATATATATATATATGTCGTACCTAGTAGCCAGAACGCACTTCTCAGCCTACTATGCAAGGCCCAATTTGCCTAATAAGCCAAGTTTTCATGAATTAATGTTTTTTCGACTACCTAACCTACCTAACCTAACCTAACCTAACGTTTTTCGGCTACCTAACCTATAAAGATAGGTTAGGTTAGGTTAGGTGGGGTTGGTTAGGTTCGGTTATATATCTACGTTAATTTTAATTCCAATAAAAAAAAATTGACCTCATACGTAATGAAATGGGTAGCTTTATCATTTCATAAGAAAAAAATTAGAGAAAATATATTAATTCAGTAAAACTTGGCTTATTAGGCAAATCGGGCCTTGCATAGTAGACTGAGAAGTGAGTTCTGGCTATTAGGTACGACATATATATATATATATATATATATATATATATATATATATATATATATATATATATATATATATATATATATATATATATGTCGTACCTAGTAGCCAGAACGCAGTTCTCAGCCTACTATGCAAGGCCCGATTTGCCTAATAAGCCAAGTTTTCCTGAATTAATATATTTTCTTTATTTTTTTTCTTATGAAATGATAAAACTAACCTATTTCATTATGTATGAGGTCAATATTTTTTTATTGAAGTTAAAATTAATGTGGATATATGACCGAACCTAACCAACCCTACCTAACCTAACCTAACCTATCTTTATAGGTTAGGTTAGGTTAGGTAGCCGAAAAAGTTAGGTTAGGTTAGGTTAGGTAGGTTAGGTTCTCGAAAAACAATTAATTCATGAAAACTTGGCTTATTAGGCAAATCGGGCCTTGCATAGTAGGCCGAGAAGTGAGTTCTGGCTACTAGGTACGACATATATATATATATATATATATATATATATATATATATATATATATATATATATATATATATATATATATATATATATATTTATATATATATATATATATATATATATATATATATATATATATATATATATATATTTATATATATATTTATATATATATATATGTCGTACCTAATAGCCAGAACGCACTTCTCAGCCTACTATTCAAGGCCCGATTTGCCTAATAAGCCAAGTTTTCATGAATTAATGTTTTTTCGTCTACCTAACCTACCTAACCTAACCTAACCTAGCTTTTTTTGGCTACCTAACCTAACCTTACCTATAAATATAGGTTAGGTTAGGTTAGGTAGGGTTGGTTAGGTTCGGTCATATATCTACGTTAATTTTAACTCCAATAAAAAAAATTGACCTCATACATAGAGAAAAGGGTTGCTTTATCATTTCATAAGAAAAAAATTATAGTAACTATATTAATTCAGGAAAACTTGGCTTATTAGGCAAATCGGGCCTTGAATAGTAGGCTGAGAAGTGAGTTCTGGCTACTAGGTACGACATATATATATATAAATATATATATATATATATATATATATATATATATATATATATATATATATATATATATATATATATATATATATATATATATATATATATATATATATGCGGTATATGATGCATATATCCTGAAAAATGGTGATTTAGAACAAATTCTTACCTCCAGTTCCAACCACCTTCAAAACATTTGTTTGTCCTTCATAACCGAAAAGAGCCCTGAAATAAGAGATGAAGGAGATTATTAGTAACGAAGAAAAATTTAAAATGCATGTCCCATAATAATTCAATACTAAAATGCCATCTTTTTTTCAAAACCTACATTATCAATCATTATTATTATAACAACTACTACTATTATTATTACTATATTATTAGTACAGTAATTACCGAGACTCGAGCTCTGAACCTGTGGTTTGTGGCCATTAAGCACAAACTTGTACATACAAAATAATTCTACAGCCAAGGCAGCACTGGACAGATTCAACTCCACTTTAGAATAAAAAACCACTTGTATCACAAATTTAGAAATAAAATACTATACATGTAAAATCAATAACCTTTTGTTACATTGTATTTACATTTTAATATATTCCAACAGCTTCAATATTAAAAAATAATTCGACATATCAAGCTTGATGAATTGTAATAACTACTGTAATGAAGCATGCTCATCATTGTCCAACTATCATATTAAATTATACAAAATAAATGGACAAATTATGATTCAATTGTATTAGGGCTAATGAGGAATGTATCCCCTGCCTCCTATCTTGACCTTCAAAAATTTTTTTTTTTAATAAATACAGTTGACATTTTAATTTCCATCAGCTTAGAATGGAAAGCTGCCATAAATTTGACTATGTATGATATTGTATTATCAAATTACCCTGTGCATGGCTAGATGAGCACATTGCTTGAGAGAAGAGTATACACTAGAGAGCGTATACACTATATGCTTATTAGATGAAATAGCATCATTGTAAAATAAGTGTAAACAATATTTTGCTATTTATGTCACATTAACCCTGCTTTATTTGTCAAATACAGAACTATATTTTACAGTTTTGGTTATTCATCCTGCACATTATCTGTACCTCTTCTGTAATAGAAAATATACTTCTAAGAAAAAATAGTTTATTGATGGATACTGCAATCGATTGGTGACTGATACACTAATTAACCAATTAACCAGCTTATGATTATTTCTGCTTGCAGTATGCTGACACCAATCTGCTATAAAAACCTAGTTGACAACACCAGCAAGCAGGAGGCCTGGTCAGAGGACCGGGCCATAGAGACATTGATCCAAGAACAAGGCATACCCTCAGTATTCCTCCACCGCCGCCCCTCGACCCCAAAAACCCCGCCGCCGCCCCTCGACCCCAAAAACCCCGCCGCCGCCCCTCGACCCCAAAAACCCCGCCGCCGCCCCTCGACCCCAAAAACCCCGCCGCCGCCCCTCGACCCCAAAAACCCCGCCGCCGCCCCTCGACCCCAAAAACCCCGCCGCCGCCCCTCGACCCCAAAAACCCCGCCGCCGCCCCTCGACCCCAAAAACCCCGCCGCCGCCCCTCGACCCCAAAAACCCCGCCGCCGCCCCTCGACCCCAAAAACCCCGCCGCCGCCCCTCGACCCCAAAAACCCCACCGCCGCCCCTCGACCCCAAAAACCCCACCGCCGCCCCTCGACCCCAAAAACCCCACCGCCGCCCCTCGACCCCAAAAACCCCACCGCCGCCCCTCGACCCCAAAAACCCCACCGCCGCCCCTCGACCCCAAAAACCCCACCGTCGCCCCTCGACCCCAAAAACCCCACCGTCGCCCCTCGACCCCAAAAACCCCACCGTCGCCCCTCGACCCCAAAAACCCCACCGTCGCCCCTCGACCCCAAAAACCCCACCGTCGCCCCTCGACCCCAAAAACCCCACCGTCGCCCCTCGACCCCAAAAACCCCACCGTCGCCCCTCGACCCCAAAAACCCCACCGTCGCCCCTCGACCCCAAAAACCCCACCGTCGCCCCTCGACCCCAAAAACCCCACCGTCGCCCCTCGACCCCAAAAACCCCACCGTCGCCCCTCGACCCCAAAAACCCCACCGTCGCCCCTCGACCCCAAAAACCCCACCGTCGCCCCTCGACCCCAAAAACCCCACCGTCGCCCCTCGACCCCAAAAACCCCACCGTCGCCCCTCGACCCCAAAAACCCCACCGTCGCCCCTCGACCCCAAAAACCCCACCGTCGCCCCTCGACCCCAAAAACCCCACCGTCGCCCCTCGACTCCAAAAACCCCACCGTCGCCCCTCGACTCCAAAAACCCCACCGTCGCCCCTCGACTCCAAAAACCCCACCGTCACCCCTCGACTCCAAAAACCCCACCGTCTCCCCTCGACTCCAAAAACCCCACCGTCTCCCCTCGACTTCAAAAACCCCACCGTCTCCCCTCGACTCCAAAAACCCCACCGTCACCCCTCGACTCCAAAAACCCCACCATTAAATTCAAAATCCTTAGCAGCTGCATTAAATTCAAAATCCTTAGCAGCTGCATTAAATTCAAAATCCACAGTGACTACAATGGTTTAAAAAGCAGTTGAAAAATGGGACACACTAGTGAACATTTTGCATCTATATCTGGCTCCAAGATAATGTTAATCAAAATAAGACTAAAAACCAGTGTGAAAAGAAGGAAACTACCTTCCTTTAAAACTTTGACCCAAATATCAGAGTAATTGTGAATAAACAAACTCAATTACAGGTATGGGCTCACCATAGCCCGTGCTACATAGAAATTTTTAACACATCGTCACACACCTCTTAAAAAAAAAAAAAAACACCGTCACACCTCAAAACTGCCTATTAAATCTGATTCACCCCCAGTCAAATGCAGCCCCACTACCAAATGCCCAATTCTTAAACTTCCTTATGTATGCCTGCTGATATAAAATACAGTATATAAGTAATGCACAGAATGTTGTGTGACTGTAGAGAAGAGACATTTCAGCCTGTGTGACTGTAGTGAAGAGACATTTCAGCCATCTGTTGAGAAACTGCCACTGGCAATGACTTTCTTGTAGTTTCTCCTATACAGTCTTACACTTTCTCTCAAATGCAATGTCATGAACAAATTTTCTCTCTGTGTACTGATGCTACCACCACCATAATGATTCAATAAGTAACTGATACAATGAATCAACTGTTTACACACATCAGTGACCTCGACACGGACAGGAAGCTGGTAGCTTGGCAAAGGGAACCATCAGGAGAAAGTACCAAGCCATTATGATTATAGAATTTGGAGGGGACCAGGATAAAGATTTGGGATGGTACAGGGGGAAGGAACAGAGCCCAACCACTTGGATGGTCGGGGATTGAACTCTGACCTAAATGAAGCAAGATCATTGCTCTATTGTCCAGTCCAAGTACTGTAAAGAAACACCAAGATAAGAGTACATTATTTTTAGAAAATGTTGTGCCTATATGGGCATTATAAAATCAGGGGCTTTCTATGATCTACCCGTACTCTCATATTGGCGTTTCTCTGCAGTATATGCATGTCAGCATTTCAGTCTGCATATCAAACAATATCTTCATCTCTAAGATCACTTCTGAAATATGGGATGTGGGGGGATGATGTAGAGTACATGAGATTACTTGGGACTACAGTATTTGTTATTAAAACAAAAGAATTATGCTCATGAGATCCTGTCTGCCTAATATATACTGTAGTGGACTTAAAAGTGTTCACAATATAACTGAATCTTTGAGATGGGGGAACGTATTTGCTACCAGACAAACCTTTATTTTACTGGAAAGTCTTTGTATAACCAGAGCCATTTCAATTGACCAGCCTGTCTCAACAAAGGCATGCTATACCCACATTTCATATTTAGTCAAATTGGCCTCTAATGGACTGATATCTTCAAAATCTTGGACATTGCAAACATTGATGTTATTTTTAGTAGTACTGTAATTAAAAATGTTACTTCTTAATGCACATTATCTTTTTATTAGTACAAATTGTAAATATTTTTATTCAGTAGTTAATACAGTTTACCTGCAATCAACTGGACCAGTTTGATTAATTGGCAGGTGCACTTTTCCTTACACATGATGCCTCTATTCACCAAGCAGTAAACAAGTTCCCTGGGAATTAGGCAACTATTGTATTATGTGTTGCATCCTGGCTAGGGGTACCTCAACAAGTCTAACAAGCTTTCTGTCCCTGACTGACCATATTTACATACAAAAATTACATTCAAAATTATAATTTTGAACTATTTTATCTTTTTTGTTTTCATTAATGACTTTCTGACAATACCACTAAACTTGATGCACCACCACTTGGCAAAAATAAATCCTCTCGATAAAAGCCTAATGTGTATGAATACACATTGGCTTCCTGTCCCTCAACACAATGAATTATTATTACAGTATTTTTAAGTCACGATCTTCTTTGAGATTCCGTGACAAGCTGGAAAAACCCAGATTAACACAAATTCGGTGGGAAAAGTAAAGAGAAAACAGCTTCATTTCCAACATGTTTCCCTATTAAATTTGTCCCCTGTATTTGTGCCTACAGAATCAACCTATTAGCTCTTGAAACCCGCCTTGCTAACTGGGCGGGACCTGTTTCACACTGCAAGTGCCCAGGATGTCAGCAAGTGACGAACATTTTTAAATATTCTTTCTTTACTTTTGTCTGTCCCACTAGAAATCTCTTCAGTTCATCAATAAAATGACAAAAATAACAGTGGGTAAAGTACATTCTTAGCCAAACAAATATTTAATAAATTCAAAACCTGAGCCCTGTTATATGTACTGTAACATTTCCATCACTGCTCAAAAGGATTGTAGGCCTAACCTATAGGAAGCATAATAAATGAACTAGACCTTTTTAGGCTAGTGCCTATTTGAAGTATTTAGTAAATTTATAACATCGTTATATTTTCACAATGATACCAAAAAAAAAAAAAATTTGTTAATACTGTACATCATTAATTGGGTGTTACTAAATTGTCATACTGCTTACAACCAATTCCAAGCAATCACTTGATGCTGAACACTAACATTATTTATAATTAATTTGATCTTTTTATTATTAGATGGGCTAATCCCATTTCTCGACTTTCTTTGTGGGATTATCTTATATATATATATATATATTAGATATATATAACTAAGAAAGTCTCTAAAACAGTCTGTATACTCTCCAAAATCAGATATTATGTACCTAGCTCTGCTCTCATCTCTCTATATTATGAACTAATCTATCCCTATCTTAATTATGGTATCTGTGCATGGGGTTTAACCACTGCAAACCACCTCAAGTCCATCATCACTCAGCAAAAATCTGCTATCAGAATTATAACAAATTCTGTTTTCAGACAACACTCAGGCCCCTTGTTTAACTCCATAAACATACTAAACATAATCTCACTCCACAAATTCTCTTGTGTCAACTACATTTACAAAATCCTGTTCCTAAATGCAAATCCTGCTCTGAAACTCTCCCTGGACAGATGTAATAGGACCCATTATTACCACACCAGAAATAAATCTCTCTTTGATATCCCCAGAGTCAAACTTAATCTGTGTAAAAACTCTATGCAAATAAAGGGACCCAGTCTATGGAACTCACTCCCTAATGAATTGAAAAGCTGTCCAACTTTTGAGTCATTCAAAAACAAAACTAAAAAGTACCTATTTTCATCTTCATACGTTTTTTTACCTTGTTGCTTTAAAATTGCACTGTATCTATTGCTACTCAATCTGCCAATCTTTACAGAATGTACCCAATCCGAACATCTTTACCATTGTGATCATTGCTGTCTTCTTATATGTGCTTTCAATCTGCTGTATGATGCCTATTAATCTTGTTTAAATTACCAATCAAGCTGTCAATGTAATCAATCAGAGCTTTAATATACTTACTAATCTCTCTCATCTCATTTTTTCTTGCAATGTGTCTTATTTTATTAATTCTGCTAGAATTTACCTACTTAAAATTATCTGTTAGATTAAGGACCTGCCCAAAACGCTGCACGTACTAGTGGCTTTACAAGATTGTAAATACTATGCTATGTATTCTCACAAACCCAATGTACCTTCTTGTATATAAATAAATAAATAAATATGGTGTGCTCATAGTATTTGGAACACACAAAACTACTCTTGTCTCCCAGCCAAAATTTACAGTATGGTATTAAGTGTCTGTTAGCTTTGTACACTAAATAATATAGCCTACTGTTACTCTATAGATATCAACTCAATTATTTTTTAACATCCCAACAAACTATGGTCTAAATTTCAATACAATACATTTTTGCTATTTTGCCTAAAAAAAGCATTGTGCAATTGGTTGACAATACAAGTTTTGTGGCAAAACCACTAACATAGTGTTCCCATCACGTTCATTACAACTCATTTGGAGCAGTGGTAAAACACTCGCCCAGTGCTTCGCAAATGATTTAGCCCGGGTTCGTTTCCTGGCCAGGAAGGATTGATTAGGTGCCAATCCTTAGCTGTACGCCTGTATTCACCCAGCAGTGAATGGGTACCTGGTTGTTAAACGATTTGATGGGTCGTATTCCAGGAAAAATTAGGATTA
The DNA here is from genome assembly GCF_040958095.1 of Procambarus clarkii. Taxonomy (NCBI): domain Eukaryota; kingdom Metazoa; phylum Arthropoda; class Malacostraca; order Decapoda; family Cambaridae; genus Procambarus; species Procambarus clarkii. Next base: position 29,430,043 of record NC_091159.1, on the reverse strand, counting down.
AGGACCTGCCCAAAATGCTATGCGTGCTAGTGAGAACTCTTGTATATATACAGCACATATATACATGTTTATATGTGTGTGTAGGTGTATATTTATATATGTATGTGTATATGTATCCTAAAACAATGAGAATAATAGGAATTTGGCAAATATTAACATATAAAGGCATTTAATTATGTCAAACATGAATATTATCTTTTTTAATAAATATTGGATTGGTCTTACGTTACATAGAACGGGTGCATCTCTAATGCCACTTGCATACATCGGCCAATGTGGCAGCTAGAGAATCACAGTTTGTAGGCCTACAGTATTATGTATTCCATTTAATTTTTAACTTGTATTTCATAATCATATTTAATGGTTATCCATCAATTAGTTAGCTAGCCCACCATGTTTAGTTAATCTGAAACAAAACCATGTAAAGTCATAGTGTGTAGACTCCAGTATTTGTGGCATCCACTATGAATGCAGTGTAACTTTAGAAACTAGACCATATCTTGTTGTAATTATTAATTCAAATGCAAGAACACACACTGAACCTAAGTATATCACATGTTGACCCTATTACAGATCATATTCCTCTAATACAAGCTTAAAAAAAAAAATAAAAAAATGAAAATTTTACTAACACAAATTTTCCTTAACATAAATAAATAAACAGTAATGCATTATTTTCAAGAATTGTGTCAACATTTCATAATGTGAGGTGTTGTGGTGGTGAAGTATTAACAGCTGACATGGCCAAGTAGGGACATATATGAACAAAAAAAAAAAATGGTTACTAGTTTGTCTTAACAACATCCAGTGACGAATACTAGTAGTAATCACACCACAAGCACTATCACAATTAACAAAGTTCTTCGAGTGAACTTTTATTTAAAGAACTCCTCTTGTTATTATCTTAATTCATTATAAATGATCAGTCACTTATTTTAAAGAGCAACACTTAACAAAGCCGTGGAGCACCTCCCTCGTGACACCCTCCCCCCGTCACTCATCAAGTCACCACCACTTGACACTGTCCTGTCATGCCTTCCACCGCCACTTGTCGCTCCCTACCATGCAAAATGACAAGCTAACAATATCTCCAGACATAAGTCACATTCTTCTGGAGAGGACACAGCTTCCGACTTTCTCTCGGCCGAGCCCAAAAGTTCACGACCATCTACCACCACCGGCCTAGATAAGCCTCCGCCGGGAGTGGTGACAGCGGGGGCATGGTGGGGCAGGCTTTACCATGCCCTGGCTTGTTCACACCCACCATTCAAATGCTCTGCCACACATGTTATAACAATAACACTTTCCACAGACACGCCAGGCCTGCCTCTTTCTCTCTGTGTACCATTGAACCCCCAGCCATGTTACGGTACTGTGCTGCCCGCCGGGCTACTCACCAGTCTGTGGCCTTCTTGTCACTCACTACATCGTTAAAGGCCTGTAAGACTGAGTTTCGGTTTTTCTCGAGATCTATGCTCATGGTGGCGGGTGTATCGAGGAGGGCGAGGGGGACGTGCACCTCCGCCCGTCACGCACCGACAACTGAGGCAGCAGGGGCGTACACCCACCTCATATGATGTAAACATTGGCCGGATGCCGCGAATTCCAGAGATTTCATTCCATTTCGATTTAATGTAAAATAAAGATGTCGCTATAATGATCAAAACGCGTATGGGTTTCCACCAGGGCGCAAAACGGCTCAATATGGGAAGGGTGTTTTCTAGAACGGGTGTGTGTGTGTGTGGAAGTTGGGCGAGGATAACGCGTGTGGGAAGCGGGACCCGCTGACCATGGCCTTCTAAGGGCCACATGTATAATAATAATATATATATATGGTCAACTGCGGGACCGAGGGCACTCGCAACAGGGATATATACACGCCGAGATATGTACCCTATTTTTCGGTATATATATATACATTGATTATACACTATGTTACAGGATAAAGTATATATATATACTGTATATATATATATATATATATATATATATATATATATATGTATATATATATATATATATATATATATATATATATATATATATATATATATATATACATATATATATGTCGTACCTAGTAGCCAACGCACTTCTCAGCCTACTATGCAAGGCCCGATTTGCCTAACAAGCCAAGTTTTCCTGAATTAATATATTTTCTCTATTTTTTTTCTTATGAAATGATAAAGCTACCCATTTCATTATGTATGAGGTCAATTTTTTTTTATTGGAGTTAAAATTAACGTAGATATATGACCGAACCTAACCAACCCTACCTAACCTAACCTATCTTTATAGGTTAGGTTAGGTTAGGTAGCCGAAAAAGTTAGGTTAGTTAGGTTAGGTAGTCGAAAAAACATTAATTCATGAAAACTTCACTTATTAGGCAAATCGGGCCTTGCATAGTAGGCTGAGAAGTGTGTTCTGGCTACTAGGTACGACATATATATATATATATATATATATATATATATATATATATATATATATATATATATATATATATATATATATATATATATATATATATATATATATATAGTTCCTATGTATATATATATATAGGAAGTTGTTTCTGCAGAAGGTGTCCAGCAGGGAGACCCACTTGCCCCTTTTCTTTTTTGCATGGCTGTTAAAGAGGTCACAAGCAGGTTGACCAGTGAACTCAACATCTGGTTCCTGGACGATGGCACCCTGGCAGGGACACAGGAGTCCCTGCTAGAAGATCTACAGCTGGTGAAATCTAAGGGAGAGGAGTTAGGACTCACCCTAAACCCATTAAAGTGTGAAATCATCTCATCTAGCCAACCAACCATAGATGCAGTGCGAACCATATTGCCAGGAGCCCAAGTGATCGCTCCCACCGACAGTGTGCTGCTAGGGGCACCTCGGGGCTCGAGCGCCATTGAGGTAGTCCTCGAAGAAAAGCTGAACGACCTGAGGAGGATGGAGGGAAGAATAGGGGCTTTGGACGCCCACGATGCTCTGTACCTTCTCACAAGGTGCCTGGCTTTGCCCAGACTGACCTATTTCCTAAGGTGTGCTCCCTCCTTCGACAGCCCAAAATTAACAGAATATGACACACTCCTAAGGTCAATAACCGTGAAAGTGTTAAACCTCTCCCTGCAAGATGACCAATGGGACCAAGCAACGCTCCCAGTTAGACTCGGGGGGATAGGTATTCGCAAGGCGACACAGTTATCATTGCCGGCATTCTTATCCTCGACCAGTGCAACAGGTGAATTAGTTAAGGAAATACTACCGGAACACCTAAGAGACTTCATTGGGATTCATGATCCCAAATTCGCGGAAGGAGCCGGTCAGTGGGACACTCTTGTCAACTCTCATCCTCGACCGACTTTTCCAAATGACTGCAAACAGTCCAAATGGGATAGCCCCATAGTGGAGAACATCGCCACATCATTGCTGGAGGCAGCTTCCAGGAAGGACAAAGCGCGTCTTCTAGCTGTGCAAGCTCCCCATGCCGGGGACTTCCTGTTGGCAGTCCCTAATTCCGCCTTGGGCACCCGCCTGGACCATCGGACCCTAATTATTGGTGTTGCTCTGCGCCTTGCCGCCCCTATCTCCACCGAGCACCGGTGTATTTGCGGCCATGCACGGGCAGACCAATACGGCAGCCATGGTCTCATCTGTCGTAAGACACAGGGAAAGATTGCCAGACATGAAGCAGTCAATGACATCATCAAGAGAAGTTTGGCTTCAGCTGGGTGCCCAGCACAACGGGAACCTCAGTTGTGCAGGCCTGACAACAGCCAAAAACGCCCAGATGGAGTCACCCTGCAGCCGTGGAGGGAAGGTAAACAGGTCGTGTGGGACTACACGTGTGCATCCACATTGGCTGATACCTATCTACCTTACAGCGCAGCTGAGGGAGGCGGGGCGGCCACCTTCAGGGAGACCCAGAAAACTAACAAGTACAGGGACCTAGAACGTTGTTACAGGTTCGTGCCAATAGGCTCTGAGACTCTGGGCGCCTGGGGTAAATGTGCACTTAAGTTCCTGAAGGAGCTGGGCGAGGAACTCATTGGGAAGACTAGAGACCCAAGAGCGGCCAGTTTTATGTTCCAGCGCCTCAGTGTCGCTGTCCAGAGGGGAAATGCGTGCTGTATCTTGGGTACGCACCCGACCCCCGAGGAACTGGATGAGGTCTTCGAACACTGATTGGTATATTGTTATATTGTTATATAAGTGTGTGTTTTCTGTAAACTGTAACATTGCAATAAAATCAAATAAAAAAAAAAATAATAGGGGTGGTAGGAGAGAAAAAGATTAAAGTATTCAGTGAGAATCCACAAGGTCTTCTCTGAACACTATTTATTTTCTTCTTCGAGGATGTGGGTCCCTTTAATTAAACCAGTGGTGGTACCCATATATATATATATATATATATATATATATATATATATATATATATATATATATATATATATATATAAATAATATATATATGTCGTACCTAGTAGCCAGAACTCACTTCTCAGCCCACTATGCAAGGCCCGATTTGCCTGATAAGCCAAGTTTCCCTGAATTAATATATTTTCTCTAATTTTTTTCTTATGAAATGATAAAGCTACCCATTTCATTATGTATGAGGTCAATTTTTTTTTATTGGAGTTAAAATTAACGTAGATATATGACCGAACCTAACCAACCCTACCTAACCTAATCTAACCTATCTTTATAGGTTAGGTTAGGTAGCCGAAAAAGTTAGGTTAGGTTAGGTTAGGTAGGTTAGGTAGACGAAAAACAATTAATTCATGAAAACTTGGCTTATTAGGCAAATCGGGCCTTGCATAGTAGGCTGAGAAGTGCGTTCTGGCTATTAGGTATGACATATATATATATATATATATATATATATATATATATATATATATATATATATATATATATATATATATATATATTTGTGACGGTAACGCATTGGTGTTCGGCTGTTCAAAGCTAGGGGTATGGCCTCGTCACATAGAATAAAAAAAAAATAGAAAATCTGGAACTTCGTCTGTGGTAAGGTAAGGAGAAGACACACAAAACACAAGTAAATTTTAACAATGCAATTTTAATTACGTTAGAAAAACAAAACATGAATAAAATGGACATACAAATTCGTATAATAAAATCAATCAATCAAAATAATAAGAATAATTAAATGACAAAATGAAAAGTTACGTTAAGACAAGTGAGCAATAACAAGCTGTGCAATATACAATAAAATGAGAGGTGCAGGAATATTGGCTTTAGCTATCACCTCTCTTAGTACACGTAAGCCACAGCTCAGTCTACCAAGAAGACGTGTTAACCGTTTGAAAGCACTGAATATTCTGAAGACTGAGGTCGTGGCGGCCCCAGACATCAAGTAGTATGGGGGGTGGAGTGCAGTTGCAGCTAGACCCGCGGCCAATCAGCGAGGAGCCGGCGACAAGACAGGTAGTTTGGCGGTTTGAGGTGGAGCAGGTGTTCCTGGCTGCATACGTTTTGCGCTCTGGCAAACCTTGCTGGTGTTGTCGTTGTTGGATTTTTCTTCCATACTTGTTCTATATAGATGTTTATGTCGACGTCTTTTGGAGGGAAGAGCAGGCTCAATCTCTTGAAGGAGATTATCGTCACAATATATATATATATATATATATATATATATATATATATATATATATATATATATATATATATATATATATATATATATATATATATATGTATATATATATATATATATACATATATATGTATATATATATACATATATATCCCTTATACCCTTATATCCCTATACCCTTCCTTCCCTACCTTCCCCTTCACCACCTTCCCTACCCTTCACCACCTTCCCTACCCTTCACCACCTTCCCTACCCTTCACCACATTCCTTACCCTACACTCCACCTTCCATATCCTACACCACCTTCACTATCAATCTCCACCTACACTACCCAATCCTTTAACACCTTCCCTACCATACCCTTTACCACCTTCCCTACCATTTACCGCCTTCCCTACCGTACCATTAACCACCTTCCCTACCATCCTTACCCTACCATTTACCACCTGCCCTGCCTTTCACCACTTTCCCTACCATTCACCTTCTTCCTTACCCTACAATTCATAACCTTCTCTATTCTTCACCACATTTGCTACCCTTCACTACCTTCCCTACCTTTCACCACCATCCCTACTCTTCACTACCTTCCCTACCTTTCAACACATTCCCCAATCTACCTTTCACCACCTTCCCTACCCTACCATTCACCACCTTCCCAACCTTCACCCTCCTTCCCTACCTTTCACCACCTTCCTTAACCTACCATTCACCACCTTCTCTACGCTACCATTCACAATCATCCCTACCCTTCACCACCTCCCCTACCTCTAACCACCTTCTTTGCCCTACCATTAACGACCTTCTCATCCTTCCATTCACCACCTTCCCTACATTTCACAATCTGCCCTACCCTATAATTTACCACTAACCGTACCCTCCACCACCTTCCTCAACCTACCATTCACCACCTTCCCTACCCTACCTATCACCACCATTCCTACCCTTCATCACCTCCCTTCCTTTCAACACCTTCTTTACCCTACCCTTCACTACCTTCCCTACCCTACCCTTCTCCCATCTAGGGAGCCGGCGGCTGAGTGGACAGAACACTGGACGCGTGATCCTGTGGCCCCGGGTTCGATCCTGGGCGCCGGCGAGAAACAATGGGCAGAGTTTCTTTCACCCTGATGCACCTGTTACCTAGCAGTAAATAAGTACCTGGGAGTTAGTCAGCTGTCACGGGCTGATTCCTGGGGGTGGAGGCCTGGTCGAGGACCGGGCCGCGGGGACACTGAAGTCCCGAAATCATCTCAAGATAACCTCTCAAGATAACTTCTCTACCTATCACCACCTTCCCTACCCTACCCTTCACTACCCTTCACCACCTTCTCTACGCTGTTTTTCATCACCTTCCCTACCCTTCACCTCCTTCCCTATCCTACCATTCACCACCTTCCCTACCATACCCTTCACCACTGTCTCTACGCTACCCTTCACCAACTTTCCACCCTTCACCACTGTCTCTACGCTACCCTTCACCAACTTTCCACCCTTCACCACTTTCTCTACGCTACCCTTCACCACCTTCCCTACTCTTCACCACCTTCCCTACCACTACCATTCACCACCTTCCCTATCTTTCACCACCTTCATTAACTTTCACCACCTTCTCTATGCTACCTTTTATCACCTTCCCTACCCTACCTTTCACCACCTTCCCTACTCTTCAGCAACTTTCCTACCCTTCACCCCTTCCTTACCCTGCTAGTGCCAGGCCCTCCACTGCCAGTCTAAGACAGTCACCTCCACTGCCAGTCTAAGACAGTCACTTCCACTGCCAGTCTAAGACAGTCACTTCCACTGCCAGTCTAAGACAGTCACCTCCACTGCCAGTCTAAGACAGTCTCCTCCACTGCCAGTCTAAGACAGTCTCCTCCACTGCCAGTCTAAGACAGTCTCCTCCACTGCCAGTCTAAGACAGTCACCTCCACTGCCAGTCTAAGACAGTCACCTCCACTGCCAGTCTAAGACAGTCACCTCCACTGCCAGTCTAAAACAGTCACCTCCACTGTCAGTCACCAAGACATTAATCACCATTGTTACCGCCAGTCAACATCTTCACTTAGTTGAAAATTCAAACAAAAATTCCATCCTCCCTATAAATAAACATCGCTGATATATGACACTTACGACATGTGCCTAACAACTGATAATATTAAAACTTTTCCTACTATCACGGTATTAAAGAACATAATACTTTGAATAGTTTTTTTATAGTTTTTTCAAAGTTTTAAAGATGGAATCTTTCAGGTACGTATTTCTTGTGTGCTTGGTGTGGTGGGGAATAATCTGCGTTGTCCCCAGCGAGGGGAAGATGTAGGACGCAACTGATACTTACGGAGATAGTAACAAAGCAGACCAGAAAAGTCACGGCCTAAAGGAGAAGATAAAATCCATCCCCATAGTGGGGAGTACCTTCGTTAATATCTTTGGATTAGACACCCAGACACCTGACAGGAAGTCTCTGCCCTTGCCGCCCACTTCCCTGATGGCTATGGTCAGGGGATGCCTGAGCACCTTGCCCCTTGTGGGTAGATACTATGACAAAGCCCCTGTCGAGAAGGCCCTCCCAGTGGAACCTCCCTCTATACTGAGTAAGGTCAAGGGGTGGCTGAGTACTCTGCCCCTGTTAGGTAGGTACTTTTCCAGAGCCGATGTCGAGAAGGACCTCCCAGTGGAACCCCCCTCTATGCTGACTAAGATCAGGGGATGGTTAAGTACCCTGCCCCTGGTGGATAGGTACTTTTCCAGAGCCAATGTCGAGAAGACAATCCCAGAGGAGCCGCCCTCCAAACTGACTAAGATCAGGGAATGGTTACGTACTCTGCCCCTGGTGGGTAGGTATTTTTCCATAGCCCATGTCGAGAAGCCCCTCCCAGAGCAGCCTCCCTCCAAACTAACTAAGATCAGGGGATGGTTAAGTACCCTGCCCCTGGTGGGTAGGTATTTTGCCATAGCCCCTGTTGAGAAGCCTCTCCCAGAGAAGACCCCCTCTATACTGACTAAGATCAGGGGATGGTGGAGTTTATGTCTCCTTATGAGAAGATACTCCCGCCTATCCCATAGTGAAAACGTATTCCCGGAGGAGGAATCCTTAACCAGTGAAACGGACTCTCAGACTAATATAACTGACCCCCTGTCCAGTGTAACCGACCCAATGCCCAATGTATCTGACCTCCTGGACAATTTAACTGACCCCCTGGACAATGTAACTGACCCCCTGGACAATGTAACTGACCCCCTGGACAATGTAACTGACCCTCTGGACAATGTAACTGACCCCGTGGACAATATAACCGACCCCTTGCCCCGTGAAACTGACAGCCTCCCAGTCAATGAAGATCAACCGATTCCCGATTATGAACCCCGGGCTGAGGACACGCCTTCAGCTGAAAACTGCACGGAGGAACAATACCAGCTGCACGGCCTACAAATTCAAATCCTGCAGATGCAGGAACAATTGGAGCTTCTTGTACAGATGCTAGAAAAGATGAAAAAAGTCCTCCGTTTGCAGCGTAGGACTATTCTTCATCAAGTAGACAGTTGCCTAGGTAGTGGAGCCATCTCTATTGCAGAGGCACTAGGGATTGCCTTTATTATCCTACTAGTTTTTCTGTCCAGGTCAAAATGAATTTGGACTTGGGCGTGACAGGCCCAGTCACATCGTGGGAGTAACTGTTTGACTATTGTTTTATATATATTGTGTGTGTGTGTGTGTGTATTCACCTAGTTGTGCTTGCTGGGGTTGAGCTCTGGCTCTTTGATCCCGGCTCTCAACTGTAATTCAACTGGTGTACAGATTCCTGAGCCTACTGGGCTCTGTCATATTTACATTTGAAACTGTGTATGGAGTCAGCCTGTACCACATTACTGGCTAATGCGTTCCATCTTTTAACTACTCTGACACTGAAAAACTTCTTTCTAACGTCTCTGTGGCTCATTTGGGTATTCAGTTTCCACCTGTGTCCCTCTTGTTCGCGTACCACCCGTGTTAAACAGTTTATCTTTATCTACCCTCTCAATTCCTCTGAGAATTTTGTTGGTATTGATCATGTTTCCCCTTACTCTTCTGTCTTCCAGTGCCGTGAGGTGCATTTCACACAGCCTGTCCTCGTAACTCATGCCTCTTAGTTCTGGGACTAGCCTAATGGCATACCTCTGAATTTTTTGAAGCTTCGCAATGTGCTTGACAAGGTACGAGCTCCATGCTGGGGCCGCATACTCCAGGAGTGGTCTTATATATTTGATATACAAGGTTCTAAATGATTCCTTACACAGGTTCCTGAAGGCAGTTCTGATATTTGCCTGCCTCGCATAAGCCGCAGATGTTATTCTTTTGATGAGGGCTTCAAGAGATAGGTTTGGTGTGATATCAACTCCCAGAACTTTCTCTCTGTCCGTTTCATGAAGGACTTCATTTCCAATTCTGTATCCTGTGTCTGGCCTCCTGTTTCCACTGCCAAATTTCTTTACCTCACATTTACTCGGGTTGAACTTTAGTAGCAATTTGTTGGACCATTTATTCAGTCTGTTTAGGTCATCTTGTAGCCTCATACTATCTTCCTCCGTCTTAATCCTCCTCATAATTTTTACATCATCAGCAAACAATGAGAGGAATGATTCTATGCCCTCTGGTAGATCATTTACATATATCAGAAACAGTATAGGTCCAAGGACTGAACACTGCGGGAATCCACTGGTGACGTCTCGCCAATCTAAGACCTCATCCCTCACAGTGACTCGCTGTCTTCTGTTACTTAGATTCTCCCTTATCCGATGGAGTACCTTCCCTTTCACTCCTGCCTGCATCTCCAGCTTTCGCATAGTCTCTGGTGTGGTACTGTGTCATAGGCTTTCTGGTAATCCAAAAATATGAAGTCTGCCCACCCCTACCTTTCTTGCCTGATTCTAGTTGACTGATCGTAGAATTTAATTAATCCTGTGAGGCATGACTTGCCATCCCTGAAACCATGTTGGTGTTGCGTTACAAAGTTCCTTCGCTCCAGATGTTTCACTAGCTCTTTTGGAACAATCTTCTCCATTAACTTGCATGGTATGCAAGTTTGGGACTGTTACGAACCCGGATCCAGCATCCGAGCCCGGAGCAGTGACGACCGCGCCATCTGTGGGTCAGCTCCCGAAACCCCCTCCAAACGGACGACGACTACCTGGTGAGGACGACGTGTACTGGCCTCGAGGGCCAGTTTCCAGTCCTGTTCAGCGCTCAACACAGCCGCTGCTGACCTCTGGTGAGGTGGTGCTCAGACACCAGCGCCATCTATGGAGTGGATAGGTGGGCGTTTGTGTCTGAGCCTGTAAGTGAGGTGTTTTAGTGTCCCTGTTATTGATGACGTGTCTGCTTGCAGAGTCGACCTGGGACTGCTGTGTTGGAAGTTGAGTCAGTCTACCCAAGGCAGCCATCCCCATACCTTGTGCTTTGCTGTAGCAGCTGTGAAGTCGTCCCCCGGAAGAACACTGTGGTGTTACCCTGCCAATGAAGAGGCAGTTGAAAGGATCGTCGTTCCCGGGACCGACTGCTGGAGACGTTTATCCACTGGGGTACTGAGGACAGGAGAGTGATTTGTGGTATCACACGAGGCTCCTGTCTAGGGTGTTACCCTTATATCGTTCGTGGAGTGGCCTGACCAGCCTTGCTGATCCGGAACCTGCCAGCAAACCTGCTGGACGTGTGGTTGACGGCCTCCACGGCGGTGCCCCCAGTGGACCTGTGTTTTAGGCTGGCCTGTGTTTGGGGTAGACTCAGCTTGGTCGAAGGATTCGTCAAGGGACCGAGGACTCAGCACCGAGAGTCGGCATCCAGAGTCTTCAGCAGAAGACTACAGTGTATTTCCCCTGTAAATAAGTGTTAATACCCCTCCCCCTGTGTAACTTTTATATATTATTTATTGGTGTTGGAAATCATTATATTATATTAAGTTCTTAACTTTCTTTCCCTTCCCCCTTTAAGTTTCTTGCGTCACGGATCACATCCCTTGAAAGCCACTACTGGCTTGGGGTCGGATACAACTTCCTCTAACAACATCAGAGTAAGAACCCCGTTGCGTCCCGAGAGGGCCGTAACAGGGACACTGGCCTGTAGTTCAGGGCTTCCTGTCTATCCCCTCTTCTTGTATATCGGGGCTACATTTGCTGTCTTCCAAATTTTTGTCAGTTCACCTGTTACCAGTGATTTGTTATACTCTATGAAGAGTGGCAGGCACAGTGCTTCTGCTCCTTTCTTTAGTATCCATAGCGATATTCCATCCGGGTCTATAGCCTTTGTCACATCCAACTCTAGCAAAAGCTTCCTTACATCCCCACTGGTAATCTCAAATTTCTCTAGTGGTGCCTGGTTGACTATTCCTTCTCATGTCTCTGGAACTTTTCATTGCTCTGATGTGAAGACTTCCTGGAATTTCTTACTGAGTACCTCGCATACCTCTTTGTCGTTTGTAGTGAATCTGTCTGCCCCTACCCTCAGTTTCATTACCTGTTCCTTCACTGTTGTCTTTCTCCTGATGTGGCTGTGCAGGAATTTAGGTTGAGTGTTAGCCTTGATTGCTATGTCGTTTTCATATTGCCCTTCTGCCTCTCTTTTCACCCTGACGATTTCATTCCTGGCACTCTGCTATCCTCCTCTGCTCTCAAGTGTCCTGTTATTTCAATAATTTCTCCACGCTCTTTTACTTAGTTGCTTAGCAAGCTTACACTTCTGATTAAACCATGAACTTCTCATCTGCATTTCCTTTTTTTCCTTATGGGCTGAGATAAACTTTTCTGCTGCCTCCTTACACTTTTGCGTGATGTATTCCATCATGTCTTGGAGCGTCTTTCCTCTGAGCTCTGTTTCCCATGTGATATCCGTTAGGAATTTTCTCATCTCCTCATAGTTTCCCTTACGGAATGCTAGCCTTTTGCTTTCAGTTCTCTTTCTCGAGTACTTTAACCCTTCTTCGACCAGATACTCAAACGCCAGTACACTGTGATCGCTCATTCCTATTGGGGGCCTCAAAGTCAATTTCCCTTATGTCGGAGTCATTCAGAGTGAAGACTAGGTCGAGTCTCGCTGGTTCATCGTTTTCCCTCTTTCTTGTGGGTTCCCTGACCCACAAGAAAGGGAATATATATATTATATATATCACTGCTACTACTACTACTCTTGGTCCTCCAATCGTTATGGTGCCTGTCATGTTGTCCCTAAGCCCCTCGCAGCCTGGGATAACCATCTTGAAATTCCATTCCTTTCTTATGAGTAAGGCCAATCTGCCTCCTCCCCTACCCTCCCTCTCTTTCCTTATTACAGTGTAGTCCAGGGGAAACACCGCATTCGTTATGAGAATTTGGTTTCCATGAGTCCAATTATATCCGGGTTTACTTCCTGTGCTCTTTCCCTAAGTTCACTTGCCATGCTTGTAATCCCATCTATGTTTGATTACATCACCTTGAAGTTGACCATCCTCAGTTTCTGTTGATTTTCTGTCCATCCTCAGTTTCTGTTGATTCCACTAGAGGTGGTAAACATGGTGGGTCCTGGATAGAGAGGAGAAAGGGGGGCCCCTGGGTTGTGAGGGTGGCTGATGGTAAAGGAGGCCTGGGTTGTGAGGGCGGCTGAGGGTAAAGTGGACCTGGGTTGTGAGAGGGCTGGGAGAATCTGGTTTGGAGAGGATGAGGACGAAGGAAGGGCTTGGAGGGGTGGGGGAGAAAGGAGGGCTTGCCGGGGAGGGGGAGAAAGGAGGTCTTGTGAGGGCAGGAGAGAAGGTAGGGCTTGTGGGGGTGAGGGAGAAAGGGGGGGCTTAGGGGGGGATAAGAGGGGAGGGCTTGGGGGAGAAGAGAGGGTTTGGGGGTGGTGGAGAGGGGGCATCTTGAGAGGGGGGAGGGTGGTCCAGGTGGCCACTCAGTGGGGGGCTCGTAAGGGCTAGGGTAGGTAGGGCTTCTTTTGGGTGGGAGGTGGGTGTGATCGTCCTCCCACTGGGGCTGTTGAACTGCCTGTGGAGGGTTCCCCACTCCCCTCTGGGATCATAGGGGTAGGGCTGTGGTTCCCTGATTCCTATCTCTCTCCTTGCCCTCCTTCCTCGCTGCCCTCAATCTCTCCTCCCTGGTCACATCCCTCTGCAGGAATACCTTTTTGAACTTTGGTACATTGAATAGGCTCCTCAGCTTTGTTAAAATTTATTCTTTTGTGTCTTCGCTTTTGAAAACCACTTTTATCAATCGATCTCTGTCCTTGTTGTACTGGCCAAGCCTGAAAACCTTTCCTATATTATGTTCTTTCCTCTCCATCGGTACCCCCTTCAATGATATCTTTGACTGTGGCTTTGTCCATATCTCTCCTTTCACCTGGACTGGCGCCTATTTTCTCCTTAATACCTACTACGATTACTGCTCTTTTCCTCTCTATCAATCGGCTAATGCATCTTGCTGCTTCCCGAGAAGTAGCAACTTTCATGGCTACTTGGCTACATAGATACATTACCATCTTCCTGAGGGCTGGTTCGTGTCTGGTATTGGGGGAGGATTCTCTTTCAGGCTTTTAATCTCCTTTGCCTCATTCGTGTAATTCTACAGGTTGGCTACCTTTTCCCCATTACCTTTAGCTCTTCCCTGATTTCTCTCCACATTTGAAAGAGTATCTCCTGAAACGAGTCATCTTGTCCTTCTCCCTCTGTGTTACGTCTTCCCCCTGCCATGTTTGTTTCCTATTCCTATTCCAATTCCTATGTGTGTACTCATCTAGTTGTACTAACTTAGTTTTGCTTGCAGGGGTTGAGCCCTGGCTCTTTGGTCCCGCCTCTCAACTGTCAATCAACTGATGTACAGATTCCTGAGCCTACTGAGCTCTATAATATCTACATTTGAAACTGTGTATGGAGTCAGCCTCCACCACATCACAGCCTAATGCATTCCATTTGTTAACTACTCTAACACTGAAAAAGTTCTTTCTAATGTCTCTGTGGCTCATTTGGGTACTCAGTTTCCACCTGTGTCCCCTTGTTCGCGTCCTTCCAGTGTTGAATAGTTCATCCTTGTTTACCCGGTCGATTCCCCTGAGGATTTTGTAGGTTGTGATCATGTCCCCCCCTTACTCTTCTGTCTTCCAGTGTCGTAAGGTGCATTTCCCGCAGCCTTTCCTCATAACTCATGCCTCTTAGTTCTGGGACTAGTCTAGTAGCATACCTTTGGACTTTTTCCAGCTTCGTCTTGTGCTTGACAAGGTACGGGCTCCCTGCTGGGGCCGCATACTCCAGGATTGATCTTACATATGTGGTGTACAAGATTCTGAATGATTCCTTACACAGGTTCCTGAACGCTGTTCTGATGTTAGCCAGCCTCGCATATGCCGCAGACGTTATTCTACTTTTTTTTTTTTTTTTTTTTTTTTTGTGTGTGTGTGTGTGTTTGTGTGTGTGTGTGTGTGTGTGTGTGTGTGTGTGTGTGTGTGTGTGTGTGTGTGTGTGTGTGTGTGTGTGTGTGTGTGTGTGTGTGTGTATTCACCAAGTGGGGGTTGTGGTCTGTGGTCTGTGTGGGGGTTGAGCTCTGTTGTTTCAGCCCGCCTCTCAACTGTCAATCAATCAACTGTTACTCACTACTAATTTTTTTTTTCACACATCAGGAAGCAGCCCGTAGCAGCTGTCTAACTCCCAGGTACCTATTTACTGCTAGGTAACAGGGGCATTAGGGTGAAGGAAACTCTGCCCATTTGTTTTTCCGCCGGCGCCGGGGATCAAACTCCGGTCCCTTGGTCCACAAGTCTGTAGCGAGTAAATCTTATACTCGCTCCATTATCTCATTACCATAATAGCATAACTAATTACAGAAGCTACAATCCTTTCCCCCAATTACATGTAATACTCTTCTCATCTTGTTGGAGGGAGCTGAGGTGGAATCACCATATAAGCAAGCGATTTGATGAATAGCGGACACACGGGAGACATCTCCCGTCACGCACGGTGCAGTTGCACCTCCACAGATCTCCAGTATCAGCTCTTGATACTGGTAATGACTCAAAAAGGGCCACCACTTACGGGCTATTCGTGCCCGTGCCACCTTTTGGGTGGCTTAATCTTCATCAATCA
This sequence comes from Procambarus clarkii, assembly GCF_040958095.1. Classification (NCBI taxonomy): domain Eukaryota; kingdom Metazoa; phylum Arthropoda; class Malacostraca; order Decapoda; family Cambaridae; genus Procambarus; species Procambarus clarkii. The sequence continues at coordinate 29,414,353 of NC_091159.1, read as the reverse complement.
ATAGGGGACAGTTCAATTTCCACAGTCAACAATGTAGCACTCGGCGTGTACAGTTCTAATCGACCCAAGACGCTACAGCTTCGACACAGAGTAGACAGCAGACTACGACCGCATCGAGCTACTACGTTCTCGCTCCCCGAGTTCAGACACTCGCGATTTCCCAATCGAGCCGCCACGCTCTCGCTCCCCGAGTTCAGACACTCACAATTCCCAATCGAGCCGCCACGCTCTCCAACATAGAGCTCCGCGACTTCGGTCTCACTCAGCTCTGCTCCAAGCTCCGTCTGAACATTTACGACAACGCTACCAACCGACTACTGTAATCAAGACTACTAAATAAATATGAAAACTCACTAAACAATGTGCTATCTAATGAACAAATCCACAAGGGCCGTGACGAGGATTCGAACCTGCGTCTGGGAGCATCCCAGACACTGCCTTAATCGACTGAGCTACGACAGGGTAAAAAGGGTTGAAACCAAAGTTCTATGTGTGTGATGATGTAAGGGCGAAGAGGGAGAACGGCCTATTACTATGTACTATATGAACGGCCTATGTACTATACATATACAAAACGCTAAATTGTAATGCCAATCCTGATCTCAAAAGCTTCATAGAAGGTTGTAACAGAACCCATGAGCACCACACCAGAAATAAATACAGTTTTGATATTCCTAGAGTACGACTTAATCAAACTAGAAATGCTCTACAAATCAAGGGGCCCAGGATGTGGAATGACCTTCCCAACCATGTTAAAGACAGTACCTCTCTCAACCAGTTTAAGTTAAAAACGAAGCTATACCTAATAAATTCCCTGTAACCTACCTTACCTCTCTATTGTCAACCCATGTATGTTTTTTGTTTTTTTGTTTTTTTTTGTTTTACAATTCAACGCTGTTTTAATGTAATTTTCTGTAATAATTTGTAATTGTATTTGTGCTGTTTTTTCAACAATGTTCCCCCCTCTTTTACCTCTATTTTTATTTGTACTCAACGCATTTTTTTCTTTTTACCCATTAGTTTTAAGCTTTAGTCAGTAGTGTTTTTTCCTGCCCGAAACGCTTTGCGTAATAGTGGCTTTAGGCATTGTATGTACTAGCTCTTATCTATAAAGCCAACAAACTTTGTAAAATCTCTTTATGTATGTACCTTTGCCTAAATAAAAATTATTATTATTATTATTATTATTATTAATAAAAATTATTATTATTATTATTATTATTACTATTGACATAGCTCGGGTGCAGGAGGGGGGGGGGGGTGTAAAAGCCTGGTTTGTGCCTCGGAGAGGCTACGGGATCCAGTAAGTTCAGTAGAACTTCGGTTTCAACCCTTTTAACCCTGTCGTAGCTCAGTCGATTAAGGCAGTGTCTGGGATGCTCCCGGACGCAGGTTCGAATCCTCGTCACAGCCCTTGTGGATTTGTTCATTTGATGCATCACGTTAGTGTGATCTCTGTGTGTAATGTGTATCTAATCTACCCAACAACGTAACATAAACGTATGTTACAAGTCTAAAGCGCTGTCCACTCAGCCACCAGCCCCCCCCCCCCCGTGTGTATGTGTGAATGGTTGCCGGAACGCGCAAGCCCCAGGGGGGGCGGGGTTAGAAATAGCCTAAACTACTTTATCCCTTCGGGATGTATTTCCTTGTCTCAATAATCATACTTGAACTTGAACGCGCAAAGCCATAGATCACTAAGAACTCACTCACTTTAGCAGTCCCCATGGCGCAGTGGCGTGACACTGGCCTAGCTGGCTTTTCTCGAGCTAGGGCTTTTCTCTCACTTTATCCTGGGTTCGTATCCTGGCCGGGGAGGATTTACTGGGCGTCAATCCTTAACTGTAGCCTCTGTTTACTCAACAGTAAAATGGGTACCTGGGTGTTAAACGATTTGGCGGGTCGTATTCCGGGGAACATATGATTAAGGACCTGCCCGAAACGCTGTACATGCTAGTGGCTGTACATGAATGTAAGAACTCTTGTATAAATAAATAAATAAATAAAAAACTCTAAATGATCTGACCAGGATTCGAAACGACGTCCAGTTTCACCCCGAAACGTACACAGTAGTGTGTACGTTTGTGGTTGATTCTGAAAATCATGGATTCGAATCCTGGTCAGTTTGAGCACTCGTCGACTCTCCCATCCCTTCTTCTCTTATTCCCAGCATTATTTACATATTTAAATAATTGATCCCGAGCCTGGATATCAAGTAATCGATGATAATATGATATTTATGTAGATATTTGTCCTTTAATATGTGGCCGCGCGGAAACGAAGGCTAGGGCAGGGGTTTCCCTGCTGGCTCGCCACAGTGAGGTGCTGAAACAGGATACGATATTATTTGGAAACTACATGGGGGTTTCTGCTTAAGAAAGTTGTGCCATCAGATCAACAATAGAGGAGATACAGTTACCAGCCTGGGTAGATACACATTTGTAATTCCACACCAGCTGTCTACCATTCTTTCAATGATATATTGTTATCCAGTCTGGCCGACAATAGGGACTACCAAGATTTTGTCCCTGAAGAAATAGTTTCTGTGCTGGGCACTAGCTTAGTGTGGCGGCAAGACTCTTCTTCATGATAACATTAACATCATTGTTTTGTATGCCAACCCTTGAAGTATTATATAATTATTAGTATTTAACTTTAAACATTGATTCCATGGTTATCAATCATTATCCTGGAGATAATATAACTTTCCTTTGTTCTGTTATGAAAATTATAATTTTTTTTTTATAAATTCAACATTTTAATAATTGTAATTGCGCAATTAAGGAAAAATTAATTACAACATCCTGAAGATGATGTAAGTTGTACATAAAACGTTGAATTAACACTAAAATACCAAAGATTCCATTGCACTTATATACAGCTTACAGCATCATCTGGATACTGCAATTAATTATTCCTTAACTGCACAATTAAAATGATTATAAATTTGAATTTGAAACAATTTACAATTATCATGTATGTTCATCATACATTGACTCATCAGGTTGGAAGCGGTCCATAGAAGTCTAGGTAATGGTGAAATTGTACAGTCGTGTTGGTCTTGCAGTAACCACTGCAACGTGATGGTATCATATGAGCAATTTGCTTAGTGATGCCGGATAACTACACCGTTTTTTGTAGTAGATGTCTAATCATCCACAAGGTTTGTGTAGCCTGAGAACTCTCCGATGGAATGACTGATTACGGTGTCTAACTGAAAATATTTAGTTTGTGAACTTATCTTTGTCTACTCCTTATGATGTTTTGCTTGGGCATTTTTTTATTTCTTGTAGAGAGGGGTTCAAGACATCACCAGTTGCTAGCAGTATTGAGTCTGCCAGGCTCGTAAGTGTAGATCTCAAGAGCAAACGACTTGGAGACTGCACCACAAACCACGGAGTACATAATATTTATCGGCCACCTGCAGACACTTGAGATGCGCAGCAGAGTTGGCAGTGTTTTCCCAATACAGCAGAAGTTGGCGAAGTCTGCATTCCACCAAGTACAGTAGTGCTCCGGGATCCCTCCCTGTTAATGTACAGCCGGTCCCCTGGTATAGATCAGACCCGTTATAGAAGCTTGGAAGCCTCACCCCCCTCCACCCCCACCCCCGATCCCCAGCACTGTGCATGGGTTTTTACGTCACTGCAATAAAAGTAAGTTTATGCCATCTGTAAAGTTTTTCCGGAAATAACACCGCCACGTCCGATTAGGAGTAACATAAGACGTGCGTATCAGCAACGTCAGCTTAGCTGCTTGTCTGCCGGGGCACAAGTTGTAACAACGAAAAGATTCCTGTTGACTCGTACTCATCTGCAACAGGCCCGAGTATCGGAAACAATTATTCATAAGTAAGGTCTAATTGTGGCAGTGTCATTGCAACGAATTTCACTCGAGAATACGAATCTATTCGCGTCTGAATGTGTTAGATCGAAATGTACTAACTCCCGACCGGAGTTGGTACATTTTTCAATCACACAATGATTGTGAGCCGCTGGAAGAATGGTTAGCAGTTGATATGGGACTACACGTGCCTAACAACCCTGGCTAACACCTACTTTGACTTTAGTGTTGCAAAATCAGGTGGTGCTGCCACTTACAGGGAATCAGCCAAATCCCGTAAGTACAGAGAACTGGATCACCACTACAATTTTGTCCCCATTGTTTCTGAGACACTCGGCGCCTGGGGTAAGAGTGCCACCAGTTTTTTGAAGGAACTGGGCTCTAGGCTAATTGAAACAACAAGAGACCCCTAGAGCTATCAACTTCCTTTTCCAGCGCCTCAGCGTGGCGATACAAAGGGGAAACGCACACTGTATTCGGGTTCCTGCCTGCCATCTGAGGAGTTGGAGGCACTCGACAACTTATGATAATCATCTTTGTACCAACTCCTTTTTTGTAACACTGTTCAAATATAACAGCCGGGTTCGAATCCTGGCCGGGTCAAATAGAGTCCTTAGTGATCTATGGCTTACGCGTTCATGCAGCTTTCTCACGGATATATATATGTGTGTATATATATGGGCGGACGCGCAAGTCTTGTCCAATATGAATGAAATAAATCTTAGCCCAACAAGTTACCTCGTCATTTAACTCTTAAGCAATTTTCACTACTGAAATGTTATAAAATCCATGTCTAATACTGTAAAATCGTTACGCTTCTGATGTTTATACACAAATGGTATAAATGATAATTAACCTGTTTGACCTGAAGTCAAGATGGGACTTGCTTTTTGCAATCGTTCAGTTATTGCAAGACAAAAAACATAAGGACAAATTAAAGTGATAAGAATTTGATGCGTCTGAGCGCTATGATAATGTTGACTAGGCTACCAATATTAGCCAAGATATGGACTATAGTTACCAGTACAGGTCAAGCTGTGGAATACACTACCAGTACATGCCGAGATGAGAACTAGGCTACTGGTAAAGGCTAACTTGTTGACCAAGTTACCAGTGCAGGGCAGGATGTGGATTAATCTACTGGTACAAGCCAGAAATGGCCATTTGTTTCGTATGTAAACGTTCTATATCCCGGGTTTTGGTATTTCCATTTCCACTGCTCGACTTTTGATCATTCACTGTTGACTTCGTATTCATTAATTTATCATAAAGGGGTGCTGTAGCTTAGTAGTCTGCGTAATCGGTTCATTACCTAGATCCTAAATTCCAGTCCCACGGCAGGACAGAGACGCTTGGGTTTCCTTTCACCCTATGCCTTTCTTCACCCAGCAGTAAAATAGGCACCCGAAAGTTAAGCAACTTTTGTAGGGTTGCATTCTGTGAAAAGTCAGGAAGTGATGCCATTACCTCTAAAATGCTCTTTCAAACGTGTAAACGGCGAGGTCTACGCTCTCGCCGTACGAGTATAATGTTCATACTGATTGAATTAAATGGTAATGTAACAAGATAAATAAATGTGGCCGAAATTTATACGAGTGAGCATAACATAGCATCACTGGCAACAAAGTGAATTACCATTAGTAATTAAAAAGGGAAAGTCGTAGTTCAGTCGATTAAGACAGCGTCTGGGATGCTCTCGGACGGAGGTTCGAATCCCCGTCCAACCCGTCCTCGACTCAAGTCCATTACATCCAGCGGTCGACCCCACAGACGCATTCATAAATTTTAACATGCTGTTCATTCAAAACGGGAATTTTCTCAAGTATAAATTAATATTATAATATATTAGCATATTGTGCATATATAGGCATAGGTTAGGTTAGGTTAGGTGTTTAGGTTCTGTTGGCGATTATTTGTATTTGTAGTACGTGGGTGAAGCATTTATAGCGTTGTGATTCGAACAAAATTCGTCAGTGAAGCACTTGTTCCGGATATGTTCGAACATCAGCAGTTGTGAGTCGTGTGTAAACCGCTTTTCATTCATAAACAGGGGGTTTGGCGGGTTCATGGAATCACTTTTGGATCTTTGTTTGGAGGACGGGCTGCCCCGTCACGGCCCTTGTGGATTTGTTCATTTGATGCATCACGCAATTGTGATTACTGTGTGTAGTGTAGTGTAGTGTAAACCTCCACCACTTCCAACACCAACTATATAGTTGACATACATGAGGCTTGTCAAACATGATGTAGAACTTGACATACTTAAATAATTCAAGAATACTCATACAATTCATATTCAACACAAATATGTTAAACGCAATACGAATAAGATATAGGGAATAAAATATAGTCTTGAGGGTGCTGAAACTAAGAATAATGTTTGGTTATTCCTGAAGTCGGAATAATTTCCACTAAAGTTATTGTTTTTAAATATCCGACATAATTAGATCCTGAATTTCTTCACCTCTACAATGAAAGTGTTGTGTGGGGGCCAAGAGGAACATTGTACGTGGTGAAAAACAAGAGCAGATTGTTGCCTTGTTAAAGGGTGAGGCTCCATAAAGACTTTTTGTGGAAGGACATGGATACAGGAAAGTGGCAAAATATATTGAGGAGCCTACATTATGCATGAAGTGTTATCGTTGGGGACATATGGCGTGGAAATGTAAATTTGCCCCCAGATGTCGGTATTTTTTTTTTTTTTTTTTTTTGAGATATATACAAGAGTTGTTACATTCTTGTACAGCCACTAGTACGCGTAGCGTTTCGGGCAAGTCCTTAATCCTATGGTCCCTGGAATACGATCCCCTGCCGCGAAGAATCGTTTTTTCATCCAAGTACACATTTTACTCTTGCGTTAAACAGAGGCTACAGTTAAGGAATTGCGCCCAGTAAATCCTCCCCGGCCAGGATACGAACCCATGACATAGCGCTCGCGGAACGCCAGGCGAGTGTCTTACCACTACACCACGGAGATTGTGGTCTGAAGCATGACTCGCGACAGTATACTTAGGATAGACAATTTTTTTTTTTTGCCATCTTGCTGCAATTGTCGAGGCATACACAATGCTGGTTCCTCGCTATGTCCCATGAAGCACCATGTGAGAGATTCCAAACCGGCAACCATTAGCAGGGCAAATGAGGCTCCGAAGGAAAGAAAGATCGCACAGCAGGAACAAAGAAGAAACAGTGGAAAGACAACGATAGTCTCTGTGACCAACTTTTGGGAGAAAGGCACGGCGACGATTAAGGATAGTCTAGTGTCAGTAGAAAACGAAGTAGAAAAAGTGTATCCTAGTGGTAGTAGAGGGGCTGGTCCCAAACCTGCACACAGAAATAACATCACATGAGACCAGAAGGCATGGCAGGATGTGCAGAATACCCCTGTTGAAGAGTAGAGGTGCAATAGGTACTCTGAGAGAGAACTCTATGAACATCAGAGGCCCGAGACTGTTCAACATGCTTCCACTACACATAAGGGGCATAACTGGCCGACCCCTCACAATGTTCAAGAGAACTGGATAAGCACCTCCAAAGGATACCTGATCAACCAGGCTGTGATTCGTACGTCAGGCTGCGAGCCGCGTCCAACAGCCTGGTTGACCATTCCAGCAACGAGGAGGCCTGGTCGACAACCGGGCGGTGGGGACGCTAAGCCCCGGAAGCACCTCAAGATAACCTCAAGGTGGTGATGAGGTACAGAAGCGTCGTGGATTCTGCGGTCGGCACAGAGATATTGAAATACCTAAAAAAGTTGGATCAGAGGATTGAAGCTGTAGAAAAATTAGCTTACTGAGATAATGATATGATTAAACATACAGAGTATTGGGGTTAGAATTTCAGAGATAATGAAATGTTTCCTTATGTTTCCTTATCCTTCCTTATGATCCTTATCCTTCAAGAATGTATTTCATTGCCAAAGAAACACTTAACACCAACATAGGAAGAACACAAAGTAGATGCAGTAATTTTCCCCTCTATGTTCCCAGGGCCCAGATTCACGAAAGCACTTACGCAAGCACTTGCGAACGTGTACATCTTTCCGCAATCTTTGACGGCTTTGGTTACATTTATTAAACAGTTTACAAGCATGAAAACTTCCCATTCAACTGTTGTTATTGTTATAAACAGCCTCCTGGTGCTTCGGAGCTCATTAACTGTTTAATAATTGGAAACAAAGCCGCCAAAGATTGAGAAAAGATGTACAGGTTCGTAAGTGCTTTCGTGAATCTGGCCCCAGACTCTTAACTTTGCTGCGGTTTGCCAATTTATTGATAATGGACATCACCTTGTCCACAGCCTCCCCACATTATAAGCCATTGAGTAGCAATATCGCCTTAGTCGGAGACTCACAACATTTTGAAATTTCTTCTTGCTCTGAAAGAATACTGAAAAGAATTACTGAACAAAAAATTGTACCACTTACGGGCTATTCATGCCCGTGCCACCTTTTGGGTGGCTTAATCTTTATCATCAATCAATCAGTTGGCCCCTTACCCTCTTATGAGCGTAGCTTAACCCTTAAATAATGTTTATACCTAACTAAAAATTAGCTGATGAGCTGATGTAGGATAACAACCTTTACCTTCCAATGTTCACTTAGGAACATATATGAGGAGAGAG
>NC_091159.1:29278387-29403387 GCF_040958095.1 Procambarus clarkii | reverse complement strand
TAACTAGCGAAATTTATGGCTAAGCAAAAATTGTGTTAGCGATTCAAGCTATACCTGTGACGTCATACATAGGCCTATTGACAAATGCTAGAAATGTGCAGCCGAACATAATAATATATAGAGAATAGAGTGCCAGGTCACTTCAAGCAAGACCAACCACACTAATATGACTTCCCCTGATGGAAACAACGGCCAGGATTCCTCAAAGATTTACGTGTCAACGTACGAAACCTGTACATCCTTCCTCAATCATTGGCGGCTTTGTTTACTGCTTACGAGCTCTGAAGAGCTACGAGGTTGCCAGTGGCAATGACTGTCAGCCCCCGGCCGCCCGCTGGATGGTCGTCCATATATGGGAGACATTTATTTTATTTATTTATTTTTATTTATTTATTTATTTATTTATTTATTTATTTATTTATTTTTATTTATTTTTATTTATTTTTATTTATTTTTATTTATTTATTTATTTATTTATTTATTTATTTATATACAAGATAGTACATTAGGCTGTGAGAGCACATAACCTCATAAAACACAATTTGTTGCAACTTTTGGGTTCTAATTAGTTTACTCGCATTTAACTATCGTTCATACTTGCATACGGTGCCAAGTAAGTTACGGGCTCACCATAGCCCGTGCTACTTGGAACTTGTTCCGAGTAGCTGAATCTATAACAACAACAACAACAACTTGCATACTTTGTACCTAAAACAAACTGAAATTATTTACCGGTAACTAAGATAAAACTCACAGTTAATACCTTGAGGGTAACGGCCCGGCCACACAACGTGGGTTTCAAGCCTATTTCCCTGTAAAAGTGACGCACTTTATGCGACTCTGTTACAGTCAGTGTACCACATGTAGCAGCACTACTCTCAGATGGAGGGAAATGTACATGTTTATCTCTCAGAATGTTTGGTAACAGGTTTATTGTTTGTGATGTGTGTCTATGTATGTACTAACACGTTGTACTGAACGGGGTGAGAATAGCTTGAGCTACCTCATCCCTTTGTGTGTATTTTACCTCAATAAACTTATTTCAATTTCAATTTCAGATGGAGGGGGGGGGGGCGAAGCCTCTCAATTATACGAAATACATTTTATTTATTTTTGTTATAAATTTTAATGTATAATCCAAGCTGTTGATGACGTAAGCTGGTGTAAGGTGTAAAATATTGATCGTGGATAAACATTACAATAATTACACATAATGTATTCATCTGATAAGTACCGAAAAATATACAATTGCCGATGTTCGGGGATTAATAAGGCTTAATATCGAGGTCCCCCCCCCCCAACCAAGGTGAAACTCTTGACACTCTCCACGGATGCAACCCCCACAACAATTATCTCCCAGGTACCTATTTACTTACTACTAGGTAAACAGAGGCATTGGGTGACAGGAAACGTGATGACGTAAGATATTGTAAGATGTAATATGCTGAAGGTAGATATAAAATGAATTAGCTCAACAAGCCACAATGTAATGCACACAAGGGGGCAACAGCTTCAAGCTCAACAAGCCACAATGTATGACACGCATTTTTTACCAATAGGATTAATATACCCGTGGAACTGCCTACCCGCCGAGGCCGTAAATGCCATTATTATTTCGGCTTAGAATCCAACTAGAAAAAATCCTCAGGAATAATGGTGGCGACCTCTGACAAGCCGCCGACTTCCTGTCCTAGCCGAGGCCACTAGAGATAAATTAAAGTAAATATGTTAACAAAATATTCAGCACATTCATCCTTATGGAAAGCCTCGTTACCATGACATTTACAGAAGGGGTTAAATTACTAAGCTATGCTGATGATATAGCATTAGTCATTACAGGTCCTTCACTTCTAAGTAAAGCACAAGGTGCACAAGGTAAAGTAACATCAGAATGCCGCGTTGTAGGGCTAAAATTATCTGCACAGAAGTCTAAGGCAATGAGACTAGGCGGCAACACTCCAGACAGGCACCTACGCATTCAAGACATTGATCTTCAGTGGGTTACACAATATCAATATCTCGGAGTGTGAATAGATTCTAAAATGACATTCAACAAACAAATTCAATATCTGAAGGAGAAAGCAAAATCACGAACTGAATCTAGGAGCGGGACACAAAGTGTTAAGAATGTTTTACATACACGCCAGTTCGTTCCCTAGTTGATTATGCAGCGCCTGCCTTACTCACTCTTTCTCCTGGTCAGTGGGTAAACGTTGAGGTTATTCAGAACGATGCAATGTGAGTCATAACAGGAGCCCCCCAAATGGACTAAAATTCTAAACCTAAGACTAGAAACCAAGCTAACATCGATTGAAATAAGGGTAAACGGGATTACTGTGTGTATGCTGACCAAAATATTGACTAGACCTAGAATCAGTTCACGTAAAGATATAATCACTGGAGCACTAACTCTGGACAGAAGAGCCTCCAATAGCAACAGGTGGACCCATTGTGCGATAAACACCATCAATACATTCGGTGTAACAAACACAATCACTGAGAGGGGTGTCGACGAAATACATGCAGACTTTGTTATGCAAGCCTCTTGGGAATCTCCGCCAGCAGACTTTAAGATTATGGTTATTGAAGGAAAAAAGTACCAGACAAATCCTCATCTGCTACGTAACATTGCACAGATGCATATAGAAGCAAACTTGGCATCCGACAGCTTCACTTACTTCACAGATGGATCAGTAGACCAGCAGGGACAAGAAACCGGAGCTGCAGTTAAAGCAGGAAACTCTGTAAATAGTTGGAGGACTCTCAAATGGATGTTCGACTTTACAGAGATGCTAGCCATTCAAAAGGCTTTGGAACATGCTCTTGCTGAACACCGACAACATGTTATCATACATACAGATTCGAGAACATCCATTGAAACCTTGCAACAAGAACACTTATGTGATAACATCCATCTGATCACAAATGTCATATCATTAATGCAAACACTCAAACGACAAGGCCGACGGGTACTTATCAACTGGGTGCCAAGTCATGTGGGAATAATAGGAAATGACACTGCATACGAAGCTGCAAAACTTGTAACTAAGAAGAAATGTAGACAGTTACATACCACAGAGTCTATCACAGATTAAGAAAGTAATTAGAAACAGCGCAATGCAAAAGAGGTACAGTGACCACAACACAGCAGTTGCAACATCAGGATCTGCGGGCTGGTACAAGAATTCAACCAACTACGGACCACTTATGTTGTTGAAAGTGAGCAATAGAGCAATAGAAGTACACTTACATCGCATCAGGCTTGGATACCCATGTGTATGGGAAATAGACTTACAGGTTCCGGAAGATGAGAGGAAATGTCAGCACTGTGGAGACCACTGGAACATTATCTAACACAGTGCACAGTTACAAACCCAATAAGATTTCAACTTAGATTCAACAGAGCAGAAGAAGTTGTTAAACACATGGGGCAAAATCTTACTGAAGCGACCATACGAGTCATAAATACTCATACTCTGCCCAAGTAAAACAGAAACAAGCAACACTTAGTGGGCCAGCCAGAGGCTTAGGGCCCGCGCAGGAATATCCCTGAACAAAAAGCACATTTAAGAAATTGGTCACTCCGCGAGGCGTAGTTGTGAGAGGCCCAGGAAGAGGATGTGGCTGGCAACCATGATAAGAACGGTATTGACATACACATTGTTACATATACGCATAATTACATATACACATTACGAAGGCACGTTTCACACAAAAGTTTGTATTTTATCTATGTATGTCGTTATTTCGTCGGTCATCATTCAGCGTATCTAGATGTATCTTAACCCATTTTAGCGGAAGTATTCCTTATCGGCTATTATGAGAGTCTGTGCAAAGTTCAACGGTTGCTGTGATGTGCAAGGGTCATCATGGGCTCATATTGCACGCCATTCACAGCTGGAGTTGTCGACTGGGTGTGGAGGCAGCGGCGGTCGACTCCCACAGCCTCAATGTTTACATAAAACATCCATCAGTGTGACGTCGACGTAAGATATCTGTATGATGAAGCTAAATGATGTAGCTTTGTTATCCTGCAATGTTTACCGTACGTGCGTCTGCTCGCTTATCTCTGCTTAAACATACGGATGCTGATAAGCGGATATCAGTGGTTGTCAGCTTATCTGTACCTCTCCGCCGCTGCTGCTTTTCACACAATAAATGAACAAGGAATGAGGTCAGGTCTAAACGTGCTGCCTTTTAAATATTTCGATGAACAATTTGTAAATGGTTGCCGAAGCTAAGTTAAAAGCATCGTGTTGAGAACCGATTATATTTGCAGTGTTTCTCCTCAAGAGAAACATTACAGCGTCTTGTCCAGGTTGTTGTCCACACTTCTTGCTTCAGGGACTTCGGGTATTGATAAGGTACAGTAAGACGTATATCCTGGAATATCAGCAGTCCCCCACCGGCCTGTAGTATTCCAGGATTTACATGTCTTGTTTTTCTTTCCAACGGAGAGCGAATGAATTATCGTTTCAGAGTACCAGCATTCGACACTATAACTGGTGTGCCATATGTTGTGTTGGGATGGGTTACGTAAGGTATTGGGCCCAAGGCTCATACGCCTTGAGCCCAACACGGAAGACCAGGAATGGTCCTCCGTGTTGGGGGAGCCATTCATGGACCCATCACAATTAGGTCCATGAATGTCAGGTTGGAGCTAAGAATGGGACGCCTTAACAAAGAATTATGGAACACCTGAATCATGAATTATGGAACACCGAAACCAAGAATGGAACACCAGACTCAAACACCGGGATGCCGGAACCAAAAATAGTTCGCAAGTACCAGTATCTTGACACTGATTAATGCACTATTCCACGACAGCTTTACCCAAGATGATGTACACAGACCGACAGCTGTCTGATAAACAATTATAGTCCCCCCCAGAGCTCCTAATATCACTCCACACTCACCCTCTACCTTCGACTCCCAAATTGCAGTGGAAACAAACGCGCCAGGTGGCGTGACGTAGAAAATACAGGGTCGACGGGTCTATACAGTATTCGAACCAGTTCTACGCCCACACGGAATCCAGTAGGGGCCTAAAACCTGTACCGGCACACGAACATTCTGACGTCATAGTGACGTCACAACTCCTCGTCCACACCATATATAAAACACACTATTTTCTCTCTCATCTTCGATATTGTGAGGTTTGTTTATAAAGTAGCGATGACGTAAAGGGTGCATGTGTACTGTTCTCTGGTTTTGGACACTACTCTGCATGAGTGAAAAACCCTATGGTTTTTCTCACTGTTTGATGAGTGTCTTTTCAGCATCCGGTTAATCTGCATTATTAACTTGTTACTATGGCATTATGCCTTAGTTGGTATAATTATAGCGATATATGACTGAGAGGATGAACAACCCAGCGGGTGTTCTTTCTATTGTGGGGGAGTTGTTATGTTTCTGTGGCGGTGTGTTCACTCACAGATGTGTGACGTTACCCAGTACCGTCACTATGGCGGTGTGTTCACTCACAGATGAGTGACGTTACCCAGTACCGTCACTATGGCGGTGTGTTCACTCACAGATGAGTGACGCTGCCCAATAAACTAGCCACCCCGTCAAGGGCAAAAACAAATTATTAAACACCAATATGAATTAAAATGATTAATTAATACCGCAATTCATGTCACTGCGCATCCCACCATATCAGTTACTCAACAATCACCACAACTTGTTACAGATATGATTGTTGAGCGGTGAGTGAAGAAGTGTCACTGGAGAGGCATCACTATATAAGCAATGACGTAATTCACTGTACTGTGCACTTATCACTGTACTGGTGAAAGCACTCTTATCAAGATCTGGATACCAGGCGCTGAGGCTCGGATCCTGGCCAAGGAATCCGGCCCTGCAATGTTTACAGAAACCTGATCGCGCTTTCTGAATATATTCGCTGTTCGTTACTCAGGAAATGCGTCAGAAGCAGGTATTAAAACACGACAAAACACGCGACTACATTCCTTCATTTAGAGTGTAGGTTAAATTGGGGGAATAACACACAAAGTGGTTTGACATTAGAATCAAGTGACTGTGCTGGCGATATCCGGGACACCCACTCACCACTCGCGCCGCCCTGCCCCCCTGGCGGGAGGGAGGGAGGGAGGGATCGCGAGGGTGGGGCTAGAGGAGGGAGGGACGGGCTGAGAGGAAAACGGCGGGAGTTAACACCTGTAGCGAGTAAATCTTATACTCGCTCCATTATCTCATTATCATAATAGCATAACTAATTAGCACTAATTACAGAAGCTACAATCCTTTCCCCAATTACAGGTAATACTCTTCTCATCTGGTTGGAGAGAGCTGAGGTGTAATCACCATATAAGCAAGCGATTTGATGAATAGCGGGAAGACCATCTGGTCACCACTTGGTCCGGGAGACATCTCCCGTCACGCAGGGTGCAGTCGCGCCTCCACAGATCTCCAGTATCAGCTCTTGATACTGGTAATGGCTCAAAAGGGCCACCACGTACGGGCTATTCATGCCCGTGCCACCTCTTGGGTGGCTTAATCTTCATCAATCATCAATCAATAGCGGGAAGTACAATTTCCACAGTCAACAATGTAGCACTCGGCGTGTACAGTTCTAATCGACCCAAGACGCTACAGCTTAGACATAGAGCAGACAGCAGACTACGACCACATCGAGCCGCCACGCTCTCGCTCCCCGAGTTCAGACACTCACAATTCCCAATTGAGCCGTCACGCTCTCCCACATAGAGCTCCACGACTCCGGCCTCACTCAGCTCTCTGCTCTGCTCCAGACTTCGTCTCAACGTCTACGACACTGTTGTATCCAGGACTACTAAATAAATATGAAACGGTGGAGAAGAAGTGTAGTTTGGGTGTGGTTGATCACCCTCTCTATCAGAATCATGCTTTTTAAATGTAGTCTGTTTAGGACAATTCCTGCTCTGGCAGCTCAAGAGTTTCCATTGTTTTGGCCAAGTCCAACCACCAAGGCCTGCCGTACTGGGATTGGATCAGGAGAAATAATTATCTTACTGATAATTGTAGCTTTTCTTTGTGATATTCTTTCTTGTAGAGAGGGCAAACCCGTCTCCAGTCTTAGAGTTTCAAGCCTGGTCCACATGGGGGCTCCCAGTGCGGCTCTCATAGCATTGTTTTGGCCAACTTCAAGCTTTTTCCACTGTTGGTGTGATAGACTTGTGAGTGCAGGAGCGGCAGAGTCGATCACTGATCTGACTGCCTGTACATAGTATGTGCGAAGGACTTGCAGAGTGGCTCCTCCAGAGAGGGAGGTTAGTGACCTGAGGATTGCCGTCCGGGCCGCAGTTCGCTCTCTTAAGTAAGTGACCTCACCATTAAAATTCATGTGTGTGTCCAGGATTATTCCTAGATACTCATAAGTGTCCACCAATTCAATTGGTTGACTCTGTACTGTGAGTTGAATGTTGGGCTTCGCTATTTTTATGGGCATGGCTTTTGTCTTCGTGGGGTTGAGTTTGATACCAATCTGTTTTGCCTCTTTACGGATGCAGTCAGCACCCATACATTTGGGTGCAAGGCGTGCCGCATCCCTTCCTTTTATGATGATGACAAAGTCGTCCGCATAGTTTAGCAGCCTGCAGTGATGTGGGAGTTTCAACCTCATTATTCTTTCCATTAAACAGTTGAAGAGAAGGGGGCTGAGAATACCTCCTTGCGGTGTATCATTTTCATGTCTTTTGTATTCAGAGACTGTGCCATGAAGTTTTACTCTTGCTTTCTCTGTTTGTGAGACAGTTTTTGGTCCAGGAGAGCAGGTTGCCTTTGACCTCTTTGTCGATGAGGCAGCAGAGAATGGCTGGGGCGCTAGCCTGTTCAAAGGCTTTCTTGAGGTCCAGGAATATCAGCATTCCATGGTCTGTAATTCAAGTAGGCTAACAGAGTTATAATACATTCCACTGTGCCAACCCCTCTTCTATAGGCATACATATCATGGTGCAGTTTAGGCATTTTCCACTCAAGTCTGTTGAGTGCCATTCTGTCAGCCGTCTTGGCTGCACAGCTTTGGAGAGAGATGGGCCTGGGATTAGCTGGAACTTTGGGTTTTGGGATCGGCACTATGTCTGTTCTATTCCAAGCTGTAGGTCTAGTTTGAGAAGTCCAGGCTAAATTAATTAACCTTAGGTATGCAGCGTCTCCCTCTGGGCCGAGGTTTCTAATCATTTTATGGGTTATTTTGTCGTCTCCGGGGATGTATCCTAGGAGTTTTTCTTAGCCCGATTGAGCTCATCCAGCGTGAAAGGGGCATTAGTGTCAGAGACTTCTTCACATGCTGTAAAGATTCTGTGCCACCTTTCTTCCTCTAACCCTATCTGCACTGCTAATACATCTGGTGGAAGCTGATTGCTGGCTGCTCTTTCTGCAAACCTGGTTGCCACTACTTCGGCTTCCTGTTGAGGATCCTTAGGGTGTGGAGCTTTAGGTGTTTTATTTCGTTTGGCTCGGTAGATTTGCTGCCACTTCTCTCTCCAAGAGAGGTGTGTTCATTCAGGTGTGAACACCATTCCAGCCACTTTTGTTCTTTTATTAGTCTGGTCTCTCGATGCACATGTTCCTTGACCTCACAATATAAGGTCCTGTTGTGGTCACTTGGCTGCTTTTTGTATAGCTTCCTTGTGCTGTTGAGTCTATGGTTGAGTTCTTTGTCACGTTCGCAATAGTACCAATGATCTTTATTGTGTCCAGTGGACTGATTTTTCAGTGGGATTGGGTTGTTGGCTGCTCTTTGAATCGCTTTGACAGAATCTTGTTCTGCCTGATTAATGTCTTCGGGAACATCATAGTTTATATGCCATTCTGAAATGAGGTTTCGAAATCGGTCCCAGTTTGCTAAAGCGAAGTTCCAGGCTTCAGATGGAGGCGGAGGTGGGGTGGGTAGATCTAACTTAAGATCAATTTGGACCCCCATAGTGGTCGCTTGTGAGTGTGGGCTCAACTGACCATGTTGTTGCATCTCTTAGGGAGGCTGAAACGAAGGTAAGGTCTAATCTGCCTCCTTGGATGTGAGTAGGTTCATTCTTGTTTAGAATTTGGATTTCTGGAAGCTGGTCTAGTAGATGTGTAATGTGTGTGCCGGCCTCATTTGTTGTGTTCGAGTCCAGTGCCAATCGATGATGGGCATTAAAATCTCCACAAATTATAATGTTTGATGTAGTCGCATGTCCAAATAACACTGAGAGATCCATTTCAGGAGGTGGAGACCTGTACACATTAAACACTTCAAGTTTGTCTTGTCTTAGCCAAATGGATACTCCCATTACCTCTGTCCCTGCTCCACAATCGGGTGGGCTGGTTATGGACCTGGAGATCAGGTCACATTTTACACAGACTGCACATCCCCTGGATTGCCCGTTGATCCATGGAAGGAAGAAGCCTCGATAGCCTGAGATTTTAGGTTCTAATCCGGCTCGAAGCAGGCTCTCCTGTAGTATCAGCAGGATGTCTATGCCTTTGGTTGCTGCTATGCATTGCAATTGTTGCAATTTTGTGCACAGCTCTTGCGCATTCCATTGTAGGATCTTCAGATCTCTAGGTTCTTGGCATTTGCTGATATTATCGTGTTATCAATGGAGTCTGATGAACACGCCATGGAAGTTGCAATTGGTGGTTGAGGATCTTGTTGGACCTGAAATTGACTCATCAAGATCGCTTTCAGACGAACTGGACTCTATCTGATTTTTAGGAGAGTGTCTCCTGCCCTGCGTTCTTGAAGGTGGGGATTTTGTTTTTTTCAAATTTCTTGAGCTTTGCTCAATTGTCTTCAGAGTCTCTGTGGTTTGCTTGATACCGTGTATCGACAGCAGACTTTCGACCAATTCCGTGACCAAAGTTTTGAGCATTGGCCAGAGAGCGTTCAGTTGTACAGGAGCACTATTTACTGCTGTGCAGGTTTGGGGCCTGTTTACTTTTTGACCCTTCTCAGTGGACACTTTGACATTGGAATTGCCCCCAGTGTGCTTACTGGATGCAATGGACAGGCGACTGCTTTGAACAACTTTCTTGTGGCCCCCAGCTATCCCTTTGTTCTAGACGGAGGTCTTCACACCCTTCACCATGGCCGATGGTGAAGGGCCGTGTGTCCCCTCTACCTGAATTGGTTTTGGTAGACTTCACGCGGTTTTAGTGGGCAGGGATGCTGGTATAAGTTTTGGTGGGGGCTTCGGCTCTGCTGTAGGCGTGGTGGGGTTCGTTTGAAGCCTTTTAAGCCTTCAGGGCATTTTAAGTTCCAGGCGTGATGTGCCTTGGAGCAATTTGGGCACTTTGCTTGGACGGGGTGGTTTGCCTTTTGTTTATTAAGGCATATTTTTGTGTCGTGGGGCTGGCTGCAGACTCCACACCTCACTGGGCGTTGGCAGCCATCTTTGTGATGCCCAAATCTCTGACATCTGAAGCATCTTAGGGGTTCTGGGGTGTAAGGCCTGTGTTGGAACACGCCCCATATTCCAAGGTCAAGTTTCTCTGGGATCCGTCCTCTTACTGTGATAAGGACTTGTCGGGTTTCCTGCTTTGTGGTTTTTACCAGGCATCTCTCTGCTGACACCACATAGTTCAGCTTTTCGAGATGGTCAAGGGCCATATGCAAGGGATAATGGAGGACAATGATTTTTCTAAATTTATCCTCTGGCTTCAGTTCCTCACATTTTCTGTAATTTTTCAGAATTGTTACAGCTGACTCGTCTTTGGGCCTCAGAATATATTCTCCTCTGAGGTTTGGCTTTGCTCTGATCTGGAGCTGGGGGTACTCTTTTTCAAGGTCCACTACAGTGGCGTAGGAAGACTTACCTTCGGTATGCTGGACCTTGAAAACTGGCAGTGCAGATTTAGTCAGAGGAGCTGGAGTGCTTGTTGGTAGAGCTGGAGAAGCTGGAATGTTTGTCAATAGATGGGTCGTCATGGAGTGGCTTTTCCTGTTTGATTTAGTCACAGGATGCCAATCGCCGTCACTTTCGGAACTTGTACTGAAAATAGATTTTCTTTTATTACTGGGAGCAGCAACATTGGTTCTGTCACAATTCATTTGGTAGTCCATTCTGACGGTCGAATGCTGTCTAATGAGTGATGTCTGTCGAGTGAAGGTAATGCTCAAAGCGTCTGGAATGGACAACAAATGGAAACCATTTCAAGACCTACAACGACTCACATCTTCACAGACGGATCAGTTGATCAAGAAAGAGGTTCTGCTGGGGCAGAACCTCTTTCAGTTTACACCAACAACCATGACACTTACTGGAGCCTGAACAGTGGGTGCTCAACATTGCAAACAGTGCAAATATGCCCTGAAAGAGACCATAAATTATGCAACTGAGAATAATGTACAAGTTGTCATCATTCATACCGGCTCTAAATCTTCGCTCCAGGCATTGTTATCCAGCCAGCACCGAGATAATATAAAAATCATCACTGAATTCCTACATATAGGAAAAGAAGCCCACAATCTAGGACTGTCAGTCACCCTAAATTGGACACCAAGTCACAGTGGCATAGATGGTAATGAGGTAAGGGAACTATCAAGAGAAAGCGCCAAGTCATTACGACTATATAGCATTTGGAAGGGGTCAGGATAAGGATTTGAGATGGGACGGGGGGAAGGAATGGAGCCCAACCACTTAGACGGTCGGGGATTAAACGCCGACCTGCATGAAGCGAGACCGTCGTTCTACCGTCCAGCCAAAGTGGTTGGACATAGATGGTAAAGAAAAGGCAGACTCACTAGCAAAAACTGCCACTGCTCTACCTGTTGTACAGGTTAAAATACCTCCAAGTTTCACACAGACTAAGGAGCAAATCAAGAAGAAAATATTCTCAACTATCAAAAGTCGCCACAGAGCCAAAGTAGCGGAAGGAAGATCCACTGTGATATGGTACGAACAAGCCACAGGGTACTCTTTTTTCAAGCCTGACAAAAACCTGTTCAGAGACATTGCAGTAGCCATACACAGACTCAGACTTGGCTACAAGTGCTGCTGGGAGGTAATAAACCCAAGTTAAAGAAAGTTTATTGAGGAAAGGAAGTACATCTCAAAAGGATAGAGTAGCTTAGGCTACCCTCGTAGGGGCCTCGTAGCCTGGTGGATAGAGCGCAGGACTCGTAATTCTGTGGCGCGGGTTCGATTCCCGCACGAGGCAGAAACAAGTGGGCAAA
The DNA here is from genome assembly GCF_040958095.1 of Procambarus clarkii. Classification (NCBI taxonomy): domain Eukaryota; kingdom Metazoa; phylum Arthropoda; class Malacostraca; order Decapoda; family Cambaridae; genus Procambarus; species Procambarus clarkii. The sequence goes on along the minus strand of NC_091159.1, from coordinate 29,391,227 downwards.
GTTTCTTTCACCCTGAATGCCCCTGTTACCTAGCAGTAAATAGGTACCTGGGAGTTAGTCAGCTGTCACGGGCTGCTTCCTGGGGGTGGAGGCCTGGTCGAGGACCGGGCCGCGGGGGACACTAAAGCCCCGAAATCGTGAAAACTGAAGCCTTGAGAATAATCCCAAGATTATTCTCATGGCTCAAGAAATATTATTACTGAGATAATGATATGGTTAAACATACAGAGTATTGAGGTTAGAATTTCAGAGATAATGAAGCTTCGACGATTAGACTAATGAGAGACGAGGGAGCTAATGAATTAATCCTCTCACTTCAAAATGTAGAAATAAATTAATAATACACGTGAAAGCATAATAAGATCCTTATGTTCTAATGTTACAAAGCATGATGTCCTTCAAGAATGTATTTCATTGCCAGAGAAACAATTAACACCAATATGGGAGGAATACAGAGTAGATGCAATAATTGTTTCCGCTATGTTCCCAGACTTTTAACTTTGCTGCGGTTGATAATTTATTGATAATGGACATCGCCTTGTCCACAGCCTCCCCACATTATAAGTCACTGAGCAGCAATATCGCCTTAGTCAGAGACTCACAACATTTTCAAACATCTTCTTACTCAGCACTTACTGGCACCACCATTGGCAGGAGCCGGTCGGCCGAGCGGACAGCACGCTGGACTTGTGATCCTGTGGTCCTGGGTTCGATCCCAGGCGCCGGCGAGAAACATTGGGCAGAGTTTCTTTCACCCTATGCCCCTGTTACCTAGCAGTAAATAGGTACCTGGGTGTTAGTCAGCTGTCACGGGCTGCTTCCTGGGGGTGGAGGCCTGGTCGAGGACCGGGCCGCGGGGACACTAAAAGCCCTGAAATCATCTCAAGGTAACCTCAAGGTAACCACCGTCCCGTTACTTGAAGGCTCGTACGCCAAGAGCTGTTCACCAGTGCGCGGCTTGTGAGCCCAAACTGTCGTACAGCACCGAGGTTATCTTGAGATGATTTCGGGGCTTAGCATCCCTGCGGCCCGGTCCTCGACCAGGCCTCCTTTTTTGTTACACATCCCCAGGAAGCAGCCTGTAGCAGCTGTCTAATTCCCAGGCACCTATTTACTGCTAGGTGAACAGTGATATCAGGGACATCAGGGTGAAAGTTTCCGCCTCCGCTGGGGATCGAACCCGGAACCTTAGGACTGCGAATCCCGAGCGCTGTCCACTCAGCCGCCAGGCATGTTAATATCAAGCTAGAGGACTGAAGCGTTTTGTTTTATCAGCACAAAACACTTAAGGAATAATATCATAATCGGTCATTTCCGGAAAGGAACAAAACTATCATTAAGAAATGAGACTATAGCCGGCTATTGTTATTACAGTCATAACTTATATATTCTGTGATGCATGTAATAATAGTCCGCTTTCTCGGGTACAGGGAAGCATACACTACAGACACACAGAGCAAGAGCCAGAGAGCCAGAGCTCAACCTCCGCAAGCACATATAGGTGAGTACACACCAAACCTGTCTCCTGAAGCCCACACCAAAAGAATTACATCTGCGGCATATGCGAGGCTGGCTAACATTAGATCTGCCTTAAGGAACCTGTGTAAGGAATCATTCAGAACCTTGTATACCACATATGTAAGACCAATCATGGAGTATGCGGCCCCAGCATGGAGCCCGTACCTTGTCAAGCACAAGACGAAGCTTGAAAAAGTTCAGAGGTATGCCACTAGGCTAGTCCCAGAACTAAGAGGCATGAGTTACGAGGAAAGGCTGCGGGAAAAGCACCTCGCGACACTGGAAGACAGAAGAGTAATAGAAAACATGATCACTACCTGCAAAATTTTCAGAGGAATTGACAGTGTAGATAAAGATAAACTGTTTAACACGGGTGGTCCTCGAACAAGGGGACACAGGTGGAAACTGAGTACCCAAATGAGCCACACGGGACGTTAGAAAGAACGTTTTCAGTGTCAGAGTAGTTAACAGATGGAATGCATTAGGCAGTGATGTGGTGGAGGCTGACTCTATACACAGTTTCAAATGTAGATATGATAGAGCCCAGTAGGCTCAGGAAACTGTACACAAGTTGATTGACAGTTGAAAGGCTGGACCAAAGAGCCAGAGCTCAACCCCCGCAAGCACAACTAGGTTAAGTACAACTAGGTGTACACACACACACACACACACATTGTGTGTGTGTGTATAACGTTTCAAAAGCGTTATATGACAAAGAGTGCTGGGAAGACGGGACACCACTAGCGTAGCTCTCATCCTGTAACTACACTTAGGTAATTACACTTAGGTAATTACACACACATTGACTGGGATTGACACACATTGACACACACAGGATTGACTGGGAAAACAAGGAACCGCATGGAGGCGAGGATACGTGGAGAACCAAACTATTGGAGATGGTGGCTAGAAACTTTTTAACCCAGCATGTCAGAGAACCCACAAGGATGAGAGGAAATTACGAACCAGCGAGACTCGACCTGGTCTTCACTCTGAACAACTCCAACATAAGAGAAATCGGTTTTGAGGCCTCAGTAGGAATGAGCGACCACAGTGTACTGGTGTTTGAGTACCTGATTGAAGAAGGGTTATTGAACTCGAGGAGGTATACGGAAAACAAAAAGTTGGCGTACCGGAAGGGAAACTATGAGGAGATAAGAAAATTCCTAACAGATATTGCATGGGAAACAGAGCTTAGGGGAAAGACGGCCCAAGACATGATGGACTACATCACGCAAAAATGCAAGGAAGCAGCAAACAAGTTTGTCCCAGTCCAAAAGGAAAACAGAGAAATGAAGATGAGAAACCCATGGTTTAATCAGAGATGTAGGCTAGCTAAGCAGCAAAGTAAAAGAGCATGGAGAAACTATAGGAATAACAGGACACTGGAGAGCAGAGAAAGATACCAGAATGCCAGGAATGAATATGTCAGGATGAGAAGAGAGGCAGAAAGACAATGCGAAAATGACATCGCAAGCAAGGCAAAGACTCAGCCTTAAATTGCTGTACAGCCACATCAGGAGAAAAACAACAGTAGGTTATGAAATTAAGGATAGAGGCAGAAGGATTCACTACAAACGACAAGGAAGTGTGTGAGGAACTGAATAAGAAATTCCAGGAGGTCTTCACCTTAGAGCAAGGAGAAATTCCAGAGATAAGATAGGGAATAGTTAACCAGGAACCACTGGAAAAGTTTGAGATTACCAGCATGGAAGTAAGGAATTGTTTACTAGAGTTGGATGTGACAAAGGCTATAGGCACAGATGGAATCTCCCCTTGGATACTAAAGGAAGGAGCAGAATGAACTGTGCCTGCCACTCTCCATAGTGTATAAAAAATCACTGGCAACAGGGGAACTGCCAGAAATTTGGAAAGCAGCTAACGTAAGTCCGGATATACAAGAGAGGGGGATAGACAGGAGGCACTGAACTACAGGCCAGTGTCCTTAACTTGCATACCATGCAAGCTGACGGAGAAGATTGTGCGAAGAAAGCTAGTCGAACATCTGAAGCGAAAGAACTCTAACACAGCATCAACATGGGTTCAGGGATGGCAGGTCCTGCCTCACAGGGTTAGTTGAATTCTACGACAAGGCAACAAAAATCAGGCAAGAAAGAGAAGGGTGGGCAGACTGCATATTCTTGGATCGCTAGAAAGCCTTTGATACAGTACAACACAAGAGGCTAGTGAAAAAGCTGGAGATGCAGGCTCCACACAAGAGGCTAGTGAAAAAGCTGGAGATGAAAGGGAAGGTACTCCATTGGATAAAGGAGTACCTAAGCAACAGGAGACAACGAATCAATGTGAGGGGTGAGGTCTCAGATTGGCGAGACGTTACAAGTGGAGTCCCGCAGGGGTCAGTCCTTGGACCTATACTGTTTCTGATATATGTAAATGATCTCCCATAGGTATAGACTCGTTTCTCTCAATGTTTGCTGATGATGCAAAAATTATGAGGAGGATTGAAACAGAGGATGATAGTAGGAGGCTACCTAGACATACTGAGTGAATGGTCCAACAAATGGCTGTTGAAGTTCAACCCGAGTAAATGCAAAGTAATGAAACTAGGCAGTGGAAACAGGAGGCCAGACATAAGATACAGAATAGGAGATGAAATACTTAATGAAACGGACAGAAAGAAAGATCTAGGAGTTGATATCACACCAAACCTGTCTCCTGAAGCCCACATAAAAAGAATAACGTCTGCGGCATATGCGAGGCTGGCTAACATCAGAACAGCGTTCAGAAACCTTGTGTAAGGAATCATTCAGAATCTTGTATACCACATATGTAAGACCAATCCTGGAGTATGCGGCCCCAGCATGGAGCCCATACCTTGTCAAGCACAAGACGAAACTAGAAAAAGTTCAAAGGTATGCTACTAGACTAGTCCCAGAACTAAGAGGCATGAGTTACGAGGAAAGGCTGCGGAAAATGCACCTTTCGACACTGGAAGACAGAAGAGTAGGGGGAGACATGATCACAACCTTACAAAATCCTCAGGGGAATCGACCGGGTAAACAATGATAAACTATTCAACACTGGTGGTACGCGAACAAGGGGACACAGGTGGAAACTGAGTACCCACATGAAGCACAAGGACGTTAGAAAGAACTTTTTCAGTGTCAGAGTAGTTAACGGATGGAATGCATTAGGCAGTGATGTGGTGGAGGCTGACTCCATACACTGTTTTAAATGTAGATATGATAGAGCCCAGTAGGCTCAGGAATCTGTACACCAGTTGACTGACGGTTGAGAGGCGGGGACCAAAGAGCCAAAGCTCAACTCCCACAAGTACAAATAGGTGAGTACAACTAGATGTGTACACACACACACACTTTAAGCTTGCCTCGGGGCCCCTGCCATTAAGGTCGAATTACTGACCCTCTCCAGAATGCAACCCCACACCCGTTGCCTAACTCCCGGCTACCTATTTATGGCTAGGTGAATAGCGGTAATAGGTGAAAGGAAACATGCCCAACCATTTCTGTCCCGTCCGGTAATCAAACTAGGGGGGGGGGGGTGACAGTTCGTTCCGCCCGGCGATTTGTGAGTCAAGAACGGAACGAACAGTTCAACGAGACCACGACTGATCCACTTAACACATCATCATATAATCACATATGTAAAAACAAAATAGAGTAGTCAGGTATATACAGATTGATGAAGATTAAGACACCCAAAAGGTGGCACGGGCATGAATAGCCCGTAAGTGGTGGCCCTTTTGAGCCATCACCAGTATCAATAGATGATACTGGTAGATCTGTGGAGGTGCGACTGCACCCTGCGTGACGGAAGATGTCTCCCGTGGGTATATACAGCAAGCCGGTCTCTCGAAGAGTACATGTTGACGTATAAGGCCAAAATATGTATATGTTTATACATATTTTAGATGTATATGTTCCTATTTATATTTTCATATTATATATTTATAGCATATTTTATATTTGTTTTTTCATATTAATATTTATAACATATTTTATATGTTCATACATATTTTGGAGGCCTCCTAAGGCTGAAAACTGACGATGTACGAAAAATGGTTGCGAAAGTGACGGGATGTCCCGTTTTCTGTTTGTAGCTCCTCGGGTAAGTTAGGTCCGGGCAATTTTAGTTCATCAGTTTAGTGACGATGGGAACACTCGGGCGAACGGGCTGCCACTAGAGCAACCTTGGAACATATATACAGTAGAGAGAAAGCAGGGTGTGGGGGGGGGGGGCACATACCCCCAGTCTAGCAGCTCGTCCTACTAAAGTTCCTAACGTCAAGAAAACTGGTCAGGAAAAACGGTTAAAGTGTCCTCCCCTGACCTACCAGAGAACCCAAAACGGAAAACGGAACAGTACGTCACTTTCGCCAGCCGTCTCCATTTTAAAGTACGACAATTTTCGACGTTATGTAACGCATACGAGCGAAAAGCGACGTTCTCTGTAGGAAGGACAGGTTGGTCTGAGAGCCACTGAGTTATCAGATGGTCAGATTAAAAACGTTGTCTAGAGTAGTCTTTCCAGACAATGAACTGCTCATCGTTCATTAACATAGTTATAAAATGCAATTAACAGTTCTAATATATCAACCATTACTGGTGAAAACTGAACACCAATCCTTTTAACACAGCCGTCGACGCTCTCAAAGTTAAACTCGACACCACCATCATCATCCCGCCGCCATGTTTGTCACGCGATCAGCTGATTTTCTGTGTTTACATTCTTGCGTCAACATTTATAAGGCAAATATTGATGGAGTTGAGGAAGATGATAGCACTCTCCTTGAGTATAACAACACATCTAAACATAACAAAATAGAAAAGTTTCTGGAAAAGACGACACATCATGCGATATTGTGAAGTGTAATACTGGCTGACCTTCCGTGACAACCTGCGCTATGTATCCATGTAGGGCAGCACCTCAGGGGACTGTATCCATGTAGGGCAGCACCTCAGGGGACTGTATCCATGTAGGGCAGCACCTCAGGGGACTGTATCCATGTAGGGCAGCACCTCAGGGGACTGTATCCATGTAGGGCAGCACCTCAGGGGACTGTATCCATGTAGTGCAGCACCTCAGGGGACTGTATCCATGTAGGGCAGCACCTCAGGGGACTGTATCCATGTAGGGCAGCACCTCAGGGGACTGTATCCATGTAGGGCAGCACCTCAGGGGACTGTATCCATGTAGGGAATCACCTCAGGGGACTGTATCCATGTAGGGCAGCACCTCAGGGGACTGTATCCATGTAGGGCAGCACCTCAGGGGACTGTATCCATGTAGGGCAGCACCTCAGGGGACTGTATCCATGTAGGGAATCACCTCAGGGGACTGTATCCATGTAGGGCAGCACCACAGGGGACTGTATCCATGTAGGGCAGCACCTCAGGGGACTGTATCCATGTAGGGAATCACCTCAGGGGACTGTATCCATGTAGGGCATCACCTCAGGGGACTGTATCCATGTAGGGCAGCACCTCAGGGGACTGTATCCATGTAGGGCAGCACCTCAGGGGACTGTATCCATGTAGGGCAGCACCACAGGGGACTGTATCCATGTAGGGCAGCACCTCAGGGGACTGTATCCATGTAGGGCAGCACCACAGGGGACTGTATCCATGTAGGGCAGCACCACAGGGGACTGTATCCATGTAGGGCAGCACCACAGGGGACTGTATCCATGTAGGGAAGCCTCAAGGGACACAAAATTTAGAGACAATCCACAAATCCGAAAATATAAGAATTAGCGACGTTTCGGTCCGTTCTTAACCATTATCAAGATGAGTGAGGGAAACACACACATTGATTAATTGATGAAGATTAAGCCACCCAAGAGGTGGCACGGGCATGAATAACACGTAAGTGGATGAAAACAAAAGAGTTGTTGTTGTTGTTTTAGATTCAGGTACTCGGAACAAAGTTGCAAGTAGCCCAGGCTATGGAGAGCCCGTCGTGGACTTACGTGGCACAGGAGCGGGGCTGTAATTGATTGATTGATAAAGATAAAGCCACCCAAGAGGTGGCACGGCCATGAATAGCCCGTAAGGGGCTGTAACTGATAAAAATAAATTTATAAGGTAAGAGAGGGAGATGAATGGAAGAGCGAGATGGTAGGCGGGAAAGTTGAGGAACAGGTGTAAGGTAAGAGGAATAGGATTAGATATAGGAAAAGTTTGAAGTATAGGAATAAGGTGGAACATAGGAATAGGTTTAAAGTATGGGAATAAGGTGGAACATAGGAATAGGTTTAAAGTATGGGAATAAGGAATGACTTATTGTCTGCATCTTCCATTTAGAACATCACACACACACACTTTCTTATCTTTTCCGTACGTCCACTTCCTGCAGGTGGATAACTGGTCTGATATGGCTGTGCAACAGTCCCGTTGATCTGTTACACTCAACACTACCTTCTGCCTCTCTCTCCCTCTACTACTCACCCCCCCCCCACCCGTTTCTAGTCCTTCTGTTTCATGGTTGAACTATCTTTTTTAGCCCCTGTCTATATTTTCCATAACCCCCCTTTTTTAGACCATTTTTACCCTGTTTGTGTTTGAGGATGAGTGTGTATCTTTCCTTAGTTTCACTCTCTGGTGACACTGTCTACAGTCCCGTGTTTTTGTTTCCCCCCCTCCCCCCTCCCTGTGTTTGTTTCTCGCCCCGTCTCTTGTTTGCTGGCCCTCATTATGTATTCTCCACGTGCAGAGTGTAAGTCACAATAGCCGGGCTGAACACTGATATCACAACCCATATACGCGCGGAAAGAAAGAAAATATGAAGCGTTTCCTTAGTAAAGATGGATTCGTTCTCGACTCACAAGTTGGGGATCCTGGGTTCGATTCCTGGGCAAGACGGACATGGTTAGGCACATTTCCTTCCCGTTAACCTGATACTTCTGTTCATCTAGCAGCAAATAGGTGGCATCCAAGAGTGAAGGCAACTGTTGCATCCTGGGGAAGGTCAGTAGTTCGGACCCTGTAATAATATATATATATATATATATATATATATATATATATATATATATATATATATATATATATATATATGAATTTCCTTAAGTGCTTTCGTATTTAATGATACATCGTTAGATGGATGGATTTACAAGTCAATAGGTTTGGATCTTACTGATGCTGAAGCAGAAACAGCTCGGATTTGGCATTCCTCAAGGGTGTGAGGCAGCAGCTCATGCAGCTAGAACTTACTTTGCCAACATTACCCTGATAAAACTGATTTTTAAAAATGCTTTCAATCTGGTTAGAAGGGATGCAGTACTCAGTGCAGTTCATCGCCTTTTCCTTCCCTCTACCCGTTTGTAAACTCATGCTACAGCAAGAATCTAACTCTGCTTTTCGGGGAACATGAAATAGAATCACAAGAAGGTAGTCCAGCAGGGTGACCCCCTTGCTCCTTTTCGTTTCTGCCTAGTTATCAAGGAAGTCACCGATAACCTGTCCAGTGAGCTCAACATTTGGTTTTTGGACGATGGTACTGTAGCCGGCTCCCCAGCCTCACTCTTGGACGACATAAGAATAATTCAGGAGCAAGGAGCAAGTCTATGGCCTCACCCTGAACTCTTCCAAGTGCGAAATAACCTCCACCAACCAACACATAATAGACCGAAAAAATTTGTTTTGCCTGATATCCATATAACCAACCCTGAGGACAGCACACTCCTAGGTGCTCCTCTTGGAAGGAACGCTATCGACGAGGTCCTTGATAAGAAGATCACTGACCTGAAGAGGATGAACGAGAGGAATGAAGACATTGATGCTCATGATGCACTTTACCTCATCACCAGATGCTTGTCCCTCCCCAGGCTGACCTACTTTCTTAGATGTTCTCCATTGTTTAATATTAGAAGAGTACGACAACCTGCTGAAATCAATGTTGGAAAAAGCCCTCAACCTTTCCCTCAGCGACTCACAGTGGAAACAAGCCTCCCTTCCCTGTCAGACTCGGGGGCCTCGGCGTTCGCACAGCAACACAAATTGCTGTACCAGCGTTCCTGTCCTCTTAAGTGGCATCTGACAACCTGGTGAAGGAAATCCTACCTGAGTACCTAGGTCAACAGGCAGGGATACAAGATCCCAGCTTTACAGAGTGCACCATCAAATGGGTCTCTCTTGCAGGACCAGCATCCTAATCACAATCTTCTGAAGCTCACAAGCAATCGAGCTGGGGTCGCCCCATTGTTGACCAAGCAGCTGGGACATGCCTAGAAGCTGCGACAACATCACACGACACTGCCCGAATAAGAGCTGTAGCAGCTCCCCATGCAGGGGACTTCCTATTAGCAACCCCAATGTCAGCAATTGGCCCACGTCTCACACTGCAGGCCCTCCGAATTGCTGTGGCTCCCCGGCTCGCTGCCCCAATCCACACCGAATACAGGTGTATTGGCGGCGAGGCAGTGGGCGACAGGTACGGACGGCATGGCCATCTCGGCCAAGCACAGGAGGATTGGCATGCAAGACACAGCGAGGTAAATTACATTATTAAGAGAATCCTTACTACAGCCGGTTGTTCAGCAGAGGGAGAGCCCCGTTACCTAATGCCCCGCAACTCTGATGAGCCTGTCTGTCGCCCAGACGGGATCACGGTGAACCCTTGGAAGAATGGTAGACAGTTGGTGTGGGACTACACCTGCGTTTCAACTTTAGCCAACACCTATGTTGACTTCAGTGCTGCACAGGCACGAGGTGCTGCCAATCACCGGGAATCAGCCAAGTCTCGTAAATACAGATATCTTGATCACCACTACAATTTTGTCCCCATTGCCTCAGAGACACTTGGTGCCTGGGGTAAAAGTGCTGCAAGTTTATTGAAGGAGTTGGGTTCTAAGCTAATTGAAACAAATTGTGAACCTAGAGCCGCCAGTTTCCTCTTTCAGCGCCTTAGTGTGGCAATCCAGAGTGGAAATGCACAATGCATCCATGGTTCCTGCCCGCCATCTGAGGAGCTGGAGGAATTCGACAACCTGTCACAAGCAGCCTTGTACCTTACACGTAACCAATGTTGTAACCCTTTTTTGTGTTATGATGTTTTAAATACAATAAAATAAAAATACGAAATACAAAAAAACATAGAGGGGTGGTAGGAGAAGACAATATGCGGGTGTACGCGGGTGCCCCACAAGGCTCCCCCGGATGCTGCATATTGTCTTCTTCGAGGTCAGGGGTCACTACAAACCCAATCAGAAGTGGTACCCCTATATATATATATATATATATATATATATATATATATATATATATATATATATATATATATATATATATATATATATAAATATATATATAAATATATATATATATATAAATATATATATATAAATATATATATATATATATATATATATATATATATATATATATAAATATATATATATAAATATATATATATATATATATATATATATATATATATATATATATATATATATATATATATATATATATATATATATATATATATATATATATATATAATCTCCCTCGTAACTTCTCACCCTCCCCACCCCCAATCCAATGCGGGCTGAGACTGCATAACAACATGAACACACGGCTCCACATGTCGCCACCATCACTACCTGCTGTACTCCTGGTAACATTCTACTTGTGTAATGAATGTAACCCTTTGCTTACAGTGTTTGAACTAGTACCTGCTCTCTCATAACCATCTGTGCTACTGCTTGTCCGCACCCTTCACCGAGAGTTCTTAATGTCCTTGAGATCTGGTCCGCCTTCTGAAGACTAAATTGGCACCTGTGGAGTTTTTTTTTTTTGAGGGGAGAGGTTGGGGGGGATATTTTTTCGTCTTACCAGGAAAAGTGAAGATAATTTCTTTGCTCCTTTGGACGCCAAAGCGTCAGTGGTAACCCTCCTACATGCAACACTCACGACAGCAACTCTCCCATCTCCGCGGTGAGTACAACCACTCTGCCCCCCCCCCCTGGCTATGAGTACATGAGTGTCCGTGTGAATGACACCATGAATGACAACCTTCAGTTTTTGATTGATGGTCTTTTATTTGAATTTAGTTGATTTTCTTTCACTGATGTGGCCATTCTACTGCACTTCTAAGATGCTATCATGCATTATCTTGGGTCTTGCATGACCAGGGCGAGAGATCAGTTAGAATACATATTGCGAGTTAGTGACCACTCTACCAAAGGTGACTGAAGTGTTGTGATAGACTTTTGGATCACATCTACGGACGATAGATTTACTGTTGAGCTTAAAGACCATCAACATGTGTGTGGGTGTAGTTACTTAAACTGCACCAACACCTTACAAACCACCTTGCAAGTATATGCTAGAGAATATACCAAGTGAGTATACACCAAGAAACGAAATGCACCTCTGGGTGCATATATTATATTTTTCAGTAATAGATTTATTGGTTAAGCAGTAAAGGCCCGCCCATCTTGTGCAAGTGATGATTTATTAACCTTCATGTCATATGGAGGTGCCCTTCGCCGCCCTGTCACCAATTATGCCAAGCAAATTAGGTCGAAGGTGAGGTGGAGGCCAGGTGAGGTGGAGGCCAGGTGAGGTGGAGGCCAGGTGAGGTGGAGGCCAGGTGAGGTGGAGGCCAGGTGAGGTGGAGGCCAGGTGAGGTGGAGGCCAGGTGAGGTGGAGGCCAGGTGAGAGCACCACCGTGGTTAAGCCCTGTGGTTGTTGTATGCGGGCTCCGCTGACACCACTGCTAATGAGTAGGCACCTGTTTACCCCATGTCGAGGGGACAACACCCCATAATCTTGCCGTGAATTCTCCTAACAAAATAAATCTAAATTGTCTTTATAACCAGACTATTGCCAGATATTTGCTGCCCAAAGATAAGGAAATAATCAACAGATACAACACCAATAGGAGCTTAAACATATTAACCCTTGCCACCACCGTCCACGGGATGGGATATGGGTATTGGGTGCACAATACATGACTAAAACATAGCTGAAGCACTTCACATTAAGCACTCTCCTGATGTATCAACAGCCAGCTTAGGTACATGCTACCAGCTACAAGACCAAGACATAAGTGCCAGTTTACACAATACCTGCTGGCCGGAGCCCACTAATGAGAAAGCCGGACAAGACTATAACCCAGTTCCCCTCAAGACGAGCACCACACCTCTCTTCATACCTAAAAAGACTACTCAATAGCTCGGTCCATAGAGCTTTGGCCTCGCAGACTTGGGGTCCACGGTTCGAGTCTCCTAGAACCCAGGTGAATAGACTGATGTCTGCTCTTTTATTATTCCCTTTCCCTCTGCCTCTGAGGATGCCAAGGCGTGCTTTAGTGAAACATGTTCTTTACCCGCACGCATAAGACCCATACTAGAATCATTTATAAATCCCTATTGGACATATTCAGTAACACATGCCTCAAAAAAGTGACGCACGAGGCTTCATAAATGTTAAATTAGACACTAAATGTTAAACAAATTTTTAATTAAATTAGTTAAATGTTAAAATAATTACATTAGACACCCAAGCGACCACTCAGGAAGTGTGGAGGTGTTGCTCCGTCAAGTTGACCAGTGATCACTGTCAAGTTGACCAGTGATCACTGTCAAGTTGACCAGTGTTCACTGTCAAGTTGACCAGTGTTCACTGTCAAGTTGACCAGTGTTCACAGTCAAGTGACTCTGACAAGACACACAATACCTAGTTATTGTCTTAATTGTCTTGCATGTTAATGTGTTTTAGTCCTTGTCCCCATGTATTATGACACCTCACCACGCCTATGTCGGTACATGACCAAGTATACATGATGAGTATACATGACCAAGTATACATGATGAGTATACATGACCAAGCCATCATGATGAGTATACATAACTAAGTCAACATGATGAGCATACATAACTAAGTCAACATGATGAGTATACATAACTAAGTCAACATGATGAGTATACATCTCTCATCAAGAGGAAAACGCAGCCAAAATGAGAGCGATTGTGTGGCGGAGCCGGCGGCAACCTGCTATATATATCTCGCCCTGGGAAAAACAAGGCGTTCACTAGCCTACCCGGGTATAGTACCCCTGCCATAGGTTTATCTATATAGATCATCCTGGGGAAAATATTGTCTTGAATAACGTATCCGGGTCCAGTACTCTGCCTAAAGCCTATATGGTTCATCTTACTGTTTCTCCTTATCAGGCACGGGAAGGCTATTAGGCTTATCGGGGGTCATCCCCCCCCCCTCCATCACCTTAGGTCGTCTACTAATGACCTAACCCAGGATGTAACACACACATTGGCAAAACTTCCGTATATGTACTTCTAGGTAAACAGACGCATCACGTGAAAGAAACTCTGCCAATTTCTGTTTCGGTAGAGAATTGAACCAGTATCTGTCGACTGTGAATCGTGAACGTTGACCTCTTGGTCTTGTGTACTCACCTAGTGTGTGTGTGCATGCGTGTGTGCGTGTATGTGCATTTGTGCGTGCGGGTGTGCACCCACCTATTTGTACTCACTTATTTGTGCTTGCAGGATCGAGCACTGACTCTTGGATCCTGCCTTTCTAGCCATCGGTTGTTTACAGCAATGATTCCTGTCCCATTTCCCTATCATATCAAGTTTTAAAATTCTGAATAGAGTTTGCTTCCACAACCTGTTCCTTAAGTGCATTCCATTTTTCCACTACTCTCACGCTAAAAGAAAACTTCCTAACATCTCTGTGACTCATCTGAGTTTCCAGTTTCCACCCATGTCCCCTCGTTCTGTTATTATTACGTGTGAACATTTCATCTATTTCCACTTTGTCAATTCCCCTGAGTATTTTATATGTCCCTATCATATCTCCTCTCTCCCTTCTTTTTTCTAGTGTCGTAAGGTTCAGTTCTTTCAGGCGCTTTTCATATCCCATCCCTCGTAACTCTGGGACAAGCCTCGTCGCAAACTTCTGAACCTTTTCCAGTTTCCTTATGTGTTTCTTCAAGTGGAGAATCCATGATGGTGCAGCATGCTCTAAGACTGGTCTCACGTAGGCAGTGTAAAGCGCCCTAAAAGCCTCCTCACTTAGGTTTCTGAATGAAGTTCTAACTTTAGCCAGTGCAGAGTACGCTGCTGTCGTTATCCTATTTATATGTGCCTCAGGAGTTAGATTAGGTGTTACGTCCACTCCCAGGTCTCTTTCTCGAATCGTTACTGGTAGGCAGTTCCCTTCATTGTGTACTGTCCCTTTGGTCGCCTATCACCTGATCTCATTTCCATAATTTTACATTTACTCGTGTTGAACTCCAGTAGCCATTTCTCTGACCATCTCTGGAACCTGTCCAGGTCCTCTTGGAGGATCCTACAATCCTCATCTGTCACAACTCTTCTCATTAATTTTGCGTCATCCGCGAACATTGACATGTAGGATTCCACTCTTGTATACATATCATTTACGTAAATTAGAAAGAGGATTGGTCCCAGCACCGATCCTTTAGGTACTCCCCTCGTTTCTGTTCTCCAGTCCGACTTTTCGCCCCTTACCATAACTCTCTGGCTCCTTCTTGTTAGGTAGTTCCTTACCCATATTTGGGCCTTTCCGCTTACTCCTGCCTGCCTCTCAAGTTTGTATAGCAGTCTCATGTGCGGTACTGAATCAAAGGCCTTCTGGCAGTCTAGAAATATGCAGTCTACCCAGCCTTCTCTGTCCTGCCTTATCCTTGTTATTTTATCATAGAATTCCAAAAGATTTGTTAGGCAAGATTTCCCTGTCCAGAACCCATGTTGGCGTTTGTTTACAAACCCAATGCTCTCCAGGTGCTCAACAAGTCTTAGCCTAATTATTCTTTCAAGTGTTTTGCAGGGGATGCTTGTCAGTGATACGGGTCTGTAGTTAAGTGCCTCCTCCCTATCTTCTTTCTTGAAAATCGGTACGACATTTGCCTTCTTCCAGCAACTCCTGATAAAAGTGACTCATTAAAGATCATTACCAGAGGCACGTACGCTGAGAGCCTGCGCTGCCTCTTTTAGTATCCACGGTGATACTTTGTCTGGTCTAACCGCTTTAGTTGCATCCAGTGTTGTCATCTGTTTCATTACCTCCTCTGCTGTCACCTCCATATCTGGCAGTCTTCCGTCTAGGGTAATCTCTTCTAACAATGGTAGCTGCTCAGGCTCGGTTGTGAATACTCCATGGAAACTGGCATTCAGTACCTCGCAGATTTCCTTGTCACTTTCTGTATATGCCCCTTGTGTTTTCCTCAGTCTTGTCACTTGGTCATTTACCGACATCTTCCTTCTTATATGGCTATGTAGTAGTTTAGGTTGTTTTTCACCTTGATTGCAATATCATTCTCGTAATTTCTTTCCGATACTCGTCTTATGTTAATGTAATCATTCCTAGCTCTGTTACATCTAATCCTGTTGTCCTCTGTCCTTTGTCTTCTGTACTTCCTCCACTCCCGCCTGCTGGCCATTTGTGCTTTCTGACACTGTCTATTAAATCATGGATTATTATATTCCCTCCTGTTTTTTTCCTTTACTGTTGGAATAAATCTCTCTTCAGCCTCCTTGCATTTCCATATGACTTGGTTCATCACATCTTGCACTGTTTTATCTCTAATTTCTTCCTCCTACTGCACTTCTTCCAGGTAGTCCCTTATCCTCCTGTAGTCCCCCTTTCCTGTAATTAACTCTCCTTTCCTGGACCTCTTGTCCTTTGGTCACAACTTTGAGTTCCATCATGTAGTCAAAGACTAGGACACAATGGTCACTGGCTCCTAGTGGAATTTCATATTCCAAATTTTCGATGTCTTCCACATTCTGGGTGAAAATCAGGTCTAATAGGCTCGGCGTATCCCCTCCTCTTTCCCTTGTGTCTTCCTTCACATGCTGTGTTTGGAAATTCCTGCCAATAACGTCTACTAACTTCGCTCCCCACGTTTCCTCCCCGCCATGGGGATTCC
This sequence comes from Procambarus clarkii, assembly GCF_040958095.1. NCBI lineage: Eukaryota > Metazoa > Arthropoda > Malacostraca > Decapoda > Cambaridae > Procambarus > Procambarus clarkii. The sequence continues at coordinate 29,374,808 of NC_091159.1, read as the reverse complement.
TTGTTTCCCAATTAATCTCTCCATGATTTAGGTCCCTCATGACCAGCACGCACATGTGTGCGTGCGTGTGTGTGTGTTCGTGCGTGTGTGTGCGTTCGTGCGTGTGTGTATGTGTGCGTGCGTGTGTCTGCGCGTGTGTGTGTATATGTGCACGCGTGTGTGTGTGTGCATGCGCGCGCTTGACATTTGGTGTATGTGCACATGTGTGTGCGCGCGCTTGGCGTTGAGTGTGTGTGCATGGGTGTGTGTGAATACCTAAGTTATGCCCGAAACGCTTTGCGTAATAGTGGCTTTAGGCATTGTATGTACTAGCTCTACCTATAAGTCAACCAATCTTTGTAAAAATTTATTGTATGTATGTACCTTACCTAAATAAACATTTTATTTATTTTTATTTTTAAGTGTAGTTACAGGACGAGAGCTACGCTCGTGGTGTCCCGTCTTCCCAGTACTCTTTGTCATTTTTGTTTTGTTTTGCCCCGAGGCAAAACAAAACAAAAGTATCTTGCAAACTTGCTTTAGGCAGTTTTCCCGCAGTTACCAGCGAGTTTACTGGGCCGCGCCACTCGTCCTGAGGGGGAATATTCGGCCGTAGCAGCCTGTACAACACTCCGCAATAGGAAGAAAACCAGCTGGGTTGTTCATCCTGTCACTTGTACCCAGACACAGCTGGGACTTGCTTAACTGGCTCAAGTGAATAGCTTCTCAAATAAGAACATTAACATTCGTCAACCCTTAAAATCTTACGTTATCATGCGGGTGGAAAATGGAGGAATCTTTTAATAACAGTAACTATGTTTGACAAATGGTATTTTCCTAACTCAATCAATATGGGGTTTATATTAATTATATTCAACACATATTTCTAATGTCTCAAATGTTCTCAGTCTCATAGATAGTGGTCAAGGCGGTGTCCGTCACTCTTACCACTGATTCTGCAACTCCTCTGCTCAACTGTTGTTTCCATTTCGAATCTCAATGGATATTTGCATCGAAGACGGATTCTTGCTATTAATGATTCTCTCCCGCGGCCACCTCCTCTTCGTCCATGATGATTGGGGGTGCCAGCTGCAACCATGTTGTACCAGTGTACAGATTCACTGGTTTGTGCTTCTATCCTCAGTAACCTTGTCACGATATTACCTGACAATACCTCCAGTTTGTAGAAGAGTCTTGGATATGAAGTATTCAATATGGTCTCTTTCAGCGCCTTCAGCAGCCAGCACATCTGCTCGTTCATTTCCACATATTCCAATATGGGAGGGGATCCACAGGAACCTGACGACTCTTCCCTGGTTGGTTAGTACCCTCACAGCTCTCTTGATTTCAGCGACTAGAGCAAGATCTTCTGCCTGATTTTTTTTAGTCTTTGTAGCGTTGCTTTTGAGTCAGTGCAGATCACAGCAACATTGTTGTTTTCGTTTAAGGAATTTTAACGCCATAACAATGGCAGTTAGCTCTGCTTGCGATGAAGAGGCATAGTTCTTAATGCGTACTTTTACTTCGTTTCTGCGTTGAAAGGCATTATTCCTAATTACAGTATATGCTGTGCCAGTCCTGCCATTGACAGGATTAGATGACCCATCAGTGTAGATTTGATCTAATTCATCTCCGGTTTCCTTATAAATGTCCTCGAGATACTTGTGCCTCATTTCTTGTGGTATCATGTTGGATTTTTTTGTTGCCATTTCATTGATGATAATTCTGCATGTCATCCTCCCAGGGAGGTAACCTCTCTACAGGCATGACCTCACGGGCTTGTTCAGGCAGGTGAAGTTCTTCGAGGTAGCAGAGTGTTCTGTGATGCCATTTTTTGCTTCTCCTGTTTCCTCCTGTAAGTAACACAGAACTCAGTTTTTCTTGGCAATATCACTGTAATGGGATCTCTGGCAATCTTAATTGCTTAATTGTTTTGAAACAACCGACGAGTTTGGCATCCACCACCATCTCAATTAGCTTGTTCCAATCGTCTACTTCTCAGCTAAGTGGAACAGGGTAGGCACTTTATGCCCAGATTCAAATACCATCGTCTTGAGGTCCCAGCACCACGTTATAGCCAGACAAGGTTGTCAACGTAGTGAGAGAGGCTCAAGGCTCTCAAGGTTCTCACCCCCATAGCCTTCCACAACCTTGACACCCTCCAGCTATTTGCAAATAGCTATTCACAGACCGCCAGCTGTGGCGCTAATGTGAGAACTGCAAAAAATGACGTATCTTTCACATACAAGATCATTATCAAGTGATCAATATATATTTCATATATATAAGATCATTAATAGACTGTACTGTACCTCTGCTTGCTCAAGTCGCTGAAACGATGCTTGGAGGTCTGGAACAGATACAAAATGAAGCCATGAGGATCATCCCGGACGCCCTCCGTATAACTAAATTACTAAACATGAGAAAGGAACTAAACATCCCATGTATAAAATGTCAAATCACTGAAATCAGCGCTTTAATTGGTACCAAGATGCTTGGGCTAACCCACCCCCAACCCCCTGCACTGACTCCAAGCCTTCTGTATCGGTCAGCAGCCCTCACAATGGATTACAGAACTGCAGTTGTATTCAGGATATATTAGGTTCATGATCTCTGCCAAGATCAACAACAACAACAGCACTTCCCTGCACCATGAGAGATTACACAATTTCTAAATTTCTACCCCTCCCTTCCCACTACTACCCTTCCCTTCCCACTAATACCCCTCCCTTCCCACTGCTACCCCTCCCTTCCCACTACTACCCCTCCCTTCCCACTACTACCCCTCCCTTCCTTCCCACTCAAGATGATGACTCAAGAGTAACACAAGCGTCAACAGGAGGCGCAGAACAATGCCTCAAGTCACACTGATGCTCTGGTCATAAGGAGCTCCCTCTCTCACACTATGTGCAATGGTGCTTCCTGCACCACTCTACTGGTGCTTCCTTCACCACTCTATTGGTGCTTCCTGCACCACTCTACTGGTGCTTCCTTCACCACTCTACTGGTGCTTCCTGCACCACTCTACTGGTGCTTCCTGTACCACTCTACTGGCGCTTCCTGTACCACTCTACTGGCGCTTCCTGTACCACTCTACTGGTGCTTCCTGCACCACTCTACTGGTGCTTCCTGCACCACTCTACTGGTGCTTCCTGCACCACTCTACTGGTGCTTCCTGTACCACTCTACTGGCGCTTCCTGTACCACTCTACTGGTGCTTCCTGTACCACTCTACTGGTGCTTCCTGCACCACTCTACTGGTGCTTCCTGCACCACTCTACTGGTGCTTCCTGCACCACTCTACTGGTGCTTCCTGTACCACTCTACTGGCACTTCCTGTACCACTCTACTGGCGCTTCCTGTACCACTCTACTGGTGCTTCCTGTACCACTCTACTGGTGCTTCCTGTACCACTCTACTGGCGCTTCCTGTACCACTCTACTGGTGCTTCCTGTACCACTCTACTGGTGCTTCCTGTACCACTCTACTGGTGCTTCCTGTACCACTCTACTGGCGCTTCCTGTACCACTCTACTGGTGCTTCCTGCACCACTCTACTGGCGCTTCCTGTACCACTCTACTGGTGCTTCCTGCACCACTCTACTGGCGCTTCCTGCACCACTCTACTGGTGCTTCCTGCACCACTCTACTGGCGCTTCCTGTACCACTCTACTGGTGCTTCCTGCACCACTCTACTGGTGCTTCCTGTACCACTCTACTGGTGCTTCCTGTACCACTCTACTGGTGCTTCCTGTACCACTCTACTGGCGCTTCCTGTACCACTCTACTGGTGCTTCCTGTACCACTCTACTGGCGCTTCCTGTACCACTCTACTGGTGCTTCCTGTACCACTCTACTGGTGCTTCCTGCACCACTCTACTGGCGCTTCCTGTACCACTCTACTGGTGCTTCCTGTACCACTCTAATGGCGCTTCCTGCACCACTCTACTGGTGCTTCCTGTACCACTCTACTGGTGCTTCCTGTACCACTCTACTGGTGCTTCCTGTACCACTCTACTGGTGCTTCCTACACCACTCTACTGGTGCTTCCTGCACCACTCTACTGGTGCTTCCTGCACCACTCTACTGGTGCTTCCTGCACCACTCTACTGGTGCTTCCTGCACCACTCTACTGGTGCTTCCTGCACCACTCTACTGGTGCTTCCTGCACCACTCTACTGGTGCTTCCTACACCACTCTACTGGCACCTGAAGGGCAGTTGTCACAACGAGAGACGTCTACTTTACTGAGTGGGCAGTTAACTACCCCACTCAGTAAAATGTTATATATACATGTACACATACTCATATATATATATATATATATATATATATATATATATATATATATATATATATATATATATACATATACATACATATATATATATATATATATATATATATATATATATATATATATATATATATATATATATATATATATATATATCTTTTGTGTCACAAGTGATCAACAAGAGGCTCACAACAGTCACTATACAAGGCACTTTACATCTATGGTGAGTCACACAGTTACTAGTCTTGCTCCACACCCACCCAACTGGGCGGCAGCTTTACAGTCATGTGCATGCATTACCTACAGTAAGCAAATTTTGGATTGTTCGCTAAGATTTCGGGCAGCACATCATTATGAATGAAGTACTTGTGGGAGAGTTGAACAGTTAACTGGACATACTCAGTCTTCAGACAGAATTGTCATAACTCTTCGCACTCAAACGAGTCTATTTATCCAACGTTGACACGTTAATTGCAAGTGACTGTCATCCTTGATTGTATTCAACTCCTGAAGACATAACTGTGATGTGTTTGTGTGTGAAGCGACTCACAGATATATAATAAAATATTGAATAGACGTAGGGTTCGCTTCAGAATGTCCTAGATGCAAGGAGGAGGTTGAAACTCAGCACTCCCCCTTCCTTGACGGCTGTGCAGTGTGACCGACTCGCATATTCCGCCTTCTGGTGGGGGCGTGTCTGTGACGGATGATGGAGTCCCTAACGTTCGTGGAAGTGGTTCACCACCTGGAGGTACACAGAATGTGGATTTGTGGGATCTTGTGAAGGGGGTCCAGGAAGAGTCAGTAGGGGGCTACTTGTTTGTAAGGCTCCAGAAGAGTTCTGCGGGTACACTTGCCGATGTGGCTCCCTCTCCAGTAATTTTTGGGGATGGGGTTGAGGGACCCTTCTGTTGGGTGCGCTGCTGCCCTGGGTAGTAATAGTAGGGTTGTGTGAGTGTGATCCTCTCTGTTTAGTTTCTCATTGGATGTGTGGAGGACTTGTGCGAAATTGAACGTTAGTGTGTGTTTTCTGATGTGTGTGTGTTTTTTTTCTTTTTGCCGGGTCCTGCGTGTTCCGGTATGTTCTTTCATGTGTGTTTGGGGTGTGGCTGACGAGTGTTCCGGTTCCTGAGTGGTCCGGTCCGGTGTTTGAATGTTTGTACTGTATGTGTTGGGTGTTCCGTGGGTTGTGTGTGTTGGGTGTTCCGTGGGTTGTGTGTGTTGGGTGTTCCGTGGGTTGTGTGTGTTGGGTGTTCCGTGGGTTGTGTGTGTTGGGTGTTCCGTGGGTTGTGTGTGTTGGGTGTTCCGTGGGTTGTGTGTGTTGGGTGTTCCGTGGGTTGTGTGTGTTGGGTGTTCCGTGGGTTGTGTGTGTTGGGTGTTCCGTGGGTTGTGTGTGTTGGGTGTTCCGTGGGTTGTGTGTGTTTTTAGCAATTTTATTTTTCATTTTGTGCCTTTTGTTTCTGATGTTTCTTTTGCGTCCTGTGTGGTTTATTGTATATTACCAGGTGCGCCCCGTCTGGGTCGTGCGGGTACTCGTGTGTGTGCTCATGTATTTCTCTGTGTTGTTTCATGTTTTTCCCGTTAACGTTGTTTGCTATATGCCATTTGTGCTGTGTTTTGCCGTAATATGTTCATTTAAGTTTTGCATTTTGCTGTGGCTTTTGTACTTGTTTTGCTGTTTGTTGCATTTATGGATGTTGGTGCTTCGGTGTCTTTGTATTGTATGCTTTGTCATCTATTTTGGTTTATACAAATTAAAAGAAAAAAAAGTAGTAATATAGCCACAACTGCGACAACATTTAGTAGGCCCGAGACAAGGTGACATTCACTCTAGTTACTCCATCTGTGATTAATACTACTGTGAGTCATCCAGGAAGGTCAGCAGATCTCGAACTTACTTCTGCAAGGTTTAGGCTCGGGTACAAGTATATTCCTGCCGGAGGTGACACCACCTACCTACACCTACTTACACCAACACCATATAGACTTCACCAAATGTAAACTCTGCCACCAGAACAATTCCTACATACCTTACAATACTACCTTATGATGATTTTGGGGCTTAACATCCCCGCGGCCCGGTCTTCGACCATGCCGCTTCCACTAGGTAGTAGGCATCCATCAGTCTCAGGAGACTATGGAGTTGTGCTCTGGTTGTCGGTCTAGAGTGGCCTCTCTAGGGCGCAAAGCCAGGGTACGTTGATACGGAGAAGCTGTTACCCAAGCAGCAGGTCCCCGCTCTTCACGGTGCCGAAAGTCTTCACTGGAAACGGAAACGCCAATACGATTGGTTCCAGCGCCGCCACAGGAACTGTGAGCTCCGGAGTTGACTTCGAAGTTGGTGAAAGGGACTCCAAACCCGAAGACCGCCGTGGTCGGGGCCGGAGAAGAACCACCCCAGCAAGGGGCAAGAACGACCCCAGCCTCCTGAAGCAGAGCCTGGGGGGCCGCACGAGCCCCAGGAGGTGGACGTCCCGGTCCCGCACCTACGGGTCCCAGACAGAGATCGTCACAGCCGTCTTTCACCCGAGGCCGACCTCCTTCACGACCCAGCAGAAGGAAGACTGATAATTATTATAATACAACAATTATTTTTATAATAATTATTATAACAATATAATTAATAATAATAGTAGATAACCTATCTAGATTACCTAGTATTACCTATTCACTAGGTTACTGAATTTGGATTTTTTTCAAAATATAGAGATAATTCTATGTTTCATATATGTCTATTTCATTCAAAATGAGGTACTACCTGAACTCTTAACACAATATCCAGAGTTTGCTTACTATAGGTTATCTTGAGATGATTTCGGGGCTTAGCGTCCCCGCGGCCCGGTCCTCAATCAGGCCTCCTTTTTGTTACACACCCCCAGGAAGCAACCCGTAGCAGCTGTCTAATTCCCAGGTACCTATTTACTGCTAGGTAACAGGGCCATCAGGGTGAAAGAAACTGCCCATTTGTCTCCGCCTCCACCGGGGATCAAACCCGGAACCTCAGGACTACGAATCGGAAACGCTGTCCACTCAGCTGTCAGGCGCCCTGGAATAACAAAATACATAAGAAAAGAAAAGATACTTGTCAGGAGTGGGATTCGAACCCACGCCCGGAAGACCGGACTGCGACCTGAACGCAGCGCCTTGGACCGCTCGGCCACCCTGACATAGTGACTTAGGTAGTGATTGTAAAATTTCCGTAACCCCCCCCCCCCCTCTCCATTGGATAGGTGTGGGCTGTATTATGAGTAAATGTGTAACAGATATATATATATATATATATATATATATATATATATATATATATATATATATATATATATATATATATATATATAAAACGTTTGTAACTTGTGTATCATTATGTGCGTCTGTAACCTTTCCCCATTAGCACCCATAGTGTGGGTATGTGGTGCATAATACATGAACAAATTTAATAAATACCCAGCCTACTTGTCCTGTTGTACAGGCGTTGGAAGTGAAGTATTTTGACGTGAGTGTGTGTACTCACCTAGTTGTGTTTGAGTTCTGGCGGGGGTTGAGCTCTGGCTCTTTGGTCCCGGGTATGCGTGTGTGTGTGTGTGTGTGTGTGTGTGTGTGTGTGTGTGTGTGTGTGTGTGTGTGTGTGTGGTGTGTGTGTGTGTGGTGTGTGTGTGTGTGGTGTGTGTGTGTGTGTGTGTGTGTGTGTGTGTGTGTGTGGTGTGGTGTGGGTGTGTGTGTGTGTGTGTGTGTGTGTGTGTGTGTGTGTGTGTGTGTGTGTGTGTGTGTGTGTGTGTGTGTGTGGTGTGTGTGTGTGTGGTGTGGTGTGGGTGTGTGTGTGTGTGTGTGTGTGTGTGTGTGTGTGTGTGTGTGTGTGTGTGTGTGTACTCACCTAATTGTACTCACCTAATTGTGCTTGCGGGGGTTGAGCTCTGGCTCTTTGGTCCCGCCTCTCAACCGTCAATCAACTGGTGTACAGATTCCTGAGCCTATTGGGCTCTATCATATCTACATTTGAAACTGTGAATGGAGTCAGCCTCCACCACATCACTTCCTAATGCATTCCATTTGCTAACTACTCTGACACTGAAAAAGTTCTTTCTAACGTCTCTGTGGCTCATTTGGGTACTCAGCTTCCACCTGTGTCCCCTTGTTCGCGTCCCACCAGTGTTGAAAAGTTCGTCCTTGTTTACCCGGTCGATTCCCCTGAGGATTTTGTAGGTTGTGATCATGTCCCCCCTTACTCTTCTGTCTTCCAGTGTCGTGAGGTGCATTTCCCGCAGCCTTTCCTCATAACTCATGCCTCTTAGTTCTGGGACTAGTCTAGTAGCATACCTTTGGACTTTTTCCAGCTTCGTCTTGTGCTTGACAAGGTACGGGCTCCATGCTGGGGCCGCATACTCCAGGATTGGTCTTACATATGTGGTGTACAAGATTCTGAATGATTCCTTACACAGGTTCCTGTGTGTGTGTGTGTGTGTGTGTGTGTGGTGTGTGTGTGTGTGGTGTGTGTGTGTGTGGTGTGTGTGTGTGTGTGTGTGTGTGTGTGTGTGTGTGTGTGTGTGTGTGTGTGTGTGTGTGTGTGTGTGTGTGTGTGTGTGTGTGTGTGTGTGTGTGTGTGGTGTGTGTGTGTGTGTGTGTGTGTGTGTGTGTGTGTGTGTGTGTGTGTGTGTGTGTGTGTGTGGTGTGTGGTGTGTGTGTGTGGTGTGTGTGTGTGTGTGTGTGTGTGTGTGGTGTGTGTGGTGTGTGTGTGTGTGGTGTGTGTGGTGTGTGTGTGTGGTGTGTGTGGTGTGTGTGTGTGTGTGTGTGTGTGTGTGTGTGTGTGTGTGTGTGTGTGTGTGTGTGTGTGTGTGTGTGTGTGTGTGTGTGTGTGTGTGTGTGGTGTGTGTGTGTGTGTGGTGTGTGTGGTGTGTGTGTGTGTGTGTGTGTGTGTGTGTGTGTGTGTGTGTGTGTGTGTGTGTGTGTGTGTGTGTGTGTGTGTGTGTGTGTGTGTGTGTGTGTGGTGTGTGTGGTGTGTGTGTGTGTGGTGTGTGTGTGTGTACTCACCTATATGTACTCACCTATATGTGCTTGCAGGATCGAGCATTGACTCTTGGATCCCGCCTTTCCAGCTATCGGTTGTTTACAGCAATGACTCCTGTCCCATTTCCCTATCATACCTAGTTTTAAAAGTATGAATAGTATTTGCTTCCACAACCTGTTCCCCAAGTGCATTCCATTTTTCTACTACTCTCACGCTAAAAGAAAACTTCCTAACATCTCTGTGACTCATCTGAGTTTCCAGTTTCCACCCATGTCCCCTCGTTCTGTTATTATTACGTGTGAACATTTCATCTATTTCCACTTTGTCAATTCCCCTGAGTATTTTATATGTCCCTATCATATCTCCTCTCTCCCTTCTTTTCTCTAGTGTCGTAAGGTTCAGTTCCTTCAGCCGCTCTTCATATCCCATCCCTCGTAACTCTGGGACAAGCCTCGTCGCAAACCTCTGAACCTTCTCCAGTTTCTTTATGTGTTTCTTCAGGTGGGGGCTCCATGATGGCGCGGCATACTCTAAGACGGGTCTCACGTAGGCAGTGTAAAGCGCCCTAAAAGCTTCCTCATTTAGGTTTCTGAATGAAGTTCTAATTTTCGCCAGTGTAGAGTACGCTGCTGTCGTTATCCTATTTATATGTGCCTCAGGAGTTAGATTAGGTGTCACATCCACTCCCAGGTCTCTTTCTCGAATCGTTACAGGTAGGCTGTTCCCCTTCATTGTGTACTGTCCCTTTGGTCTCCTGTCACCTGATCCCATTTCCATAACTTTACATTTACTGGTGTTAAACTCCAGTAGCCATTTCCCTGACCATCTCTGCAGCCTGTTTAAGTCCTCTTGGAGGATCCTACAATCCTCGTCTGTCACAACTCTTCTCATTAATTTTGCGTCATCTGCAAACATTGACATGTATGATTCCACTCCTGTAAACATATCATTTACGTAAATTAGAAAGAGGATTGGTCCCAGCACCGATCTTTGAGGTACTCCACTTGTTACTGTTCGCCAGTCCGACTTTTCGCCCCTTACCATTACCCTCTGGCTCCTTCCTGTAAGGTAGTTCTTCACCCATACTAGGGCCTTTCCGCTTACTCCTGCCTGCCTCTCAAGTTTGTATAGTGTGTGTGTGTGTGTGTGTGTGTGTGTGTGTGTGTGTGTGTGTGTGTGTGTGTGTGTGTGTGTGTGTGGAGGAGCCACACACACACACGCCTACTCCTGTTTATGCAGGAGTGGGCGTGGATTGTTTGCGTATAGGCAGGTTGATTGTTGATGTTGGAACAGTGGAACCTCTGACCAAACAACGGTTGTCACGCACCCTGGTGCCACAAGCAACAATAAACAATCAACCAAGCTATAAAGAAACACTCTGGTGGCACTGTTTCACTGTTCACACTTGCACGCAACACGTGTATTACTGGCAGTGAAGAGCACAAGCGGACAGCTGCCACCATGACGCCTCGCTACACTGGTGCCCTGCGGCACAGGTCACCTCTGTGGGTATGGGGTCTCTCACAGGATGGGTATGGGGTGCCTCACAGGATGGGTATGGGGTCCCTCACAGGATGGGTATGGGGTCCCTCACAGGATGGGTATGGGGTCCCTCACAGGATGGGTATGGGGTCCCTCACAGGATGGGTATGGGGTGCCTCACAGGATGGGTATGGGGTCCCTCACAGGATGGGTATGGGGGTGTCTCACAGGATGGGTATGGGGTGCCTCACAGGATGGGTATGGGGTCCCTCACAGGATGGGTATGGGGTGCCTCACAGGATGGGTATGGGGTCCCTCACAGGATGGGTATGGGGTGCCTCACAGGATGGGTATGGGGTCCCTCACAGGATGGGTATGGGGTCCCTCACAGGATGGGTATGGGGTGTCTCACAGCATGGGTATGGGGTCCCTCACAGGATGGGTATGGGGTCCCTCACAGGATGGGTATGGGGTTCCTCACAGGATGGGTATGGGGTCCCTCACAGGATGGGTATGGGGTCCCTCACAGGATGGGTATGGGGTGCCTCATAGGATGGGTATGGGGTGCCTCACAGGATGGGTATGGGGTACCTGACAGGATGGGTAAGGGCTACCTGACAGGATGGGTATGGGGTGCCTCACAGGATGCGTATGGGGTACCTCACAGGATGGGTATGGGGTCCCTCACAGGATGGGTATGGGGTTCCTCACAGGATGGGTATGGGGTACCTCACAGGATGGGTATGGGGTGCCTCACAGGATGGGTATGGGGTCCCTCACAGGATGGGTATGGGGTCCCTCACAGGATGGGTATGGGGTCCCTCACAGGATGGGTATGGGGTCCCTCACAGGATGGGTATGGGGTGCCTCACAGGATGGGTATGGGGTCCCTCACAGGATGGGTATGGGGGTGTCTCACAGGATGGGTATGGGGTGCCTCACAGGATGGGTATGGGGTCCCTCACAGGATGGGTATGGGGTGCCTCACAGGATGGGTATGGGGTCCCTCACAGGATGGGTATGGGGTGCCTCACAGGATGGGTATGGGGTCCCTCACAGGATGGGTATGGGGTCCCTCACAGGATGGGTATGGGGTGTCTCACAGCATGGGTATGGGGTCCCTCACAGGATGGGTATGGGGTCCCTCACAGGATGGGTATGGGGTCCCTCACAGGATGGGTATGGGGTCCCTCACAGGATGGGTATGGGGTCCCTCACAGGATGGGTATGGGGTGCCTCATAGGATGGGTATGGGGTGCCTCACAGGATGGGTATGGGGTACCTGACAGGATGGGTAAGGGCTACCTGACAGGATGGGTATGGGGTGCCTCACAGGATGCGTATGGGGTACCTCACAGGATGGGTATGGGGTCCCTCACAGGATGGGTATGGGGTTCCTCACAGGATGGGTATGGGGTACCTCACAGGATGGGTATGGGGTGCCTCACAGGATGGGTATGGGGTGCCTCACAGGATGGGTATGGGGTACCTCACAGGATGGGTATGGGGTGCCTCACAGGATGGATATGGGGTCCCTCACAGGATGGGTATGGGGTCCCTCACAGGATGGGTATGGGATCCCTCACAGGATGGGTATAGGGTCCCTCACAGGATGGATATGGGGTCCCTCACAGGATGGGTATGGGGTCCCTCACAGGATGGGTATGGGGTCCCTCACAGGATGGGTATAGGGTCCCTCACAGGATGGGTATGGGGTCCCTCACAGGATGGGTATAAGTGACTCACAGGATGGGTATGGGGTACAATATAAATTAACTAAACTATAAATCATAATTCAAGATGAAGTATGAGACAGTGTTCATGAGGAAGTATGAGGCAGTGTTCATGAGGAAGAATGAGACAGTGTTCATGGGGAACCAACTAGTAAATACTGGTTGTTCTTGGATGGGTGGGAGGGAGGGATAGAAAGGGGAGAGAGAATGGGAAGGAAAGAGTGAGGGTGGAATTGAGGAAGGGTGTGTAAGGGAGGGAGGAAGGGAAGGAAGGAAGGGAAGGAAAGAGGGAGGGAACAACGACGATGTCACATGGAAACTTAACAAGAATGAAGGAATATAATGATAATCTCACACTCAGGGATTAGGGACTATAATGATAATCTCACACTCAGGGATTAGGGACTATGGTGATAATCTTACACTCAGGACCTAAGCCCAATCAGGTCAATCTTACACTCAGATCATTACTCGACTGCTGAAGTTTAACATTATAAGTATAAAAAAGCTCAGAAGAATTAGAACACTCATTTATACACACGCGGGACACCAGGGGCTACACACCTGGTGTTCACACCAGGGGCTACACACCTGGTGTTCACAGCAGGGGCTACACACCTGGTGTTCACAGCAGGGGCTACACACCTGGTGTTCACAGCAGGGGCTACACACCTGGTGTTCACAGCAGGGGCTACACACCTGGTGTTCACAGCAGGGGCTACACACCTGGTGTTCACAGCAGGGGCTACACACCTGGTGTTCACAGCAGGGGCTACACACCTGGTGTTCACAGCAGGGGCTACACACCTGGTGTTCACAGCACAGTGTGGGCAGGAACACAGGCAACAAGTACACACGCCGAGCTCTCTCGCGCCCCCTGGAGGATGACGCAATCTGGGGCTATTAGTGCCTATCCATCCCCTCCTTCCTTCCTATCCTCCTCTACCCTCCTTTTACTTCAATCTTTATTTCCCACTTTCTTCCTTATATTTTCTAAATTTCTTCGTCATGCCTATCCTTCCACCCCCCCCCCCAGCACTCTATACTGCCTTTCCTTTCTCTCTTCGCTGCAATTCTATTCCACTTCCACTTTTATATCTCCTCCCGTTCCCTTTTCTCCTTTCCTTCTTTTTTCTCTACTTCCTCCCCTTCCATAACTCCCCCCTAATAACACTAATATCATAAACCCATGGCAGTAAGGAGTCACGGAGACCAGCGACCAAACGCCACCTGGCGACCACAGGACTAGAAGCGACCAGACGCCACCTGGCGACCACAGGACTAGAAGCGACCAGACGCCACCTGGCGACCACTGGACTAGAAGCGACCAGACGCCACCTGGCGACCACAGGACTAGAAGCGACCAGACGCCACCTGGCGACCACTGGACTAGAAGCGACCAGACGCCACCTGGCGACCACTGGACTAGAAGCGACCAAACACCACCTGGCGACCACTGGACTAGAAGCGACCAGACGCCACCTGGCGACCACTGGACTAGAAGCGACCAGACGCCACCTGGCGACCACAGGACTAGAAGCGACCAGACGCCACCTGGCGACCACTGGACTAGAAGCGACCAGACGCCACCTGGCGACCACTGGACTAGAAGCGACCAGACGCCACCTGGCGACCACAGGACTAGAAGCGATCAGACGCCACCTGGCGACCACTGGACTAGAAGCGACCAGACGCCACCTGGCGACCACTGGACTAGAAGCGATCAGACGCCACCTGGCGACCACTGGACTAGAAGCGACCAGACGCCACCTGGCGACCACTGGACTAGAAGCGACCAGACGCCACCTGGCGACCACAGGACTAGAAGCGACCAGACGCCACCTGGCGACCACTGGACTAGAAGCGACCAGACGCCACCTGGCGACCACTGGACTAGAAGCGACCAGACGCCACCTGGCGACCACTGGACTAGAAGCGACCAAACACCACCTGGCGACCACTGGACTAGAAGCGACCAGACGCCACCTGGCGACCACTGGACTAGAAGCGACCAGACGCCACCTGGCGACCACTGGACTAGAAGCGACCAGACGCCACCTGGCGACCACTGGACTAGAAGCGACCAGACGCCACCTGGCGACCACAGGACTAGACCGACACACCAACAAACAACAAACAACAAACATGACCACTGGAGCAACAAGCAGAGGGTGAAGGCGGTAACGGAAGGCGTCATCCAGGGAAGAACAGCAACAAGTGACGGTGGAATTAAGATGTTATTTTGTGCATGATGCACTGCCTTCCGTGGGGGGGGGGGGGGGCAGTGGTGGGTGGGGGGGGATCTGTGGTGGGTGGAACTGTGGTGGGGGAACTGTGGTGGGTGGTGGGGAGTTGTGTGGTGGTGACAATGATTGTGCTCACCATACTGTCCTGGGGGGATGGGAGTCAGTTTCAGCTTGGTCCTGCCTGTTAGTCCTCACCCAACTGGTGTACACTGTACAGGTCCCAGAACTATTGGCTTGTGTTATATTAACATATGTTGTTGTGTACGGAGTCTGCCTCCAGCACCCCGCTCTCTCCTACACTTCACTTACTCACTATTTGTACCATGAACTAACTATTCACAATGTCTCTGTGGTTCATTTCAGTTCTTCATCTCCACTTGTGTTTCATTGTCCGTGTACCAATCACCCCGCGTAATCTATACTTGTTTCGCCCTGTCAACTTCTGAGGATTTTACATGTGGTAATCATGTATCCACTAGCAATGGTTGTAACTCGTATCTCTCAGTTCTGTGACTAGTCTGGTGGCATTGATCTAAGTTTCTCTAGCTTTGTTTTGTCTTTGGCAAGATAATGACTTATCAATGACGCCGTCAAATCTCAAATTGGTCTGAGATACATTGTAATGGTTGTTGTATTGGTGGGGAGGGGGGGGGCGGTTGTGGAGGAGCGGGTCACTCCACTTACCTAACAGTGAATACGGGGGCAAGGGAAGGGAGCTACCAGGAGAAAGCGCTAAACCATTACGACTATATAGCAGTGGGAAGGGGTCAGGAAAAGGATTTGGGATAGGACGGGGGGGAAAGGAATGGTGCCAAACCACTTGGACGGTCGAGGATTGAACGCCGACCTGCATGAAGCCAGGCCGTCGCTCTACCGTCCTGCCCAAGTGGTTGTGCATGTAAACACTACGAGGAAAGTGCTTCGTGGCGCGCCTCGCGTGTTCATAATAAGACACTCTGCCCACCTGTCAGTCAACTGTCTCAATGACAATATTTTCATGTTGCAGGAGCGGAGGATGCTGGCAATACCTGGTGATGGGTAAGCTGGCTACGGTGATGGGTAAGCTGGCTACGGTGATGGGTAAGCTGACTACGGTGATGGGTAAACTGTATATCAACAAGGTGGAGGGAGAGAGGGTGAGGGCGCCAGGGAGAGTGCGGGGCAGCAGGGCGGTACTGGTAGTGGTGGTGCTGCTGTTACTGCCATCATTGATGTATTGGTCGTCCACCCAGTACCTGTCCCTCACGCCCTTCTCCTCCCTGCTCCCCGCCCACGACAACCACACCGCCCACAGCCACGACACCGCCCACAGCCACGACACCGCCCACAGCCACGACACCGCCCACAGCCACGACACCGCCCACAGCCACGACACCGCCCACTCTGGCGCTCAAGGCCAAGCGACCCCAAAACAAGAGCAGCAGCACCACCACAACACTACTACCTACAACTATAATTCCATCCACCTCACTGTCAACAACCACACTTCCAACCACACCACCTCCAGCAACAACGCTGCCAACCATACCACCAGGAACCTCGCCGTCATCGACCACACGGAGAGTGATGTACATGTTAACGGTAAGTTATTCTACCTATACTCAAGAGATTAACTATTAATTAATCTGTCACTGTAACGAAGAGAGAGAGAGAGAGAGAGAGAGAGAGAGAGAGAGAGAGAGAGAGAGAGAGAGAGAGAGAGAGAGAGAGAGAGAGAGAGAGAGAGAGAGAGAGAGAGAGAGAGAGAGAGAGAACTAGTGATTTATGAGGTAATAACAGGAAGAGAGTTCTGCAACAGCAGATTATAATATGCAAGTGACAGAGAGGCTCCTGGGTGTACAACACCCTCCCACCTCCTGTGGGAGGGGAGGGCGGTGACCTGTGTTGTCACACCTGTTACACCTGCAACTGTTACCTCACCAAGGTTCACCTGTCATAAAGCACCTGTGAGGAAGACTAATGACTGACCTCTTAATTATGTGTTAGTTATAATGGGGACTCGAAGCAAGGCATGTAAACTGTTCACATCTACTTTATGAGAAAATATTGCGGCCCTGCCATTGGACCTTCAACTCTCGGTCACGAGACATCGGGTATATACGTAACACCTTGCGAAACCTGTACATCTTTCCCCCTCAATCGTGGTAGCTTTGTTTACATTTATTAAACAGGTCTATGAGATTCGGAACTTCACAACCCAGAATTATTATTCCTTTAAACGACCTTGTAGTGCTTAGCTAATAAACGGTTTAAGGAATGAAAGCCCCCACAAACAAAGCCCCCACAAACAAAGTCCCCACAAACAAAGCCCTCACAAACAAAGCCCTCACAACCAAAGCCCCCACAAACAAAGCCCTTGTAACGGGGGGGTGGGGGAAATAGCTCTATCTTGTCCATTATTCCACCCCCCAGTTAACTAACGAGGCCGGGGGAAACAGCTCTCTCTAGTCCGTTATCCCGTCCCCAGTTAGCTAACTATTCTAGAGCACCTCCAGAGTTCCTAAGGCAACCTCTCTCGTTCAACACCTTGTAACCTAGGTATTTGACTACCTAGGTGCTAAGACTACAAGGCGCCGTAACTGGATCAGCTACCCGAAACTCTAGAGAGAACTCTAGAATACTGAATCATTGCCACAAACGTATAAGAGAAAACGAAAGGAAAGAAATGAATAGTGAAGTAATTAGTGAGGGTTTGGGGTGAGAGGGAGAGAGGTGGGAGGAGCGAGGAGGGTCATTAGTTGAAAGTGAGAGTTCAGAGAGGGGTGGAGGGAGAGGTGTAGATAGGTAGAAGTAGAAGAGTAGATAGTAGAAGTCGAAAGTAGATAGTAGAAGACGAAATGCTGCCACCATCCATTCATGATCATTACATACAAGACAAGGAATGGAACTTGCCTGTATCACAAAATTCTCAAAGGATGTTATCATGAGTTCATTATTAGTATGTTCCCTCTGTACCATGTATCAACTCCAAACAAGTACTCATTAATATCTTGAATCTAGTAACCACCGAGGCTTTCTCACCTCAACTCAAAGCTCTAGGGAACAAAGACGATTTAAATAATAAGTTCATGTATTTCACATACTAAGTACCATAATATAAGCAATCCAATTAAAATGTTAAAGAGAGTCATCATCCAAGAATTCGAGAACCCTACAACTTGACTGCCCCTGATCATCACACAACATATGTAAACACGACCAAGTCACCTTAATGTTCACTCACCGAGGACTGAGTCTAAGTTGAATAGAGAGGGGGGGGGGGGGTCTGTAGCTTGACAGAGACTGTCTCGCCCCTGCCGGCCGACAGCCTCCCTGCTAGGGACGTCTTCTCTGCTCTGCTGGCTCGTCTGCTCTGTTGTCTTAATGCCTCAATGCTCTATGCTCCCTCAGTATATATTGGGGACCCTAGTACTAACTCCGCCCACAAGTAGATAGCCTCCGGCACTACCAAGCCACTCCTTAAACGTCGGCAAGTTTGAAGGCTACCAGGCTCCAACTAAGAGATTATCAGAAGCAAGGTGAAATTCGCATGATCTGACCTCAGGTCACTTGGGGTCATTAACGCTTTGAGGTGTGAGTTTCAGGCCGACAAACTGGCGCCTCTCAGATCTTTGTCTGTGACTCATGTACTCTATGTATGTATTAAACTAAACCAAACACTTTTACAGTGTTACACCCTCACAAACAAAGCCCCCACAAACAAAGCCCTCACAAACAAAGCCCTCACAAACAAAGCCCTCACAAACAAAGCCCTCACAAACAAAGCCCCCACAAACAAAGCCCCCACAAACAAAGCCCTCACAAACAAAGCCCTCACAAACAAAGCCCCCACAAACAAAGCCCTCACAAACAAAGCCCTCACAAACAAAGCCCTCACAAACAAAGCCCTCACAAACAAAGTTCCCACAAACAAAGTCCCCACAAACAAAGTCCCCACAAACAAAGCCCTCACAAACAAAGCCCTCACAAACAAAGCCCCCACAAACAAAGCCCTCACAAACAAAGTCCCCACAAACAAAGCCCTCAAATACAAAGCCCCCACAAACAAAGCCCCCACAAACAAAGCCCTCACAAACAAAGCCCTCACAAACAAAGCCCTCACAAACAAAGCCCCCACAAACAAAGCCTCCACAAACAAAGCCCTCACAAACAAAGCCCTCACAAACAAAGCCCCCACAAACAAAGCCCTCACAAACAAAGCCCTCACAAACAAAGCCCTCACAAACAAAGCCCTCACAAACAAAGCCCTCACAAACAAAGTCCCCACAAACAAAGCCCTCACAAACAAAGCCCTCACAAACAAAGCCCCCACAAACAAAGCCCCCACAAAGCCCCCACAAACAAAGTCCCCACAAACAAAGTCCCCACAAACAAAGCCCCCACAAACAAAGCCCTCACAAACAAAGTCCCTCACAAACAAAGTCCCCACAAACAAAGTTCCCACAAACAAAGTCCCCACAAACAAAGCCCTCACAAACAAAGCCCCCACAAACAAAGCCCTCACAAACAAAGCCCCCACAAACAAAGCCCTCACAAACAAAGTCCCCACAAACAAAGCCCTCAAAAACAAAGCCCCCACAAACAAAGCCCCCACAAACAAAGCCCCCACAAACAAAGCCCTCACAAACAAAGCCCTCACAAACAAAGCCCCCCCATGATTGAGGAAAGATGTACGGGTTTCGTAAGTGGTTGCGGAAATACTTGATATAGTATGTATGACAATGAAACAGTGAAAGAAAAATGGTGACTGCTGAAGGGCGTCGTGGAGTCATCATAGTATAGTGAGCCGGTACAGTACCACTACATGAAGGGAAATATTAAACTACTGAAGCATATGGACGTATGCAAGTCCTTAAGTGGGACTCAAGGTGAGGTGGTCCATGACCTGTGAGGAGAACTCAAGAGGACCAGAGAAAGGAAGAGGATCAGGTAAAGGGATCTAGACTATTATTACCTGAATAAGGAGATCACCCCACAAACTATCTTTAATTAAAATAGGTTAATGAAAGTAGAAATTAGGACAGAACATTAAAAAAGAATAGTATAAAAAAGCCGTTGCTGAGACACAGCAACCCTCCCCTGTCCCCCCCCCCCCCCCCTGTTCTCCGGACCATTCCCCCCTCCCCCGTCCCCTCGTCCTCCCCACCATTCCCCACTCCCTCGTCCGATGCATTCCCAAATGATCTGATGTTCCCATCAGAAAATTGGAACATCAAATGATCTGATGTTCCTATCACTGAAATATAAGTAAAACAGTTAAAAAATGAAATGAAAGACAATAAAAAAATAACAAAATAAACTATACTCACGAAATGAACGAAATGGTAAACAGCTCAGCTCAATTCCAACACAATGTCACACAAAATAGTTAAATCAAACTGCAAATAAATCGAATTCTATGAAAATTCAATTTGTCAATGCAATCAGAAGCATTGAACTGAAATTGTAACATAGTATTGCGTGTGTTGCTCTTACGTGCAACAGATGGCGCTGTTTCTTAAAAAAGTATGCTTTTACCTATCCTAAATTTACCTATTTACCTATCCTAGTGTTTACCTAAACACGCGCGTATTCGAATGGAACGTTGTGTCAAAATTTCAAAGCAAACGGAAAAGAACTTTCGGAGATTAACGATTTTGAACAAACGAACATTTACACTATATATATTATATATATATATATATATATATATATATATATATATATATATATATATATATATATATATATATATATATATATATATATATATATTTATTTATTTATTTATTTATTTATTTATTTTAGCATCAGAAAACTATTTCCCCGTGAAGGATTCGAATCCAGACAGCCAGGAACTTCATGACCCTTCACGCTGGGAACACGTGAGTATCATTTGTGCGTCAAGTCGACCGCCAACTTAAGTTATGAAGAACTCTCCAGCCGCCAGGCAGAACGCCTTAAGAGAGCCCAACAGCATAATCTGGATATGAAAGTAAAATTTTGGCTGGACGAAATGGCACTCTTACTGGTGGAGGCTGAGGGCGGTGAAGCAGGAGACTTGGGTCCACCTGGAGGTGACGTAGACAAAGGGGCTGAGGAGAAGTGGGGACCATCACAAGAAGGAAGGACGAGGGGGGGATGAGTGGGATGAGGGGGAAGTGTGGAAGGTCATATTAAAGGACATTTCCACTTTGGAATGGGAGGGGGCATTTTTTGTTGCTGTTTTGCATATTAACTTGCTGGTAAATTGCAGCTTAAGGTGTGCCTGGGCTGAACGAGGGAAGTTCTCCCACAAAGATTCGTAACAGCGACACTGTTTTTGAGCAGGTTCGGAAGAGAGATTTACGGCTTGGCAACAGCCAGTGACCTGGAAATTAAGTGCTTCCACCACGACAAGAGGACACAACAGTATTTTGGTTCTGAGTCTAAAGCCAATCATCGTCTAGAGTCTAGGGGGGTTATTGGCACCACCAAACTTGCTTTATCAATTTACAAAAACTTTATAGTCTTTAATGTCGTCTCGGTTGCATAGTTGGGTTCGTTCTCGACTCACGCTCGGGAATCCCGGGTTCCAATCCTCGTCGGGACAGAAATGGTGGTTGCATCCTGAGAAGGGTTTAAACCCAAGGTACGACCTTCGGGGGGTCGAACCGAAGGTCGGGACATCAGGATACTGGCAGCAGGGTTTTCATTTATACATGTTTCATTGAATATGAAACAAAGATCACATTTGGAGATTTCCAATTAAACCAAGATGCAAGAGCACTAGTCAGAGGGATATATATATATATATATATATATATATATATATATATATATATATATATATATATATGTCGTACCTAGTAGCCAGAACGCACTTTTTGGACTACTATGCAAGGCCCGATTTGCCTAATAAGCCAAGTTTTCCTGAATTAATATATTTTCTCTAAATTTTTTCTTATGAAATGATAAAGCTACCCATTTCATTATGCATGAGGTCAATTTTTTTTTATTGCAGTTAAAATTAATGTAGATTTATGACCGAACCTAACCAACCCTACCTAACCTATCTTTATAGGTTAGGTAGCCGAAAACGTTAGGTTAGGTTAGATTAGGTAGGTTAGGTAGTCGAAAAAACATTAATTCATGAAAACTAGGCTTATTAGGCAAATCGGGCCTTGCATAGTAGGCTGAGAAGTGAGTTCTGGCTACTAGGTACGACATATATATATATATATATATATATATATATATATATATATATATATATATATATATATATATATATATATATATATATATACATATGATCGATGTTCCCTTCGGGAATCTTAATTTTAAGATGAATAGGAAAACCAGGTATATACTGAACATCTTGTTTCAGATTCTTTACTTTAAAATGCATAACGTTTCGAATACTTCTCGTATTCATCATCAGATCTAAAAGAAAAAAAACAGAAATCACAATCAAATAACTGGTAAACAAAGAACTCATACTGAATACAATTGCCTATCAAAGAAAGGAAAATGATTAAAAAACAAAACACTTAAGCTTACTTAAAGTGATCAATACAAATAAAACTTATTAACTGTCACATACATTAAATCTAATTCAAAAACCCATTAAATTACACGAAGTTTTATAACTACTAAAACAAACCATACTATTGAACTTACGCAAAGTGATTAACAGGAGTGAAACTTGTTAGCTAACACATAGATACTAAACACTATTACAAATATTCATATAATGACTACAAATCTACAAAAAATGTATATAAAATGCAAGCAGAATAAGCGACAATTATAGAGTACTAATCAAAATCTTATAAAAACTCAAATATTAAACAAATCTAAATACCAAAAAATGTATTATATATCCTAAATAAAAAGATTATACTAATGTACAATGTCAAGAATTAAAATAAGTAAGAAAAGTCAAAGACATGGTAAACTAAACAAAATTATAATAAAATTAAACTGCCAGAATGAACTATAAATCAAATTACAGGGCCTACTGTGCACTATACAGTGTACAATTGAACAGCCGAAAGGTTACTATTAAACAGACGCCGCAGCTCCTTTATATATATGGATTCCATTATTCTCAAATCTGACTGGCCATTCATACAAGTGTCCAGAATTTTAAAATCAGATTCCAGCAGAGAATGATTAAACTCATAACAATGGTTTCTAATCTCCGAAAATGCTGGTTTAGACAAAGGTAATCCAGTCCTAAAAGATACTCCCCGGTGCTCAAGTATCCTAATCTTAAAGTTCCGAATGGAAATCCCGATATATCCAGCATTACAGCTGGAACAATTATATAATACATTTTTTGGTATTTAGATTTGTTTAATATTTGAGTTTTTATAAGATTTTGGTTAGTACTCTATAATTGTCGCTTATTCTGCTTGCATTTTATATACATTTTTTGTAGATTTGTAGTTATTATATGAATATTTGTAATAGTGTTTAGTATCTATGTGTTAGCTAACAAGTTTCACTCCTGTTAATCACTTTGCGTAAGTTCAATAGTATGGTTTGTTTTAGTAGTTATAAAACTCTTCGTGTAATTTAATGGGTTTTTGAATTAGCTTTAATGTATGTGACAGTTAATAAGTTTTATTTGTATTGATCACTTTAAGTAAGCTTAAGTGTTTTGTATTTTAATCATTTTCCTTTCTTTGATAGGCAATTGTATTCAGTATGAGTTCTTTGTTTACCAGTTATTTGATTGTGATTTCTGTTTTTTTTTCTTTTAGATCTGATGATGAATACGAGAAGTATTCGAAATGTTATGCATTTTAAAGTAAAGAATCTGAAATAAGATGTTCAGTATATCCCTGGTTTTCCTATTCATCTTAAATATATATATATATATATATATATATATATATATATATATATATATATATATATATATATATATATATATATATATATATATATATATATGCGCAACCTGTATTCGGGGACACGCATACAGGTTGCGTGTCCCCGACAAAAATAATTATTAAATTATTATTTGAATTAATAACTAACCTGAATAACACACAATGGATTCTCAAATTCTATAAAATTTATATATACACGCACACACACACACGGAAAAAGTACCTTAAACCCATCAGATTACTATTTCAAAGCTGCATGCCTCGCGGTGTCCATTGTCTAGTGTTGTGTAGAACTTTATTGTTGGCAGAGAGAGAATCATCCAGGGACGAACAGCAGCCGCCAGCCGTCGAGACCTGCCAGCACCAGGACGAGGAGCAACCTATGGAAGCCTGCCAGCACCTGCAGGAGCCGCTGCCCATGGAGTCCTGCCAAGACCAATACCAGCAGGAGACAGAAGCCTCGCGCCTGGTGGTACTATATACTCCCTTCTGGAATAACTGGGCGTACTGGGACGTCATGGTCGACCTCCACGCCCGTCTGCGACAGGGACGCTGTCCAACCTGGAGGTGTGTGGGATCTCCTCAGTTACTGGGCATAACGTAACCTCTCACGCATGTATTATTTTATTCTCCTGTGAAAGTGGGAATTATGAGTAAGCGGTAAGCCAGTATGACTATATTATCGCACACTGAAGGCATACGAGCAGTTAAGAGCCCCGCTTCTATGCCAGGTATGGTGAGCCACTACGGGCTCACCATAGCCCGTGCTGCTTGGAACTTTCTGTTCGGAGTAGCTGAATCTAAAACAACAACAACAGGCATACGAGGAAAGGAGCTGGGACAGAGTGACGGAGTGAAGGGAGGGTGACCAAACACTTGCACTATTGGGGATCAAACACCGACTTGCAAGAAGCGAGGCTGTTGCTATTCCGACGCAGAACGGAAACGTAAAACTTCACTCGTAATCCGATAATAAACATAATCTGATAATTGGTTTGTTATGCATGTCGGGCTATAAATGACTTAACATTCACCAGGCCAGGATCATGAACGAGAGCCTCGTATTTTCAACGTAGAATTCGACTCTCCCAATGATTCAAGCGAATGAGTCCACCAAACTGTGGATTGAACCGTGTTTACATTTAAGTATTTACTGACGAGACTTCTCACAGAGCGAGTTATATGCCCCAATTCCACACTATATACACCACAATACAAACCACAGTAGCACAGGAAAAACCACAGGAGCACAGGTAAAAAGTCATGCGAGGTCTGATTAACAATTACATTTAATCTGCGCACCTTATAATTATTATAAACATTTTGCATTGCAACATCTAATTATTTGCAATATTAGAGGTAATCCTGTGTAGGAATATGTGAACTTGTGGTGGTGTTCTAGGTGCGAGTTCGTGTGGACGGAGGCGGCGTCGTCAGCGAGGGTGACGGAGGCCGACGCCGTTGTCTTCTTCAGCTACGATGTCCTAAAACGGCCCCTGCCCCCCCGCTCCCCCCGCCAGCTGTGGATATGGCTGGAACTGGAGGTATTACACTAGGCGTCGACCACCACACACCAGTATCGCTAACAACAGCGTCGACCACCACACACCAGTAACGCTAACAATAGCGTCAACCACCACACACCAGTATCGCTAACAATAGCGCCGACCACCACACACCAGTATCGCTAACAATAGCGCCGACCACCACACACCAGTATCGCTAACAATAGCGCCGACCACCACACACCAGTATCACTAACAATAGCGTCGACCACCACACACCAGTATCGCTAACAATAGCGTCAACCACCACACACCAGTATCGCTAACAATAGCGCCGACCACCACACACCAGTATCACTAACAATACCGTCGACCACCACACACCAGTATCACTAACAATAGCGTCGACCACCACACACCAGTATCACTAACAATAGCGTCGACCACCACACACCAGTATCGCTAACAATAGCGTCGACCACCACACACCAGTATCACTAACAATAGCGTCGACCACCACACACCAGTATCGCTAACAATACCGTCGACCACCACACACCAGTATCACTAACAATAGCGTCGACCACCACACACCAGTATCGCTAACAATAGCGTCGACCACCACACACCAGTATCACTAACAATAGCGTCGACCACCACACACCAGTATCACTAACAATAGCGTCGACCACCACACACCAGTATCGCTAACAATACCGTCGACCACCACACACCAGTATCACTAACAATAGCGTCGACCACCACACACCAGTATCACTAACAATAGCGTCGACCACCACACACCAGTATCACTAACAATAGCGTCGACCACCACACACCAGTATCACTAGCAATAGCGTCGACCACCACACACCAGTATCACTAACAATAGCGTCGACCACCACACACCAGTATCACTAACAATAGCGTCAACCACCACACACCAGTATCACTAACAATAGCGTCAACCACCACACACCAGTATCGCTAACAATAGCGTCAACCACCACACACCAGTATCACTAACAATAGCGTCGACCACCACACACCAGTATCACTAACAATAGCGTCGACCACCACACACCAGTATCACTAACAATAGCGTCAACCACCACACACCAGTATCACTAACAATAGCGTCAACCACCACACACCAGTATCGCTAACAATAGCGTCGACCACCACACACCAGTATCGCTAACAATAGCGTCGACCACCACACACCAGTATCACTAACAATACCGTCGACCACCACACACCAGTATCACTAACAATACCGTCGACCACCACACACCAGTATCACTAACAATACCGTCGACCACCACACACCAGTATCGCTAACAATAGCGCCGACCACCACACACCAGTATCACTAACAATAGCGTCGACCACCACACACCAGTATCACTAACAATAGCGTCGACCACCACACACCAGTATCACTAACAATAGCGTCGACCACCACACACCAGTATCACTAACAATACCGTCGACCACCACACACCAGTATCGCTAACAATAGCGTCGACCACCACACACCAGTATCACTAACAATAGCGTCGACCACCACACACCAGTATCGCTAACAATAGCGTCGACCACCACACACCAGTATCACTAACAATACCGTCGACCACCACACACCAGTATCGCTAACAATACCGTCGACCACCACACACCAGTATCACTAACAATACCGTCGACCACCACACACCAGTATCACTAACAATAGCGTCGACCACCACACACCAGTATCGCTAACAATAGCGTCGACCACCACACACCAGTATCACTAACAATAGCGTCGACCACCACACACCAGTATCACTAACAATACCGTCGACCACCACACACCAGTATCACTAACAATAGCGCCGACCACCACACACCAGTATCACTAACAATACAAGTATTAGTGTTGTGACCTCAACGATGCTCGTAGTGCTCTAGCTGCCCCACGCCCGGCAGTAAACACGCTTGGCCTTAAGTCAATGAGTCTCGGGATAGGGAAAATATTGAGCAAAATTCTACCAGTTTACTGGGTGACTTCACAAGAAGAATATTTACATTATTTGCAAGGTACATGAAACTTAGTCAACATTGGTACACTAAACTTCAGTTAGATGCTTCTAAGTTAAACTAGTAATAAACTTTAATCACTGTGTACTTGACCAAAAACTTTCAAGTCACTATGGACTAACAATGTCAAAATCGCTCTGAACTCTACAAACTTCAGGTCTCTACAACTGGGCAAACTTAGAGCAGCTAGAACTTGACCGACTTAAAGTCTCTATGATTCAGTAAAAAGAAAAACTAAGTCCGAATGGACTGGTAAAATCAGTCACAAAATGACTTGACAAAATCTAAGTTTCTCTGGACTGCCAACTTCAGCGTCGCTTAACACGAAGTATATAACAAATAAGATACACCTTACTCTCCACAAATGATAATATTCTTACCATACTACTACATCGTACACACAAATTATATACAAAAAACTCGTGGCTGAGCAGAGCTGGGAAGACCCTTCCTCTATCTTGACTGATGATTGACTGTCTTGACTGACGATTGACTGTCTTGACTGACGATTGACTGTCTTGACTGACGATTGACTGTCTTGACTGACGATTGACTGTCTTGACTGACGATTGACTGTCTTGACTGACGATTGACTGTCTTGACACCAAGAGGTTAACTACTTCCGCCCTTGTGGTACCGGAGGAAATTAATCCCTCTTTCATGTTACTCTCAATAAATTTTTATAATAATAAATGCAAACATAAATTTATATAATAATAAATATACTGGAACATATACAGGTGTTCTGTTTATGGAAACATATGATATAGAATTTAAATCATTTCTAAACCTAGATACTCAGGAAGAAGGGTTGGCTGCTCTGACATTAGTTACACACACACACACACACACACACACACACACACACACACACACACACACACACACACACACACACACATACACACATACTTAAGGGAGCCGGCGGCCTAGCGGACAGCACGCTGTACACGTGATCCTGTGGTCCAGGGTTCGATCCCGAGCGCCGGAGAGAAACGATGGGCAGAGTTTTTTTTTCACCCTATGCCCCTGTTACCTAGCAGTAAATAGGTACCTGGGAGTTAGTCAGCTGTCACGGGCTGCTTCTTGGGGTGTGTGTGTGGGGGTGTGGTGTGGAAAAAAAGGAGTAGTAGTAGTAGTAGTAAAAACAGTTGAGAGGCGGGCCGAAAGAGCAGAGCTCAACCCCCGCAAGCACAACTAGGTGAATACATACACACACACACACACACACACACACACACACACACACACACACACACACACACACACACACACACACACACACACACACACAGTTTGGAAACTTAGTACCCAGATGAGCCACAGAGTCATTAGAAATAATTTTTTCAGTGTCAGAGTAATTAACAAATGGAATGCATTAAGTAGTGATGTGGTGGAGGCTGACTCCATACACAGTTTCAAATGTTGATATGATAGAGCCCAGTAGGCTCAGGAATCTGTACACCAGTCAAGCTCTGCTCTGACCTTTGCCTTTGACAGCTTAGTTAAGATGTCTTGAAGGCTACTTGAAGGGGTGCTAACTCTTTATCTAGAGCTGTGACAATGTGTCTCACAGCTCTAGATAAGAAAGTCGACAGCCTTTAAGACGTCTTCCCTAAACTACCTAAGGCAAAGGTCAAAGCAAAGCTCGAGGGGGAATAACATCCATTTTCTAAACTCTGACGGCACACACAAATAGAAAATAACGTTACCCAGAGATAAAAATTGTGTTACACTGCGTAGTCCACTCTACCGATTATTAATAATCCACCGCTAATCCATTACCTGGCTAATAGTCATCTTCAATAACTACCCCCCTTCATTTACCCACGGTTCCACTCCACCTAACGCTCAGCCCCTCACTCTGGCCTCCCCCACACAAGCTTAACACGCAGCTTTTCTCTCAAGTTTACCTGCAGAACTAAGATAACTAACCACAGATAAGCACCGACACTTGTGAAAAATTTACAGCTGGTTCTAAGTATTAGTGTTGTCCAGGCAAGCTCTTATGAGAAAAAGGCCAAATAATGGGATCAAACCCGGGTCCCTGGACTCCCCCAGGCACCCGTATGGTCTGTTTCCTCACAGATGCAGCAGTTTCTTATGATTTCACTGAGTCTTCTTGCTATTGGTATTTTTTAACATTGTAATAATTATGAACTTATGACGTGTGTGATTAAAGTAGCTGTTGTTTTCTTCATGGCTCCACACACTTGGCCAGATGGACGTGTGTATGCCTGTGTTTATGTGACAACGCCTTAACAGTCTCTCCTCCACACTCGCAGGCACCGCCATTGAGCCAGTTCTCTACAGTGATTTGGGATAAAGTGGAGAGTGATGGCATCTTCTTCAACTTAACAATGTCTTACCATCACCTCAGCAACATCGTCGTCCCTAGTGGATACCTGCTGCCCCTGGGTATCCCTCACCACTGTCCCCTACAGCCAGCTGTCACGCTAGACAAATCATCAGAAACTTTCATAAGCTACAGTGAACACATGAGAAAATACGACTCCCTGGTGAAGGAAAAGGGCCGTCGACTGGACAAATGGCTCAGAGCTGAGGCAATTCTGCGCCATCACAGCCCTGGACGAACATTTCCAGGCAGAGGCGAGGAAGAAGCTCCGAACATTACAGGAACTACGGCAGCACCCAGTAAGAATGATACGAGCGATGGAGGAAACAAATTGGATTTTAACGGCGACGCAATAAGAGAGAATACGAGACAAAACAGCGACTATGATGATGGCAGCCACAAACACTGGGGATTAACCCAAGAAGAGATAGCGTGGGTTTCAAGGCGTCAGCTGGCGGTGTGGATGGCCAGTCACTGTTTCACGGAGTCCCGTCGAGAGACACTGGTGGCACAGCTCCAGAAGCACATCAATGTTACCACAGTGGGCAAATGTGGGCAGCTCAAGTGTGGCAGGACCCACTTGGACACTCACTGCTACCGCTGGCTGGCCGGCTCACATCTCTTCTACTTTTCATTTGAGAACGCTCTGTGTGATGACTACCACACCGAGAAGCTCTGGCTCCCACTGGAACACGGAATGGTTCCGGTGGTGTATGGGAAACCCTCCTACCCCGATATTCTCCCATTTGGTTCCTACATAGACGTGATGGCTTTCCCGAGCGCCGTAGCACTGGCCGCTCACCTGGTCTACCTGGCCAACCACCCCACAGTGTATTTGCGACACCTGCAGTGGCGTAGATATTGGCGAGTGAGATGGCCAGTTCCCTGGTGCAGTCTCTGTGCCCGCCTGCACCAGCCACGCCCACACAGCAGCCACGCCCACGCCACCCTTGACTCATGGTGGAATACCACTTCACAGTGCTACGAACCATTGAAGTGGTGACATCGATTCATGTGAAACTTCACTGGAGACAATATATATTAAAGACTATGATTTGTAAATTTAGATTATTTATAAATGCTTTAGATTATGCAGTTCAGTTTTGGTCGCCATACCGATATAGAATAGATGTAAATTCACTAGAACGTGTCCAGCGTAGGATGACAAAGTCAATCCCGCAAATTAGGGACCTGTCATATGAAGAAAGATTGACAAAGTTTAAATTACATTCTCTAGAAAGGCAAAGAATTGTGGGTGACATGATAGAGGTGTATAAGTGGAAGAATGGTCATAACAAAGGGGATATATTAATAATAGGGGTATTAAAAGTATCAACTAATTCTTGCCCATTCATCCACTTGTAAACCTGTAACATGTCACCCATAATTCTTTCTAGATCATGTAATTTAAGCTTTGTGAATCTTTCTTCATATGACAGGTTTGTAATTTGAGGGATTAACTTTGTCATCCTATGCTGGACGCATTCTAGTGAATTAATATCCATTTTAAAGTACGGTGACCAAAACTGAATTGCATAATCAAAATGGGGGCTAACCAGAGCAAGATATAGCTGAAGAACAACACCAGGTGTCTTATTAGTAACGCTTCGATTAATAAATCCCAGTGTCCTATTTGCCTTATTACGAACACTTATGCAATGATTTTTTGGTTTTAAATTCTTACTAATCATGACTCTCAGATCCCTTTCGAAATCCGACTTGGCAATCTCAACACCATCTAGCTCGTATCTTGTAACTCCATCATCATTACCTAGCCTCAAAACCTTACATTTGTCAGCATTAAACTGCATCTGTCATTTTTTTTTACCATTTTAAACCCCCTATTTAGATTGTCTTGAAGTGATAGAGAGTCTTTTTCCTTGTTTTTCCTTGTTCCCTCCCAATTTTTGTATCATCAGCAAATTTGCAAATGTTGCTACTCAAACCTGAATCTAAGTCATTTATATATATTATGAATAACAGATATATAAGGTTCTTCAGATCCTTTGTTATCCATTTCGGGTCATTAGTATTCGAGCTTTTCAATTTGTATGGTATACTACGTTCCTGTGCTTTGCTTAGAATATTTTAAAAAAGTTATATTTTGAATCCACATCGAAATCCCTTTTTACATCACCCATCGCTGGGTTCACATCTCGCTCCAACACCGGCCCCCCCCCCATGCCCAAGACTTTCTAATCTGTTTCAGCCAAAAAATTTCTTAGGCTATTAAAATCAGTTTTCGAAAATCTGGCACTTTAACAGAATTTTCCCCTACAAATCTATTCCATTCTATACTAAATCTGATTTCTTTGTGATCACTGTTCCCTAGCTCACTCCCTATTTCGATGTCATTAATTCGTGTTTCCCCTGTTAGTTAAAACTAAGTCTAAAATATTATTTTCCTGCGTTGGTTCCTTAATGTGTTGCGTAAGAAAGCAATCGTCAATTAATTCTAGAAAATCATCTGCTTCATTATTCCCTGTTCTGTTAAACCAGTTTATTCCACTAAAATTAAAGTCACCCATGACACAAGTACTGTTAGACCTAGATGCTCTAGATATTTCATCCCATTCTGTCTAATTTTGGTGGCCTGTACATAACTCCTATTATAAGATTATTTGCTTTTTCGTTTAATTCTAGCCAAATAGTTTCTTTGTGCGACTCAGTTTTGATGCCCTCTTTGAGACTACATTTCAGATTTTCCCTAACATATATATATGGCTACTTCCCCTCCTCGTCTAATATATTTATATTAGTTTAGCTGTGTGAAATAGTTTAAATCCATTTAATTAATATTCAGCTAATAGTTCCCTATTTTCTACATTCGTCCAAGTTTCGATAAGTTCAATAATATCTATTTTTTTCTGTGCAGACAAGAGCATTTAAATCGTTAATTTTGTTTCTTAGACTCCTACTGTTCGTGTAATATACTCTAAGTGTATTGTTATTTTGAGGCACTTCTCATCTGAGGCCCTGATCATTTTACCACTTTGTTAATCCCACAAACACATACTTTTATTACCTCGTTTCTCCATATCAACTACCATACCACTATCTACTAAGAGTTTAAACCCCCAAACACCCTCCCACCACAGGTTCCACGAGTAAGCAACAACCCCAGCCCTGTAAAGATGCAACCCATCCAGAACATACATGTCATTTCTTCCATAAATGACGAAATGAAGTGAATAACATTATTTACTAAATAATGTTAGTTCCTCTTTAGCAAATACAGAGATAAAATATTTATTAAAAACACTACTTATCTTTTCGTCATTATCAGTTATCTGACCTGTCCCAGTTTTTAATGGTCCTATCCTTTCCCTAATCTTTCTTCAATATAACTGAAAAAATACTTAAGGATTTGTCTTTGCTTGCCCTGCTATGTGAACTTCATAGTTTCTTTTTGGCCCTCCTTATCTATTTTTTTAACATTTCTAACCAGTTGTACGAATTCTTGTTCTAAACTGACTTCCCCATTCTTAATCTTTTGTACCAAGCTCTCTTTCTACCTATAAGGTTCTTCAGATCCTTTTTTATCCATTTTGTGTCATTATTATTCGATTTATTCAATTTGTATGGAAATTTAGGATAGGCTTGGGTAAATACTGGTTCGGTAACAGGGTTGACGATTTGTGGAACCAATTATCGCGTAACATAATAGAAGTATGAGTCCTTGATTGTTTCAAGCGTAGGTTAGACATATATGAAAGAGATTGGGTGGTTATAAATAGCTGCTGCGTCGTATCGCCCAATAGGCCTTCTGCAGTTACCTTAATTCTTATGTAAATTGATAATCTTAATTTGTCACTCTCTATCTCATTTTTGGTAACACTGCTAAGTTCAGCCACAACTAATCATCTCAAAGTCATCGTCATCAGAGAGAAAAATGCCATCAGACCCATAATGGTTGCCATCAGACAGCATACACTACCAATGTTAAAATCTATATTGATAAACATATACACTTTCTATACAACCTCGTATGCTCTCTAGTATTCAACCTGCCCGTTTCTTATCCACACCGTGGCAAAAAATTCAACCTTTTAGCATAACTAGAAACGAACGAACTCAAGCAACCCATCGAGCCTGATACACAGAAAATGTGATTGTGAGTGTGAGTGTGAGCCGTTACTTTTCTTAATTGGGTCCATTTGTATCGTTGGTTACAATAACGTAAGAGAAAAAAACGCCTCCTATTAGTTGAGAGGACAAGACGGGTCGATACAATACCTTTTATGAACACTTCCTAGATTGACTAACAAATGAGCATCATGGCAATAGAAACTAGTATCTTCAGTTGCCAGAGTCCGGCAGAGTCCATGCAAACATACCATGCACAAGTGGCACGTCCTCTTTAATGAATAAAACACCTGCTCAGTATTTGACATTAGCCTAAGCACATGCATATTTATTTACAAGTATACACTGGCTCATATTATAGAGTGGTACACATAAATTTGATTGTTCATTGCAAATATACAAAGACATGGATTACACAATTCTTGATGTTAAAAAGAAATATGTATATAAACAACAAATGTTTATTTGACAGGAAAGTGATTGCAGCTCTACTGTGGATTTACAAAATAAATCTTTGGCTGATACTTACTAAAGCATGAAGCTCTAGTGTGAGATGTGCTGGGTAGAGTGAGAGGGATGTGGTCTGCTTCCCATTATCGCAGGAAAAGGGCAGTGTAGGCTTTTTTAAAATCTAATTTCCCAAGGGCCCGCGAGTTGTGGTGCCCACGAGTTGTGGTGCCCGCGAGTTATGGTGCCCGCGAGTTATGATGCCCGGGAGTTATGGTGCCCGCGAGTTGTGGTGCCCGCGAGTTATGGTGCCCGCCAGTTATGGTGCCCGCGAGTTATGATGCCCGCGAGTTATGATGCCCGGGAGTTATGGTGCCCGCGAGTTATGGTGCCCGCGAGTTATGATGCCCGGGAGTTATGATGCCCGCGAGTTGTGGTGCCCGCGAGTTATGATGCCCGCGAGTTATGGTGCCCGGGAGTTATGGTGCCCGCGAGTTATGGTGCCCGCGAGTTATGATGCCCGCGAGTTATGGTGCCCGGGAGTTATGGTGCCCGCGAGTTATGGTGCCCAACGTACTAACCCAGGCAACCCACCTAACCTAACTTACCGCTGAATAGTAAATGTGGATATTTGTAAGCAGCTACTTTTCATAATACTTCTTTCTTTGAGGACCGTAACGTACAAAGTTAGACGTATGAGTTGAGAGGCCGGGTGACAGTGCAGCGCTCCAGAAAGTATTTAAGGGTCGGAGTGGAATTACAGCTTAAAGCTTTAAAGATGTGGAGCGCACGGGAGACTGTGAAGCATTTTTATATTTAGCACTAGCTGGGGTTTTTGATTGTTGCCGCCGAAGGCAGCTAGCTTATTGTGCACCCCATACTCATCCTGTGAGCGGTAGCGCAAAAGCATTACAGAGGGCACAAGAGGTCTTTATCAGACCTCATCTTAGATTATTACATAAACAATTTCATCTATCCTTCACACCTTACAATGTCAGCTAGTTACAGAGAAAGTGCTACTTCAAGAGCTATATATATTTACAGTAAGTCATCATACATTAATGGTAGGTCTTATCGCTAATACATAATAGTTTGACCAATGAGGATATTACAGAGTCATAGGGGAGCTTCTGTTTATTATTAGTCCTCACAACACACTACTTGTTTCTGAATCTCAAATGTCGTTCATCTACTGGAAGCGAAATGTGGATGCAGTGCAAGGATTTCAGGTAATTTATCCATGGTAATAAGATAGGTTGCCATATCATACAGAGTGAGCTTAGATTTATCTCTAAATGGCTCAGTTTTACTACAATCCAAGATATAGTGTTCGAGTGTGTGTCCCTGACTTTGTCCACACACTTTACACTTCACTTCATCTAGATCCCTATACAAGCCGAACTGCCAGAGATACTTATAGCCAAGTCTTATACGAGCTGTGACAACATCTGTTAGTCTACTTACTTTGTTACTTGCCCCATACACATGTTTTACTTCACACATTTCATTGTGATGAACAATGGACCTGCTAGTTCCAGTTTGCACTGTTCTACTTTCTTCAAATTCATCCAGGAGTTCTCGTCTAATGGCACTTTTAAGGGACCTATTTGATAACTCAAGATTCCGTTCAATACTGTCTTTATTTACTGCAGCCTTAGCAAGGGCGTCAACTTTGTCATGTTCCTGCAGGCCAATGTGAGAAGGAATCCACAACATTTTTATATTTACCCTCTTGCTAAGTATTCTTATATAATATTCTTATATACTAGCTGGGATGTCCAGCATTCTCCGGGTGTAGAATAGGGACACCCTGCGCCTGCAGTCTCCGTGGCGCAGTGGAAACACACCTGCTCGATACCTGCTTGATGGGGTTCTGGAAGTTCTTCTACTTCCCAAGCCTGGCCCGAGGCCAGGCTTGACTTGTGAGAGCTTGGTCCAACAGGCTGTTGCTTG
Organism: Procambarus clarkii; assembly: GCF_040958095.1. Lineage (NCBI taxonomy): Eukaryota > Metazoa > Arthropoda > Malacostraca > Decapoda > Cambaridae > Procambarus > Procambarus clarkii. The sequence continues at coordinate 29,338,784 of NC_091159.1, read as the reverse complement.
GAGCGGCCCGCAGGCCCACATATCCACCACAGACAATATCACAGAGACACGGTAACTGAGGAAAGAAGGATAAAAGAACAAATCAGTGAATCTGTATGCTGGTACAATATGGTTGCTGATGGCAATCCCAATCAATAAGGACGAAGAGGAGGTGGCCGCGGGAGAGAATCACTAATAACGAGAATCCGCCTTGGATACAAATATCCATGGAGATTCGGAATGGAAACAACAGTTGAGCAGCAGAGTTGCAGAATCTGTGGTAAGAGTGATGGACACCGCATTGACCACGATCGAAGAGTGTGTGAACATCTAAGAGTCATTATAAATATGTGTAGAATAATAAACCCCACATTATTTGAGTTATGAAACCACTATTTGTCAAATATAGATGCAGTTCGTAAGAGATTCGCCCATTTTGTACCAGTAAGATAACGTAAGATTATAAAGGTTGACAATGTTAATAATCTTGTTTGATAAGCTCTTCACTTGAGACAGTTAAACAAGTCCCAGCTGTGTCTTGGTACAAGTGACACGATGAACAACCCAGCGGGTTTTTCTTCCGATAGGGGGGGGGGGGGGTTGCTGAACATGCTGCTATGGCGGCGATATATATATATATATATATATATATATATATATATATATATATATATATATATATATATATATATATATGTGTGTGTGTGTGTGTGTGTGTGTGTGTATCACGAAAATAAACACGTGATTAAAATGTGACAGTGTCAGACCACGGAGGAAAAATGAAAGAGGAATTTCCTTAAGTACTTTCGTATATTAATACATCTTACGAAGGAGTGATATATATATATATATATATATATATATATATAATATATATATATATATATATATATATATATATATATATATATATATATATATATATATTAGTATATTTTGGTAGCAGTCTTTCCTGTAGACATATATTATTAAATATGACCGAAAAAGTAAGATTAATAATTCTAACACGAATTTTCTCAATCTTTCGTACATTACGCTTCACTGTTGGAGGTAAATCAAAAATCACTTCTCCAAAATTCATTTTTATTTCTAGTCTGACGCGACACGGGCGCGTTTCGTAAAACTTATTACATTTTCAAAGACTTCACAAATACACAACTGATTAGAACTTACGTCTCTCTGATATTATATCTACATTTGAGTGAGGTGGGAAGGATGATGTGGCATTAACACAAGACAGAACAGGGGATATTAATAGGGTATTAAAAGTATCAACACAAGACAGAACAGAAAACAATGGGTATTGAATAGAAGTGTTTGTAGAAAGCCTATTGGTCCATATTTCTTGATGCTTCTATATTGGAGCGGAGTCTTGAGGTGGGTAGAATATAGTTGTGCAATAATTGGCTGTTGATTGCTGGTGTCGACTTCTTAATGTGTAGTGCCTCGCAGATATCAAGCCGCCTGCTATCGCTGTATCTATTGATGATTTCCGTGTTTTTTGTTAAGACTTCTCTGGTGATAGTCTGGTTGTGGAAGAGATTATATGTTCCTTAAGGGAGCCCTGTTGCTTATGCATCGTTAATCGCCTGGAAAGAGATGTTGTTGTCTTGCCTATATACTGAATTGTTTGAGGCTTACAGTCCCCAAGTGGGCATTTGCAGGCATACACGACATTGGTCTCTTTTAAAGCGTTCTGCTTTGTGTCTGGAGAGTTTCTAATGAGTAGGCTGGCCGTTTTTTTGGTTTTATAGTAAATCGTCAGTTGTATCTTCTAATTTTTGTCTGTAGGGATAACGTTTCTATTAACAATATCTTTCAGGACCCTTTCCTCCGTTTTATGAGCTGTGGAAAAGAAGTTCCTATAAAATAGTCTAATAGCGGGTACAGGTGTTGTGTTAGTTGTCTCTTCAGAGGTTGCAAGGCGTTTCACTTTCCTTCTTATGATGTCTTCCACGAAACCATTGGAGAAGCCGTTGTTGACTAGGACCTGCCTTACCCTACAGAGTTCTTCATCGACTTGCTTCCATCCTGAGCTGTTCCATCCCCCTATTAGACTATTTTACAGGAACTTCTTCTTAAACTGCGAATACGTGCAGAGAGCGAGAATTGGGCTCCAAAATATGGCTCAGGAGTCGAATTTGAGATGTTTGAGATATTTCGAAAACTACAAGGGGGTTTGGGCAAAATGTGACCCATCGCCGCTTTCAGTAATTGCATATTTTCGGTATAAAAAGTCGCAATTTTCAAACTGGGAATACGTGTAGAGAGCCATAATTGGCTCCAAAATATGGCTCAGGAGTCGAATTTGGGATGTTTGGGATATTTTGAAAACTGCTGGGGGGTTTGGGCAAAATGTGACCCACTGCCTCTCTCAGTAATTGGCATATTTTCGGTATAAAAAGTCGGAATTTTAACTGCGAAAACGTGCAGAGAGCCAAAATTTGGCTCCAAATATAGATCAGGAGTCGAATTTGGGATGTTTGGGATATTTTGAAAACTGCAGGGGGGTTTGGGCAAAATGTGACCCACCACTGCTTTCAGTAATTGGCATATTTTCGGTATGAAAAGTCGGAATTTCAAACTGCAAATACGTAAAGAGAGCCAGAATTTGGTTCCAAAATATGGCTCAGGAGTTGAATTTGGGATGTTTGTGATATTTTGAAAACTGCAGGGGGGTTTGGGCAAAATGTGACCCACCGCCGCTTTCGGTAATTCACATATTTTCGGTATAAAAAGTAGGAATTTCAAACTGCGAATACTTGCAGAGAGCCAGAACTTGGCTCCAAAATATGGCTCAGGAGTCGAATTTGGGGTGTTTGGGATATTTTGAAAACTGCCTGGGGGGTTTGGGCAAAATGTGACCCACTGCCGCTTTCAGTAATTGGCATATTTTCGGTATAAAAAGTCGGAATTTCAAACTGCGAATACGTGCAGAAACCTAGAATTTGGCCACAAAAATATGGCTCAGGAGTCAAATTTGGGATGTTTGGGATATTTTGAAAAACTGCAGGGGTGGTTTGGGCAAAATGTGACCCACAGCCGCTTTCAGTACTTGGCATATTTTCGGTATAAAATGTCGGAATTTCAAACTGCCAATACGTGCAGAGAGCCAGAATTTGGCTCCAAAATATGGCTCAGGAGTCGAATTTGAGATGTTTGGGATATTTTGAAAACTGCAGGGGGGGGTTTGGGCAAAATGTGACCCACCGCCTCTTTCAGTAATTGGCATATTTACGGTATGACAAGTCGTAATTTCAAACTGCGAATACGTGCAAAGAGCCAGAATTTGGCTCCAAAATTTAGCTCAGGAGTCGAATTTGGGATGTTCGGGATATTTTGAAAACTGCAGGGGGGTTTGGGCACAATGTGACCCACCGCCGCTTTCTGTAATTGGCATATTTTCGGTATAAAAAGTCGGATTTTCGAACTGCGAATACGTGTAGAGAGCCAAAAATTGGCTCCAAAATATGGCTCAGGAGTCGAATTTGAGATGTTTGGGATATTTTGAAAACTGCAGGGGGATAGGCAAAATGTGATCCACCGCCTCTCAGTAATTGGCATATTTTCGGTATAAAAAGTAGGAATTTCAAACTGCGAATACGTGCAGAGAGCCAGAATTTGGCTCCAAAATATGTCTCAGGAGTCGAATTTTGGATGTTTGGAATATTTTTAAAACTGCAGGGGGGTTTGGGCAAAATGTGACCCACCGCCGCTTTCAGTAATTGGCATATTTTCGGTATAAAAAGTCGGAATTTCAAACTGCGAATACGTGCAGAGAGCCAGAATTTGGCTCCGAAATACGGCTCAGGAGACGAATTTGGGATGTTCGGGATATTTTGAAAACTGCAGGGGGGTTTGGGCACAATGTGACCCACCGCCGCTTTCTGTAATTTGCATATTTTCGCTATAAAAAGTAGTATTTTCGAACTGCGAATACGTGAAGAGAGCCAGAATTTGGCTCCAAAATATGGCTCAGGAGTCGAATTTGGGATGTTTGGGCAAAATGTGATCCACCGCCTCTTTCAGTAATTGGCATATTTACGGTATGACAAGTCGGAATTTCAAACTGCGAATACGTGCAGAGAGCCAGAATTTGGCTCCAAAATATGTCTCAGCAGTGGAATTTGGGATGCTTGGGGTATTTTGAAAACTGCAGGGGGGGTTTGGGCAAAATGTGATCCACCGCCACTTTCAGTAATTGGCATATTTTCGGTATAAAAAGTCGGAATTTCAAACTGCGAATACGTGCAGAGAGCCAGAATTTGACTCCAAAATACGGCTCAGGAGTCGAATTTAGAATTTTTGGGATATTTTGAAAACTGCAGGGGGGTTTGGGCAAAATGTGACCCACCGCCGCTTTCAGTAAGTGGCATATTTTCGGTATAAAAATTCGGAATTTCAAACTGCGAATACGTGTAGAGAGCCAGAATTTGGCTCTGAAATATGGGTCAGGAGTCGAATTTGGGATGTTTGGGATATTTTGAAAACTGCAGGGGAGTTTGGGCAAAATGTGACCCACCGCCACTTTCAGTAATTGGCATATTTTCGGTATAAAAAGTCGGAATTTCAAACTGCGAATACGTGCACAGAGCCAGAATTTGGCTCCAAAATATGTCTCAGGATTCGAATTTTGGATGTTTGGAATATTTTTAAAACTGCAGAGGGGTTTGGGCAAAATGTGACCCATCGCTGCTTTCAGTAATTGGCATATTTTCGGTACAAAAAGTCGGAATTTCAAACTGCGAATACGTGCAGAGAACCAGAATTTGGATCCAAAATACGGCTCAAGAGTCGAATTTGGGATGTTCGGGATATTTTGAAACTGCAGGGGGGTTTGTGCACAATGTGACCCACCGCTGCTTCAGTAATTGGCATATTTTCGGTATAAAAAGTCTTAATTTCAAACTGCGAATACGTGTAGAGAGCCAGAATTTGGCTCCAAAATATGGCTCAGGAGTCGAATTTGGGATGTTTGGGATATTTTGAAAACTGCAGGGGGATAGGCAAAATGTGATCCACCGCCTCTTTCAGTAATTGGCATATTTTCGGTATAAAAAGTAGGAATTTCAAACTGCGAATACGTGCAGAGAGCCAGAATTTGGCTAAATAATATGTCTCAGGAGTCGAATTTTGGATGTTTGGAATATTTTTAAAACTGCAGGGGGATTTGGGCAAAATGTGACCCACCGCCGCTTTCAGTAATTGGCATATTTTCGGTATAAAAAGTCGGAATTTCAAACTGCGAATACGTGCAGAGAGCCAGAATTTGGCTCCAAAATATGGCTCAGGAGTCGAATTTGGGATGTTCGGGATATTTTGAAACTGCAGGGGGGTTTGGGCACAATGTGACCCACCGCCGCTTTCTGTAATTGGCATATTTTCGCTATAAAAAGTAGTATTTTCGAACTGCGAATACGTGAAGAGAGCCAGAATTTAGCTCCAAAATATGTCTCAGCAGTGGAATTTGGGATGCTTGGGGTATTTTTGAAAACTGCAGGGGGGGTTTGGGCAAAATGTGACCCACCGCCACTTTCAGTAATTGGCATATTTTTCGGTATAAAAAGTCGGAATTTCAAACTGCGAATACGTGCAGAGAGCAAGAAATTGACTCCAAATACGGCTCAGGAGTCGAATTTAGATTTTTTTGGATATTTTGAAAACTGCATGGGGGTTTGGGCAAAATGTGACCCACCGCCGCTTTCAGTAATTGGCATATTTTCGGAATAAAAATTCGGAATTTCAAACTGTGAATACGTGTAGAGAGCCAGAATTTGGCTCTGAAATATGGGTCAGGAGTCGAATTTGGGATGTTTGGGATATTTTGAAAACTGCAGAGGAGTTTGGGCAAAATGTGACCCACCGCCGCTTCAGTAATTGGCATATTTTCGGTATAAAAAGTCGGAATTTCAAACTGCGAATACGTACAAAGAGCCAGAATTTGGCTCCAAAATATGTCTCAGGATTCGAATTTTGGATGTTTGGAATATTTTTAAAACTGCAGGAGGGTTTGGGCAAAATGTGACCCACCGCTGCTTTTCAGTAATTGGCATATTTTCGGTACAAAAAGTCGGAATTTCAAACTGCGAATACGTGCAGAGAGCCAGAATTTGGATCCAAAATACGGCTCAAGAGTCGAATTTGGGATGTTCGGGATATTTTGAAAACTGCAGGGGGGTTTGTGCACAATGTGACCCACCGCTGCTTTCAGTAATTGGCATATTTTCGGTATAAAAAGTCTTAATTTCAAACTGCGAATACGTGCAGAGAGCCAGAATTTGGCTCCAAAATATGGCTCAGGAGTCGAATTCAGGATTTTTGGGATATTTTGGAAACTGCAGGGGGTTTGGGCAAATGTGACCCACCGCCGCTTTCAGTAATTGGCATATTTTCGGTATTAAAAAGTCGGAATTTCAAACTTGCGAATACGTGCAGAGAGCAGGAATTTGACTCCAAAATACGGCTCAGGAGTCGAATTTGTAATGTTTGAGATATTTTGAAAACTGCAGGGGGGTTTGGGCAAAATGTGACCCACCGCCGCTGTCAGTAATTGGCATATTTTCGGTATAAAATTCGGAATTTCAAACTTCGAATACTTGTCAGAGAGCCAGAATTTGGCTCCAAAATATGGCTCAGGAGTGGAATTGGGATGTTTGGGATATTTTGAAAACTGCAGGGGGGTTTGGGCAAAATGTGACCCACCGCCTCTTTCAGTAATTGGCATATTTACGGTATGACAAGTCGGAATTTCAAACTGCGAATACGTGCAGAGAGCCAGAATTTGGCTCCAAAATATGTCTCAACAGTGGAATTTGGGATGCTTGGGGTATTTTGAAAACTGCAGGGGGGGTTTGGGCAAAATGTGACCCACCGCCGCTTTAAGTAATTGGCATATTTTCGGTATAAAAAGTCGGAATTTGAAACTGCGAATACGTGCAGAGAGCAAGAATTTGACTCCAAAATACGGCTCAGGAGTCGAATTTAGAATTTTTTGGATATTTTGAAAACTGCAGGGGGGTTTGGGCAAAATGGACCCCACCGCCGCTTTCAGTAATTGGCATATTTCGGTATAAAAAGTCGCAATTTCAAACTGCGAAAACTTGCAGAGAGCCAGATTTTAGCTCTGATATATGGCTCAGGAGTCGAATTTGGGATGTTTGGGATATTTGAAAACTACAGGGGGGGGGGGGGTTTGGGTACAATGTGACCCACCGCCGCCTTTCTGTAATTGGCATATTTTCGGTATAAAAAGTCGGAATTTCAAACTGTGAATACGTGCAGAGAGCCAGAATTTGCATCTGAAATATGACTCAGGAGTCGGATTTGGGATGTTTGGGGATATTTGAAAACTGCAGGGGGGTTTGGGCACAATGTGACCCACCGCCGCTTTTTGTAATTGGCATATTTTCGGTATAAAAAGTCGTATTTTCAAACTGCGAATACGTGAAGAGAGCCAGAATTTGGCTCCAAAATATGGCTCAGGAGTCGAATTCAGGATTTTTGGGATATTTTGGAAACTGCAGGGGGTTTGGGCAAAATGTGACCCACCGCCCTTTTCAGTAATTGGCATATTTTCGGTATAAAAGTTGGAATTTCAAACTGCGAATACGTGCAGAGAGCCTAAATTTGGCTCCAAAATATGGCTCAGGAGTCGAATTTAGGATGTTTGGGATATTTTGAAAACTGCAGAGGGGATAGAGCAAAATGTGTCCCACTACCGCTTTCAGTAATTGGCATATTTTCGGTATAAAATTCAGAATTTCAAACTGCGAATACGTGCAGAGAGCCAAAATTCGGCTCCAAAATACGGCTCAGGAGTCGAATTTAGGATTTTGGGGATATTTTGAAAACTGCAGGGGGGTTTGGGCAAAATGTGACCCACCGCCGCTTTCAGTAATTGGCATATTTTCGGAATAAAAATTCGGAATTTCAAACTGTGAATACGTGTAGAGAGCCAGAATTTGGCTCTGAAATATGGGTCAGGAGTCGAATTTGGGATGTTTGGGATATTTTGAAAACTGCAGAGGAGTTTGGGCAAAATGTGACCCACCGCCGCTTTCAGTAATTGGCATATTTTCGGTATAAAAAGTCGGAATTTCAAACTGCGAATACGTGCAAAGAGCCAGAATTTGGCTCCAAAATATGTCTCAGGATTCGAATTTTGGATGTTTGGAATATTTTTAAAACTGCAGGAGGGTTTGGGCAAAATGTGACCCACCGCTGCTTTCAGTAATTGGCATATTTTCGGTACAAAAAGTCGGAATTTCAAACTGCGAATACGTGCAGAGAGCCAGAATTTGGATCCAAAATACGGCTCAAGAGTCGAATTTGGGATGTTCGGGATATTTTGAAAACTGCAGGGGGGTTTGTGCACAATGTGACCCACCGCTGCTTTCAGTAATTGGCATATTTTCGGTATAAAAAGTCTTAATTTCAAACTGCGAATACGTGCAGAGAGCCAGAATTTGGCTCCAAAATATGGCTCAGGAGTCGAATTCAGGATTTTTGGGATATTTTGGAAACTGCAGGGGGTTTGGGCAAAATGTGACCCACCGCCGCTTTCAGTAATTGGCATATTTTCGGTATAAAAAGTCGGAATTTCAAACTGCGAATACGTGCAGAGAGCAGGAATTTGACTCCAAAATACGGCTCAGGAGTCGAATTTGTAATGTTTGAGATATTTTGAAAACTGCAGGGGGGTTTGGGCAAAATGTGACCCACCGCCGCTGTCAGTAATTGGCATATTTTCGGTATAAAAATTCGGAATTTCAAACTGCGAATACGTGCAGAGAGCCAGAATTTGGCTCCAAAATATGTCTCAACAGTGGAATTTGGGATGCTTGGGGTATTTTGAAAACTGCAGGGGGGGTTTGGGCAAAATGTGACCCACCGCAGCTTTAAGTAATTGGCATATTTTCGGTATAAAAAGTCGGAATTTGAAACTGCGAATACGTGCAGAGAGCAAGAATTTGACTCCAAAATACGGCTCAGGAGTCGAATTTAGAATTTTTTGGATATTTTGAAAACTGCAGGGGGGTTTGGGCAAAATGTGACCCACCGCCGCTTTCAGTAATTGGCATATTTTCGGTATAAAAATTCGGAATTTCAAACTGTGAATACGTGTAGAGAGCCAGAATTTGGCTCTGAAATATGGGTCAGGAGTCGAATTTGGGATGTTTGGGATATTTTGAAAACTGCAGGGGGGTTTGGGCAAAATGTGACCCACCGCCGCTTTCAGTAATTGGCATATTTTCGGTATAAAAAGTCGCAATTTCAAACTGCGAAAACTTGCAGAGAGCCAGATTTTAGCTCTGATATATGGCTCAGGAGTCGAATTTGGGATGTTTGGGATATTTTGAAAACTACAGGGGGGGGGGGGGGTTTGGGTACAATGTGACCCACCGCCGCTTTCTGTAATTGGCATATTTTCGGTATAAAAAGTCGGAATTTCAAACTGTGAATACGTGCAGAGAGCCAGAATTTGCATCTGAAATATGACTCAGGAGTCGGATTTGGGATGTTTGGGATATTTGAAAACTGCAGGGGGGTTTGGGCACAATGTGACCACCGCCGCTTTTTGTAATTGGCATATTTTCGGTATAAAAAGTCGTATTTTCAAACTGCGAATACGTGAAGAGAGCCAGAATTTGGCTCCAAAATATGGCTCAGGAGTCGAATTCAGGATTTTTGGGATATTTGGAAACTGCAGGGGGGTTTGGGCAAAATGTGACCCACCGCCTCTTTCAGTAATTGGCATATTTTCGGTATAAAAAGTTGGAATTTCAAACTGCGAATACGTGCAGAGAGCCTAAATTTGGCTCCAAAATATGGCTCAGGAGTCGAATTTAGGATGTTTGGGATATTTTGAAAACTGCAGAGGGGATAGAGCAAAATGTGTCCCACTACCGCTTTCAGTAATTGGCATATTTTCGGTATAAAATTCAGAATTTCAAACTGCGAATACGTGCAGAGAGCCAAAATTTGGCTCCAAAATACGGCTCAGGAGTCGAATTTAGGATTTTGGGGATGTTTTGAAAACTGCAGGGGGGTTTGGGCAAAATGTGACCCACCGCCTCTTTCAGTAATTGGCATATTTTCGGTATAAAAAGTCTGAATTTCAAACTGCGAATATGTGCAAAGAGCCAGAATTTGGCTCCAAAATATGTCTCAGGAGTGGAATTGAGGATGTTTGGCATATTTTGAAAACTACAGGGGAGTTTGGGCAAAATGTGACCCACCGCCGCTTTCAGTAATTGGCATATTTTCGATATAAAAATTCGGAATTTCAAACTGCGAATACGTGCAGAGAGCCAGAATTTGACTCCAAAATACGGCTCAGGAGTCGAATTTGTAATGTTTGAGATATTTTGAAAACTGCAGGGGGGTTTGGGCAAAATGTGACCCACCGCCGATTTCAGTAATTGGCATATTTTCGGTATAAAAAGTTGGAATTTCAAACTGCGAATACGTGCAGAGAGCCTAAATTTGGCTCCAAAATATGGCTCAGGAGTCGAATTTAGGATGTTTGGGATATTTTGAAAACTGCAGAGGGGATAGAGCAAAATGTGACCCACTGCCGCTTTCAGTAATTGGCATATTTTCGGTATAAAATTCGGAATTTCAAACTGCGAATACGTGCAGAGAGCCAGAATTTGGCTCCAAAATATGTCTCAGGAGTGGAATTTGGGATGTTTGGAATATTTGAAAACTGCAGGGGGGTTTGGGCAAAATGTGACCCACCGCCGCTTTCAGTAATTGGCATATTTTCGGTATAAAAATTAGGAATTGAAAACTGCGAAAACTTGCAATGAGCCAGAATTTGGCTCCAAAATACGGCTCAGGAGTCGAGTATGGTATGTTTGAGATACTTTGAAAACTGCAGGGGGGGTTTGGGCAAAATGTGACCCACCGCCGCTGTCAGTAATTGGCATATTTTCGGTATAAAAATTCGGAATTTCAAACTGTGAATACGTGTAGAATGCCAGAATTTGGCTCTGAAATATGGCTCAGGAGTCGAATTTTCAACAATCTTCTACAACTCATAACGCGCAATGGGTGGACGAATGAGCACAAGAGACTACAAAGGGAACTACAAGATGAGCTGCAAGATCTATGCAAAATAGAGTACACCAAAAAATGGGATGACCTAATATGCCAAATTCAAGTCGACTACAGAAACCCAGGAAAGTTTAGGAAAAAAAAAAACCCTGATGGGAAACTCAGCCGAGGAAACACCCTACATCATAGACTCCTCAGGAAATAAACTCTACGAGGAGAGAAAACAAGAACAGGAATTCAGGAATTTCTTGGAAAAATATTCAGGATAAACCCGGAAGAAAACGTAAACTTTTGCCCCATAAATGAAAGAGAAATTACAACTCAAGTCGATAACAGAGTTGCAACACTACTCCCGACGCAAACAATAGAATTTAACAACATTCGCAATGACTGTAACCTTATGAAACACATAACCATTGCAGAGGTCCATAAACAGTTATAAGTTTCAAGAACAAGGCGCCGGGCAATAGCAGGATAAGTAAAATGGTATTAACCAACCTACCAGTGATTGGACTCCATCAATAGATAGGTAGGTAGAATACTGGGACTCATGATCAATAGAACAGGGATTAAAAATTCATGTATAGGACAGATTAAATAAAGCAAAAGCAGCCTTAGGAAAAGTGAGAAGATTCTGAAGCCTCAGTACACATATATAAGGCTCTAGTCCGGCCGCATCTAGAATATCCCCCAGTATCACTACACACCTTAAAGAAAACTAACATGCAAATACTACAAGCAGTGCAAAATATGGCACTAGGAGGAGCAGCAAAACACCGTCCATTACATGATCTGACAATCCAGGAGCTCCATGAACACTTGAACATACACCCACTAAACATCAGACTACAGCACCAAGCCACCAGGGTGTGGAACACCATTGCAATGTTAGAGGACCCAAAGTTAGAAAGATTACTCCAAGATGAGACGCCCCGCTCCCACAGCTGGTGGCCCAAGAGCCTCGATTTACTAGATGAAATCCCAGGCTCACAGTACATAATACCCAGATGAAATACTGATCAGAAATCCCTTCCCCATCATTTGCATACAAAAAAGTGCATATTTATATATATAAATATACATATATGAATTATATAAATCAACAAATAATAATAATAAAATAAATAGCCTTAAACAGACCAACATAACATGTGTGGAAGAATTGGAGTGTGTATATATGAATGCTACACAGTATTCATCTATAGACATCCATATATGCTGAAATACATGTGAAGACCCTCTCAAACTCACCGCTCCCTGACAAGAGGGAGCCAGCTTAGCTTAGCTGCCAACACCCACACATCGTGTCAGCAAGGCGGACAGCCCGCCTGCTTTCATAACTCTCACTGTATTTCCCGTTTCTAAACTTCCCTTCACCTATGTCTCTCTGAGATTTTTTCCATATTTACATCTCTTAGGAGGTGGACCTCAAACAGAAAGGACTGCTTCCAAGTGTTGGCAGCAGCTTATACAAGGAACCATAGAAGGGCGGGAGCAATCTGCCAGGACTTCAACCTAGGTTGAAATCCCTATCCACTAGGTCATTGGATTCTCGAGTGACAAGGCAATATTAAGGGTAACCGACGGGTTCTCACGCCAAATTTTTAATTTGATGTGTGGTGCTATGAATCGAATCCTAGAAGTAGGCCTTCATTAAATTTCACAAGAAGTTTAGTTCTATGCAGAATATGTATGTGGTACACTATTATGGAAAGGATTGACATAAAGACCGTTCTTCTGTAACAATAACAATTTATTTAATAGAGAACTAAGACTACTGCAACAACGACTTTACATTACGTTAATGTCTTTCAGTGGCACCATTCCGACAGCTAATTCAACAGCCTTAGATAACAATGACTCCTGACAATTGCCGCTCCAATTATAACCACGAAATCCTTGCCGTGATCACTTGGGGCTGAAACTATGAACTAATTGAACACAGGTGTGCCCGCTGACGACGCAAAATTACAATCAAAATTACTCGCAGCCCACTGCAATATAAACTCTATAATCACAACTTACAAAGACTCTTGCAGCCCCAGCAATGAGATCGTAACGTCCAGGGTGTTTAATGACAACACAGGTAACCTCCTGTCAATTCTACGTTAAGACTTGTCTCTCAAGAAACAATCAAACAATACAATAAATGTTACACTAATTGATCCTCAATGATTAATTACAATGATAGACTGTCAACAGCAGTCAGCAACAATTTAGTTTACATGGAGTCTGGCCCTAGCTTCGGTGCGGGGCGGACGTGTTGAATCGGCGCTCCAGCAGTTTGGTGTTGTTTGCCCGTTTCGGCCGGTTGGGGGCGGGTGTGTGTCTGCTCGCCTGTGCTGACGTGGCGTAACGATGGGGGTCCCTCTACCCCCAGTCGTCCGGGCTCAGTCTGTGGGACTAGAGTTCTCTGTGCAGGCTGGTTACCCGGAGATTGCCCTGGCTTGTGAAATGCTCTCTGTCCCTGTGTTTGCGATTTATGGGGTCGAGTTGGTAACGGCCCGTAGGGCCATTGTGAAGTTTGCAGAGGAGGCGGCGTATCGCGATTTTCTCCGGCGATACGAGGGGCGGACACTGCCCCTGCCGGATGGTGCGGGCACTGTCACCCTCTCGGATAGAAGTGGTGCACTTACTTACATCAGTGTGCATGGGGCTCCCTTGGAGTTTCCAGAGGCTCTGCTACGGCGGTATTTCGGGCGGTTTGGCGCAGTTGTTAGTGTGAGAGTGAACGTGGTGTCTTCTAGTCCTCTTAAGGGTGTGAGGTCTAACATTCGCACCCTGGGCATGAGACTCCGGGCGGATATTCCGTCCTCTGTGCGCCTTATGGGGTACAACGTTCGGGTGTTTTACGCCCGTCAGCCGCGGACGTGTTATCGTTGTGGTCTTTTGGGCCATCAGGCTGCTGCCTGTTCTGCGCCTCCTGTTGCACCAGTGAACCTCTTCAGTGAGGAGGATTTTCCGCCCCTTCCTGTGGGGGATGATTCGGTGGGTATGGACGTCTCTTCGGCTGAGGAGGTGCCCTCTGTAGCAGCTGTTGCTCCGCCTGTTGCGCCCCCTGTTGTTGCCGTATCTCTTCCAGAGGTTGGGTCCTCGCCTAGTGCTCCGGCTGATGTCCCTGCGCCTCTTCCGCCTGCCGTTTGCTCAGACCCCTCGTCTTCCAGTTCTTCCTCTGCTGTGTCTGTCCCGGTCCCTGCACCCTCGCCGTCTGTTCCGGCTGCGCTGGGAGATGAGGTGGATCCGGAATTCCCTCCTGTGCCTGGCCTGGTGCCCCGTGTGGTTGAGGAGGCTGCCGTGCTGCGGCGTGCGTCGGTTCGCTCGGTTGGTGCTGCGCGGGTCGCTGAGTCTGCCTCCGGGTCTGATGATGTGCGGCCCGAGCCTAAGCGTTCCCGGCGTTCTTCTGTGTGGGCTGATGTTGGCGAATTCGACGAGTGTCGTCCTTCCGTTGACGGTGGCGTGGCTCCGGATGTGGTGCACACTACGGTGGTGGCGGAGGTACACTTGCCTGAGGATGCCGGTGCCGGCGTTTCGGCCTCCACTTCTGGTCCGGTGTCCGAGGGTCCTGCTTCAGGTGCGTTGCCTGCGTCGGATGGCTCCGGTTCTTCGTGGGCGGTGGTTCCCCCTGCTGTAGTTGGTGGTGAGCGGGGTGGCCTGGTGGTCATGTTGAGAAAGGATGCTCGCTCTGGATGTTCTGTGGCCCCTTCCTCGTTACCCGTTTCCTCGGCAGCGGTCTTGCCGCCTCTTCCGTTTCCTGCAGTCCCTTCCGTGTCTCCTGCGGTATCCGTGGAAGTGCTATCGTCTCAGCGTCCGACACCTGCTCCGATGGCGAAGGCGTGGCAGGCTCGGCGTCCCTCGTCCGCTTCTCCGGTGTCATCTGCTTCCTCGCAGGGCGTGGTTGGCGCTCCCCAGCCTCGTTATGCGACTTGCGTCAGTGACCTTAGGCATTGGCCGATGCCGCCAGATATAGATGTTCCTGAGTTTATGATACCCGCTCGAGCGCGGGGGATCAAAAACCCTACCGACCTTGAAGATCTCGTCTGGGAAGCTTACAAGTCGAAATATCCTTGTGAGCTGTTCCCGGAGAAGTACGTTTCTTCCGATGTTCCTCGCAAGTGATTTCTGTGTATTTTGTGTTGCCTGGTTGTGGGGTGTGTATGTGTGTGGGTGGGGTGGGTATTGTTTCCCGGTTCCTGCGTGCTCCGGTTTGTTTTGTGTTTTTTTTTTGTATGGCTCGTGGGGGGGTGTGCGGTTCCTATGCGTTTGTGTGTTCGGTTATGGATGTCGTGTGCACTTGTTTGTCATATTGTGTGCCCTTCAGGCTGTTGGCGTGTGCTCTTTGTTATGTTTTGCCGTCCGTTTGTTATGGCGGATCTGTTTTCTTTATTGTTATTGTCCTTATTCTTGTATGTTTCTCGCCTCTCTGTATGTATTTGAGGTGTTAGCAGGCTTGCTTTGTGTGCGTTTTGTCCTGGGGTTTTCCCTTATGTTTGTATTACACTGTGTTACTAATTGTGTATTGTTTGTATATGCATTTTTTTGTGGTCAGCCCTTCTGGCTGGTCTTCTATTGATTTGTTCCTTTGTCCTTGTACATATGTGTGCTTTGTACTTTTGTTCTATGTTATATTTATGTTTTTCTTGTACATTATACGCATGCTTGCATGTAAAAATAAAAATAACAAAAAAAAAAAAATTTAGTTTACATTAAACACAATCGTGTCTCTCAGACACTCAACTGTCAACACACTAACTCACTCGTCCTTAATTATACCATACTTGACCCATCAAACATTCAGTGAGTAATTACCAATTAATTACTGACGACCTGACAGCTACTTAAACCACAATGAGTTACGTTAACCCCACCGTCACCCTATCGATTGTTCCTCACCAGTCTATGTCAAATTTACGTTAATGAGGGTTAATTACTCTAATTAACTTCAAGCAATTAATTACCTGCCACACGGACAGATAATTAATACTACATGTATACGTTACTCTCCACAGTGTCTAAGCAGAGCTCATTAAACACTGAATTCACGAAGTGGCGGGCATTAAATACCCTAATTAACTTTGAGTGATTAATCAACAGTCCAACAGACAGATATAATTAATCCAACGAATTATGCTACTTATATAACTTAGCTCTCTGACAGTCATTCAAAACCCTGTGACATTAATTGCCCTCAATTAACTTGAGCCACTAATTAGCCGTCCCACCAGTCCCAGGGGTGGGTACCACCAGCCCCAGGGGAGGGTACCACCAGCCCCAGGGGTGAGTACCACCAGCCCCAGGGGAGGGTACCACCAGCCCCAGGGGTGGGTACCACCAGTCCCAGGGGAGGGTACCATCAGCCCCAGGGGTGGGTACCACCAGCCCCAGGGGTGGGTACCACCAGCCCCAGGGGTGGGTACCACCAGCCCCAGGGCAGGGTACCACCAGTCCCAGGGGAGGGTACCACCAGCCCCAGGGGTGGGTACCACCAGCCCCAGGGGTGGGTACCATCAGCCCCAGGGGTGGGTACCACCAGCCCCAAGGGTGGGTACCACCAGCCCCAAGGGTGGGTACCACCAGCCCCAAGGGTGGGTACCACCAGCCCCAGGGGAGGGTACCACCAGTCCCAGGGGAGGGTACCACCAGCCCCAGGGGTGGGTACCACCAGCCTCAGGGGTGGGTACCACCAGCCCCAGGGGAGGGTACCATCAGCCCCAGGGGTGGGTACCACCAGTCCCAGGGGTGGGTACCACCAGTCCCAGGGGTGGGTACCACCAGCCCCAGGGGAGGGTACCATCAGCCCCAGGGGTGGGTACCACCAGCCCCAGGGGTGGGTACCACGAGTCCCAGGGGTGGGTACCACCAGCCCCAGGGGGAGGGTACCACCAGTCCCAGGGGTGGGTACCACCAGCCCCAGGGGTGGGTACCACCAGCCCCAGGGGTGGGTACCACCAGCCCCAGGGGTGGGTACCACCAGCCCCAGGGGTGGGTACCACCAGTCCCAGGGGAGGGTACCACCTGTCCCAGGGGTGGGTACCATCAGCCCCAAGGGTGGGTACCACCAGCCCCAGGGGTGGGTACCACCAGTCCCAGGGGTGGGTACCACCAGCCCCAGGGGTGGGTACCACCAGTCCCAGAGGTGGGTACCACCAGCCCCAGGGGTGGGTACCACCAGCCCCAGGGGTGGGTACCACCAGCCCCAGGGGTGGGTACCACCAGTCCCAGGGGTGGGTACCACCAGCCCCAGGGGTGGGTACCACCAGTCCCAGAGGTGGGTACCACCAGCCCCAGGGGTGGGTACCACCAGCCCCAGGGGTGGGTACCACCAGCCCCAGGGGTGGGTACCACCAGCCCCAGGGGTGGGTACCACCAGTCCCAGGGGTGGGTACCACCAGCCCCAGGGGTGGGTACCACCAGTCCCAGGGGTGGGTACCACCAGCCCCAGGGGTGGGTACCACCAGTCCTAGGGGTGGGTACCACCAGCCCCAGGGGTGCGTACCACCAGCCACAGGGGTGGGTACCACCAGTCCCAGGGGTGGGTACCACCAGCCCCAGGGGTGGGTACCACCAGCCCCAGGGGTGGGTACCACCAGCCCCAGGGGTGGTACCACCAGCCCCAGGGGTGGGTACCACCAGTCCCAGGGGTGGGTACCACCAGCCCCAGGGGTGGGTACCACCAGCCCCAGGGGAGGGTACCACCAGCACCAGGAAGGCTGGATTAAATTCTGACGGGACACTAAGGAAAGCAGGACCATAATATCCTGTCAGTCCAGACCCGAGCCTGAGTCGGTGTAGGAGTGTCGACCAGCAGTGTCGAGCAGCACAGTGTCGAGCAGCACAGTGTCGACCAGCACAGTGTCGAGCAGCACAGTGTCGATCAGCACAGTGTCGACCAGCACAGTGTCGACCAGCACAGTGTCGAGCAGCACAGTGTCGAGCAGCACAGTGTCGAGCAGCACAGTGTCGATCAGCACAGTGTCGAGCAGCACAGTGTCGACCAGCACAGTGTCGAGCAGCACAGTGTCGAGCAGCACAGTGTCGAGCAGCACAGTGTCGAGCAGCACAGTGTCGAGCAGCACAGTGTCGAGCAGCTCAGCAACGGTGTGTGTGTTGCTCTTGTTGACGATGACGTCACATCTTTGGTCTAGTTGCTTATGAAAGTATAGTGACATCATATTTACATTATGTTTAGCTACCTACGAATGGTGACATCATATTTACATTATGTTTAGCTACCTACGAATGGTGACATCATATTTACATTATGTTTAGCTACCTACGAATGGTGACATCATATATAAAGGCTACGTAGCTACCTAAGGCCTTTGAGCAGTGATGCAGCGTGCCTATGTGTACCTGCCTCAGGTACTCGCTCCGAGTTACTTTTGTTAAAAGTAGTATTTTGGGTCCTCACTTGTGGCAACACTTTCCTTGAATTCGTCATATGATTAAATGTGACAAAGACTTTTAATATTACTTTAGAAATATGTTATGTTTTTAACCTGGTTACCGAACTGTTCACGAAATATGAATCGTATATTGTAAATAAGTTCGGGTGTTGATGGACAGTCCTAAGTGTGAATTGACTGCGAGCAGCAGCCTCGAACAGTCTGGTTGACCAGACCTACCAGGAGACCTGGCTGCGGGGACGTGGATTCTCGGAATAACCTCAAGCTAACCGTAAGGTAAGTGTCCAAGACAATGAGACAGAATGCATATACCTCATGTGAAGAACAAGCCACAATAACCTGGGTGAACACAACTAAACACACGTGTGAAATAAAAGTGGCGATGTTTCGGTTAGTCGTGGCCCATGGTGGACTGAAATGTCGTTTTTAACTTATAATCGGGAATCCCGGGTTCAATTCCTGGGCGGTACCGAAATGGTTGGGCTTGTTTACTTCCCTCACCTAATGCCTCTATTCACCTAGCAGTAAATAGGTTAGTTAGGCAACTGTTGTGGGGTTGCATCCTGGGGAGGGTCAGTAGTTCAACCTTGGGGTACCTCGTTACAAGCTTAACACACTGTACTCATTGTTGAAGATTAAGCCACCCAAGAGGTGGCATGGGCAAGAATAGCCCGTAAGTAGTAGATTTTTTTGGAGTGAATGTGATCATTGGTGGTGGAACACACTGTGGTGGGAGCCACGTTTAAACTGCCCGCTGGCAGGAGCTCCTTCAGTTATACCTGACGGCGCACGCCAAACACAGCGAAACTACGACGTTGCTACAACGTTCGAACAAGATTTAACACCTAACAAGTTATAAGAACCAATATAACAAGTTATAACAACGTTCTAATACGTCAAAAACACGTTAAGCCAAGTTGTAGCAACTTTATTGCAAGTTGTAACAAGCGGAAAATACGGTCAGTTACGGTTTGTGTTTCCAGGGGGCCACTCCCGGGGCAGCACGCCTCCGGCAGAAGACACCCACCCACCGCCTGTGACGACGATTTAAACCCCTTTGCTGGATTCTTTTCGGCTTGGATTACCCCGCTGGTCGTAATAGGAGGACTGGCTGTCCTCACCATCCCACATCTACTAGCGAAGCATAGACTTGCTCTTACTCCTACCACCGAGGGCTATACGGACTCAAGGTGAGCCTCTGTTTCTTGTTATGTCCCCCCCTAAGGTCACCCGTGGGGCGCCCGCCATGGCTAGTGTGCTGCTCCCACACACACTCGCTCTCGCTCACCGACTGAACGAATTATGAACAGCAAGAGGAAAACCTGAGTCAAATTATTAAAATGCGTCGAAACATGTGGCATTGTTGAGGCAGGCAACACTTGAGGTGTGGCAGGCAACACTTGAGGTGTGGCAGGCAACACTTGAGGTGTGGCAAGCAACACTTGAGGTGTGGCAGGCAACACTTGAGGTGTGGCAGGCAACACTTGAGGTGTGGCAGGCAACACTTGAGGTGTGGGCAACACTTGAGGTGTGGGCAACACTTGAGGTGTGGCAAGCAACACTTGAGGTGCGGCAGGCAACACTTGAGGTGCGGCAGGCAACACTTGAGGTGTGGCAGGCAACACTTGAGGTGTGGCAAGCAACACTTGAGGTGCGGCAGGCAACACTTGAGGTGCGGCAGGCAACACTTGAGGTGTGGCAGGCAACACTTGAGGTGTGACAGGCAACACTTGAGGTGTGACAGGCAACACTTGAGGTGCGGCAGGCAACACTTGAGGCGTGACAGGCAACACTTGAGGCGTGACAGGCAACACTTGAGGCGTGACAGGCAACACTTGAGGCGTGACAGGCAACACTTGAGGCGTGACAGGCAACACTTGAGGCGTGACAGGCAACACTTGAGGCGTGACAGGCAACACTTGAGGCGTGACAGGCAACACTTGAGGCGTGACAGGCAACACTTGAGGCGTGGCAGGCAACACTTGAGGTGTTGATGGACGTCAGGCACTGTGGTGTTCCGTAGTGATGTGGCAGATCTCTGTTGCAAGGTGGACAAAGTCACTGCTTAGTTATTAACTTTAATAACACGACTGTTACACGACTGTTACACGACTGTTACACGACTGTTACACGACTGTTGTTATAAATTTAGGGGCGACGACGATGGTGGGATCAGATGCGGCCGGCGTACCCGTAAAGGGTTAATCGCGGAGCCTAATTGTTAAACGAATGACGCGTAGCACCAGAAACTAATATACTTCGCGGCAAATAAACGCACAGACAGGCAGATGATTGGGGGACCCCAGGAGTCCCTCAGCACCGGCCCCGCCCCACACAGAGGACACCGGTAGCAAAACCCAAAACTCGGCCCCCAATTAAAACGCAAAAGTCATCCAGTGCCCCCGACAGAGTAGAAGCCGGTCGCTCACCACGTCTGAGGGCACACCAGGAGCCCACAACGTCTGAGGGCACACCAGGAGCCCACAACGTCTGAGGGCACACCAGGAGCCCACAACGTCTGAGGGCACACCAGGAGCCCACCACGTCTGAGGGCACACCAGGAGCCCACCACGTCTGAGGGCACACCAGGAGCCCACCACGTCTGAGGGCACACCAGGAGCCCACCAAAACCCACCAACACCCGGCAACTCTCGGCCAAGCCGGCGCTGGACACCGTCACCCCGCCGGGAGAACCAGCCAGAAAACGTTAAAAATCTATATCATATCGTCATATCGTCTTGTGACCCAAGACGATATGAGCGCCAGGCGTGGTAACAATCCGGACCGTTGAAATATGCCAAACGGCAGTATCAAATCCAAAACCGGGATCGCGAAACAGAACGCGATCCGGCGGCTCCCAGGCGGAGGAGGCATCCAGACATCCGCCCGTCGTCAAGGTTGAACCGGGAGTTGTGGTACATGACTGGCAGCCCACCGAGCGTGGCGGGCGTCTCTGTTTACAAACACGGACGGCGTATTGGTGTATGAAACGCAGCGGCGAGCAAACGGGTAGAAAAGTTTACTCTGAACATGACCTGATACCGGACAGCACGACCTTATCCTGATTAAATGCAGGTTATTAGCCGTAATACGATATATATATATATATATATATATATATATATATATATATATATATATGTCGTACCTAATAGCCAGAACGCACTTCTCAGCCTACTATTCAAGGCCCGATTTGCCTAATAAGCCAAGTTTTCATGAATTAATGTTTTTTCGTCTACCTAACCTACCTAACCTAACCTAACCTAGCTTTTTTTGGCTACCTAACCTAACCTTACCTATAAATATAGGTTAGGTTAGGTTAGGTAGGGTTGGTTAGGTTCGGTCATATATCTACGTTAATTTTAACTCCAATAAAAAAAAATTGACCTCATACATAGAGAAAGGGTTTGCTTTATCATTTCATAAGAAAAAAATTATAGTAAATATATTAATTCTGGAAAACTTGGCTTATTAGGCAAATCGGGCCTTGAATAGTAGGCTGAGAAGTGAGTTCTGGCTACTAGGTACGACATATATATATATATATATATATATATATATGTCGTACCTAGTAGCCAGAACGTACTTCTCAGCCTACTATGCAAGGCCCGATTTGCCTAATAAGCCAAGTTTTCATGAATTAATTGTTTTTCGGCAACCTAACCTACCTAACCTAACCTAACCTAACTTTTTCGGCTACCTAACCTAGTCTAACCTATAAAGATAGGTTAGGTTAGGTTAGGCAGGGTTGGATAGGTTCGGTCATATATCTACGTTAATTTTAACTCCAATAAAAAAATTGACCTCATACATAATGAAATGGGTAGCTTTATCATTTCATAAAAAAAAATTTGAGAAAATATATTAATTCAGGAAAACTTGGCTTATTAGGCAAATCGGGCCTTGCATAGTAGGCCGAGAAGTGCGTTCTGGCTACTAGGTACGACATATATATATATATATATATATATATATATATATAATATATATATATATATATATGTCGTATATATTATATATATATATATTATATAATATATATATATATATATGTCGTACCTAGTAGCCAGAACTCACTTCTCAGCCTACTATGCAAGGCCTGATTTGCCTAATAAGCCAAGTTTTCGTGAATTAATTGTTTTTCGACTACCTAACCTACCTAACCTAACCTAACTTTTTCGGCTACCTAACCTAACCTAACCTATAAAGATAGATTAGGTTAGGTTAGGTAGGGTTGGTTAGGTTCGGTCATATATCTACGTTAATTTTAACTCCAAAAAAAAATTGACCTCATACATAATGAAATGGGTAGCTTTATCATTTCATAAGAAAAAAATTATAGAAAATATATTAATTCAGGAAAACTTGGCTTATTAGGCAAATCGGGCCTTGCATAGTAGGCCGAGAAGTGCGTTCTGGCTACTAGGTACGACATATATATTATATATATATATATATATATATATATATATATATAGTACGACATATATATATATATATATATATATATATATATATATATATATATATATATATATGTCGTACCTAGTAGCCAGAACGCACTTCTCGGCCTACTATGCAAGGCCCGATTTGCCTAATAAGCCAAGTTTTCCTGAATTAATATATTTTCTCAAATTTTTTTCTTATGAAATGATAAAGCTACCCATTTCATTATGTATGAGGTCAATTTTTTTTATTGGAGTTAAAATTAACGTAGATATATGACCGAACCTATCCAACCCTGCCTAACCTAACCTAACCTATCTTTATAGGTTAGACTAGGTTAGGTAGCCGAAAAAGTTAGGTTAGGTTAGGTTAGGTAGGTTAGGTTGCCGAAAAACAATTAATTCATGAAAACTTGGCTTATTAGGCAAATCGGGCCTTGCATAGTAGGCTGAGAAGTACGTTCTGGCTACTAGGTACGACATATATATATATATATATATATATATATGTCGTACCTAGTAGCCAGAACTCACTTCTCAGCCTACTATTCAAGGCCCGATTTGCCTAATAAGCCAAGTTTTCCAGAATTAATATATTTACTATAATTTTTTTCTTATGAAATGATAAAGCAAACCCTTTCTCTATGTATGAGGTCAATTTTTTTTATTGGAGTTAAAATTAACGTAGATATATGACCGAACCTAACCAACCCTACCTAACCTAACCTAACCTATATTTATAGGTAAGGTTAGGTTAGGTAGCCAAAAAAAGCTAGGTTAGGTTAGGTTAGGTAGGTTAGGTAGACGAAAAAACATTAATTCATGAAAACTTGGCTTATTAGGCAAATCGGGCCTTGAATAGTAGGCTGAGAAGTGCGTTCTGGCTATTAGGTACGACATATATATATATATATATATATATATATATATATATATATATATATATATCGTATTACGGCTAATAACCTGCATTTAATCAGGATAAGGTCGTGCTGTCCGGTATCAGGTCATGTTCAGAGTAAACTTTTCTACCCGTTTGCTCGCCGCTGCGTTTCATACACCAATACGCCGTCCGTGTTTGTAAACAGAGACGCCCGCCACGCTCGGTGGGCTGCCAGTCATGTACCACAACTCCCGGTTCAACCTTGACGACGGGCGGATGTCTGGATGCCTCCTCCGCCTGGGAGCCGCCGGATCGCGTTCTGTTTCGCGATCCCGGTTTTGGATTTGATACTGCCGTTTGGCATATTTCAACGGTCCGGATTGTTACCACGCCTGGCGCTCATATCGTCTTGGGTCACAAGACGATATGACGATATGATATAGATTTTTAACGTTTTCTGGCTGGTTCTCCCGGCGGGGTGACGGTGTCCAGCGCCGGCTTGGCCGAGAGTTGCCGGGTGTTGGTGGGTTTTGGTGGGCTCCTGGTGTGCCCTCAGACGTGGTGGGCTCCTGGTGTGCCCTCAGACGTGGTGGGCTCCTGGTGTGCCCTCAGACGTGGTGGGCTCCTGGTGTGCCCTCAGACGTTGTGGGCTCCTGGTGTGCCCTCAGACGTTGTGGGCTCCTGGTGTGCCCTCAGACGTTGTGGGCTCCTGGTGTGCCCTCAGACGTGGTGAGCGACCGGCTTCTACTCTGTCGGGGGGCACTGGATGACTTTTGCGTTTTAATTGGGGGCCGAGTTTTGGGTTTTGCTACCCGGTGTCCTCTGTGTGGGGCGGGGCCGGTGCTGAGGGACTCCTGGGGTCCCCCAATCATCTGCCTGTCTGTGCGTTTATTTGCCGCGAAGTATATTAGTTTCTGGTGCTACGCGTCATTCGTTTAACAATTAGGCTCCGCGATTAACCCTTTACGGGTACGCCGGCCGCATCTGATCCCACCATCGTCGTCGCCCCTAAATTTATAACAACAGTCGTGTAACAGTCGTGTAACAGTCGTGTAACAGTCGTGTAACAGTCGTGTTATTAAAGTTAATAACTAAGCAGTGACTTTGTCCACCTTGCAACAGAGATCTGCCACATCACTACGGAACACCACAGTGCCTGACGTCCATCAACACCTCAAGTGTTGCCTGCCACGCCTCAAGTGTTGCCTGTCACGCCTCAAGTGTTGCCTGTCACGCCTCAAGTGTTGCCTGTCACGCCTCAAGTGTTGCCTGTCACGCCTCAAGTGTTGCCTGTCACGCCTCAAGTGTTGCCTGTCACGCCTCAAGTGTTGCCTGTCACGCCTCAAGTGTTGCCTGTCACGCCTCAAGTGTTGCCTGTCACGCCTCAAGTGTTGCCTGCCGCACCTCAAGTGTTGCCTGTCACACCTCAAGTGTTGCCTGTCACACCTCAAGTGTTGCCTGCCACACCTCAAGTGTTGCCTGCCGCACCTCAAGTGTTGCCTGCCGCACCTCAAGTGTTGCTTGCCACACCTCAAGTGTTGCCTGCCACACCTCAAGTGTTGCCTGCCGCACCTCAAGTGTTGCCTGCCGCACCTCAAGTGTTGCTTGCCACACCTCAAGTGTTGCCCACACCTCAAGTGTTGCCCACACCTCAAGTGTTGCCTGCCACACCTCAAGTGTTGCCTGCCACACCTCAAGTGTTGCCTGCCACACCTCAAGTGTTGCTTGCCACACCTCAAGTGTTGCCTGCCACACCTCAAGTGTTGCCTGCCACACCTCAAGTGTTGCCTGCCTCAACAATGCCACATGTTTCGACGCATTTTAATAATTTGACTCAGGTTTTCCTCTTGCTGTTCATAATTCGTTCAGTCGGTGAGCGAGAGCGAGTGTGTGTGGGAGCAGCACACTAGCCATGGCGGGGCCCCACGGGTGACCTTAGGGGGGGACATAACAAGAAACAGAGGCTCACCTTGAGTCCGTATAGCCCTCGGTGGTAGGAGTAAGAGCAAGTCTATGCTTCGCTAGTAGATGTGGGATGGTGAGGACAGCCAGTCCTCCTATTACGACCAGCGGGGTAATCCAAGCCGAAAAGAATCCAGCAAAGGGGTTTAAATCGTCGTCACAGGCGGTGGGTGGGTGTCTTCTGCCGGAGGCGTGCTGCCCCGGGAGTGGCCCCCTGGAAACACAAACCGTAACTGACCGTATTTTCCGCTTGTTACAACTTGCAATAAAGTTGCTACAACTTGGCTTAACGTGTTTTTGACGTATTAGAACGTTGTTATAACTTGTTATATTGGTTCTTATAACTTGTTAGGTGTTAAATCTTGTTCGAACGTTGTAGCAACGTCGTAGTTTCGCTGTGTTTGGCGGGCGCCGTCAGGTATAACCTGAAGGAGCTCCTGCCTGCGGGCAGTTTAAACGTGGCTCCCACCACAGTGTGTTCCACCACCAATGATCACATTCACTCCAAAAAAATCTACTACTTACGGGCTATTCTTGCCCATGCCACCTCTTGGGTGGCTTAATCTTCAACAATGAGTACAGTGTGTTAAGCTTGTATCGAGGTACCCCAAGGTTGAACTACTGACCCTCCCCAGGATGCAACCCCACAACAGTTGCCTAACTAACCTATTTACTGCTAGGTGAATAGAGGCATTAGGTGAGGGAAGGAAACAAGCCCAACCATTTCCATACCGCCCAGGAATTGAACCCGGGATTCCCGATTATAAGTTAAAAACGACATTTCAGTCCACCATGGGCCACGACTAACCGAAACATCGCCACTTTTATTTCACACGTGTGTTTAGTTGTGTTCACCCAGGTTATTGTGGCTTGTTCTTCACATGAGGTATATGCATTCTGTCTCATTGTCTTGGACACTTACCTTACGGTTAGCTTGAGGTTATTCCGAGAATCAACGTCCCCGCACCCAGGTCTCCTGGTAGGTCTGGTCAACCTGACTGTTCGACGCTGCTGATCGCAGTCAATTCACACTTAGGACTGTCCATCAACACCCGAACTTATTTACAATATACGATTCATATTTCGTGAACAGTTCGGTAACCAGGTTAAAAACATAACATATTTCTAAAGTAATATTAAAAGTCTTTGTCACATTTAATCATATGACGAATTCAAGGAAAGTGTTGCCACAAGTGAGGACCCAAAATACTACTTTTAACAAAAGTAACTCGGAGCGAGTACCTGAGGCAGGTACACATAGGCACGCTGCATCACTGCTCAAAGGCCTTAGGTAGCTACGTAGCCTTTATATATGATGTCACCATTCGTAGGTAGCTAAACATAATGTAAATATGATGTCACCATTCGTAGGTAGCTAAACATAATGTAAATATGATGTCACCATTCGTAGGTAGCTAAACATAATGTAAATATGATGTCACTATACTTTCATAAGCAACTAGACCAAAGATGTGACGTCATCGTCAACAAGAGCAACACACACACCGTTGCTGAGCTGCTCGACACTGTGCTGCTCGACACTGTGCTGCTCGACACTGTGCTGCTCGACACTGTGCTGCTCGACACTGTGCTGCTCGACACTGTGCTGGTCGACACTGTGCTGCTCGACACTGTGCTGATCGACACTGTGCTGCTCGACACTGTGCTGCTCGACACTGTGCTGCTCGACACTGTGCTGGTCGACACTGTGCTGGTCGACACTGTGCTGATCGACACTGTGCTGCTCGACACTGTGCTGGTCGACACTGTGCTGCTCGACACTGTGCTGCTCGACACTGCTGGTCGACACTCCTACACCGACTCAGGCTCGGGTCTGGACTGACAGGATATTATGGTCCTGCTTTCCTTAGTGTCCCGTCAGAATTTAATCCAGCCTTCCTGGTGCTGGTGGTACCCTCCCCTGGGGCTGGTGGTACCCACCCCTGGGGCTGGTGGTACCCACCCCTGGGACTGGTGGTACCCACCCCTGGGGCTGGTGGTACCACCCCTGGGGCTGGTGGTACCCACCCCTGGGGCTGGTGGTACCCACCCCTGGGGCTGGTGGTACCCACCCCTGGGACTGGTGGTACCCACCCCTGTGGCTGGTGGTACGCACCCCTGGGGCTGGTGGTACCCACCCCTAGGACTGGTGGTACCCACCCCTGGGGCTGGTGGTACCCACCCCTGGGACTGGTGGTACCCACCCCTGGGGCTGGTGGTACCCACCCCTGGGACTGGTGGTACCCACCCCTGGGGCTGGTGGTACCCACCCCTGGGGCTGGTGGTACCCACCCCTGGGGCTGGTGGTACCCACCCCTGGGGCTGGTGGTACCCACCTCTGGGACTGGTGGTACCCACCCCTGGGGCTGGTGGTACCCACCCCTGGGACTGGTGGTACCCACCCCTGGGGCTGGTGGTACCCACCCCTGGGGCTGGTGGTACCCACCCCTGGGGCTGGTGGTACCCACCTCTGGGACTGGTGGTACCCACCCCTGGGGCTGGTGGTACCCACCCCTGGGACTGGTGGTACCCACCCCTGGGGCTGGTGGTACCCACCCTTGGGGCTGATGGTACCCACCCCTGGGACAGGTGGTACCCTCCCCTGGGACTGGTGGTACCCACCCCTGGGGCTGGTGGTACCCACCCCTGGGGCTGGTGGTACCCACCCCTGGGGCTGGTGGTACCCACCCCTGGGGCTGGTGGTACCCACCCCTGGGACTGGTGGTACCCTCCCCCTGGGGCTGGTGGTACCCACCCCTGGGACTCGTGGTACCCACCCCTGGGGCTGGTGGTACCCACCCCTGGGGCTGATGGTACCCTCCCCTGGGGCTGGTGGTACCCACCCCTGGGACTGGTGGTACCCACCCCTGGGGCTGATGGTACCCTCCCCTGGGGCTGGTGGTACCCACCCCTGAGGCTGGTGGTACCCACCCCTGGGGCTGGTGGTACCCTCCCCTGGGACTGGTGGTACCCTCCCCTGGGGCTGGTGGTACCCACCCTTGGGGCTGGTGGTACCCACCCTTGGGGCTGGTGGTACCCACCCTTGGGGCTGGTGGTACCCACCCCTGGGGCTGATGGTACCCACCCCTGGGGCTGGTGGTACCCACCCCTGGGGCTGGTGGTACCCTCCCCTGGGACTGGTGGTACCCTGCCCTGGGGCTGGTGGTACCCACCCCTGGGGCTGGTGGTACCCACCCCTGGGGCTGGTGGTACCCACCCCTGGGGCTGATGGTACCCTCCCCTGGGACTGGTGGTACCCACCCCTGGGGCTGGTGGTACCCTCCCCTGGGGCTGGTGGTACTCACCCCTGGGGCTGGTGGTACCCTCCCCTGGGGCTGGTGGTACCCACCCCTGGGACTGGTGGGACGGCTAATTAGTGGCTCAAGTTAATTGAGGGCAATTAATGTCACAGGGTTTTGAATGACTGTCAGAGAGCTAAGTTATATAAGTAGCATAATTCGTTGGATTAATTATATCTGTCTGTTGGACTGTTGATTAATCACTCAAAGTTAATTAGGGTATTTAATGCCCGCCACTTCGTGAATTCAGTGTTTAATGAGCTCTGCTTAGACACTGTGGAGAGTAACGTATACATGTAGTATTAATTATCTGTCCGTGTGGCAGGTAATTAATTGCTTGAAGTTAATTAGAGTAATTAACCCTCATTAACGTAAATTTGACATAGACTGGTGAGGAACAATCGATAGGGTGACGGTGGGGGTTAACGTAACTCATTGTGGTTTAAGTAGCTGTCAGGTCGTCAGTAATTAATTGGTAATTACTCACTGAATGTTTGATGGGTCAAGTATGGTATAATTAAGGACGAGTGAGTTAGTGTGTTGACAGTTGAGTGTCTGAGAGACACGATTGTGTTTAATGTAAACTAAATTTTTTTTTTTTTGTTATTTTTATTTTTACATGCAAGCATGCGTATAATGTACAAGAAAAACATAAATATAACATAGAACAAAAGTACAAAGCACACATATGTACAAGGACAAAGGAACAAATCAATAGAAGACCAGCCAGAAGGGCTGACCACAAAAAAATGCATATACAAACAATACACAATTAGTAACACAGTGTAATACAAACATAAGGGAAAACCCCAGGACAAAACGCACACAAAGCAAGCCTGCTAACACCTCAAATACATACAGAGAGGCGAGAAACATACAAGAATAAGGACAATAACAATAAAGAAAACAGATCCGCCATAACAAACGGACGGCAAAACATAACAAAGAGCACACGCCAACAGCCTGAAGGGCACACAATATGACAAACAAGTGCACACGACATCCATAACCGAACACACAAACGCATAGGAACCGCACACCCCCCCACGAGCCATACAAAAAAAAAACACAAAACAAACCGGAGCACGCAGGAACCGGGAAACAATACCCACCCCACCCACACACATACACACCCCACAACCAGGCAACACAAAATACACAGAAATCACTTGCGAGGAACATCGGAAGAAACGTACTTCTCCGGGAACAGCTCACAAGGATATTTCGACTTGTAAGCTTCCCAGACGAGATCTTCAAGGTCGGTAGGGTTTTTGATCCCCCGCGCTCGAGCGGGTATCATAAACTCAGGAACATCTATATCTGGCGGCATCGGCCAATGCCTAAGGTCACTGACGCAAGTCGCATAACGAGGCTGGGGAGCGCCAACCACGCCCTGCGAGGAAGCAGATGACACCGGAGAAGCGGACGAGGGACGCCGAGCCTGCCACGCCTTCGCCATCGGAGCAGGTGTCGGACGCTGAGACGATAGCACTTCCACGGATACCGCAGGAGACACGGAAGGGACTGCAGGAAACGGAAGAGGCGGCAAGACCGCTGCCGAGGAAACGGGTAACGAGGAAGGGGCCACAGAACATCCAGAGCGAGCATCCTTTCTCAACATGACCACCAGGCCACCCCGCTCACCACCAACTACAGCAGGGGGAACCACCGCCCACGAAGAACCGGAGCCATCCGACGCAGGCAACGCACCTGAAGCAGGACCCTCGGACACCGGACCAGAAGTGGAGGCCGAAACGCCGGCACCGGCATCCTCAGGCAAGTGTACCTCCGCCACCACCGTAGTGTGCACCACATCCGGAGCCACGCCACCGTCAACGGAAGGACGACACTCGTCGAATTCGCCAACATCAGCCCACACAGAAGAACGCCGGGAACGCTTAGGCTCGGGCCGCACATCATCAGACCCGGAGGCAGACTCAGCGACCCGCGCAGCACCAACCGAGCGAACCGACGCACGCCGCAGCACGGCAGCCTCCTCAACCACACGGGGCACCAGGCCAGGCACAGGAGGGAATTCCGGATCCACCTCATCTCCCAGCGCAGCCGGAACAGACGGCGAGGGTGCAGGGACCGGGACAGACACAGCAGAGGAAGAACTGGAAGACGAGGGGTCTGAGCAAACGGCAGGCGGAAGAGGCGCAGGGACATCAGCCGGAGCACTAGGCGAGGACCCAACCTCTGGAAGAGATACGGCAACAACAGGGGGCGCAACAGGCGGAGCAACAGCTGCTACAGAGGGCACCTCCTCAGCCGAAGAGACGTCCATACCCACCGAATCATCCCCCACAGGAAGGGGCGGAAAATCCTCCTCACTGAAGAGGTTCACTGGTGCAACAGGAGGCGCAGAACAGGCAGCAGCCTGATGGCCCAAAAGACCACAACGATAACACGTCCGCGGCTGACGGGCGTAAAACACCCGAACGTTGTACCCCATAAGGCGCACAGAGGACGGAATATCCGCCCGGAGTCTCATGCCCAGGGTGCGAATGTTAGACCTCACACCCTTAAGAGGACTAGAAGACACCACGTTCACTCTCACACTAACAACTGCGCCAAACCGCCCGAAATACCGCCGTAGCAGAGCCTCTGGAAACTCCAAGGGAGCCCCATGCACACTGATGTAAGTAAGTGCACCACTTCTATCCGAGAGGGTGACAGTGCCCGCACCATCCGGCAGGGGCAGTGTCCGCCCCTCGTATCGCCGGAGAAAATCGCGATACGCCGCCTCCTCTGCAAACTTCACAATGGCCCTACGGGCCGTTACCAACTCGACCCCATAAATCGCAAACACAGGGACAGAGAGCATTTCACAAGCCAGGGCAATCTCCGGGTAACCAGCCTGCACAGAGAACTCTAGTCCCACAGACTGAGCCCGGACGACTGGGGGTAGAGGGACCCCCATCGTTACGCCACGTCAGCACAGGCGAGCAGACACACACCCGCCCCCAACCGGCCGAAACGGGCAAACAACACCAAACTGCTGGAGCGCCGATTCAACACGTCCGCCCCGCACCGAAGCTAGGGCCAGACTCCATGTAAACTAAATTGTTGCTGACTGCTGTTGACAGTCTATCATTGTAATTAATCATTGAGGATCAATTAGTGTAACATTTATTGTATTGTTTGATTGTTTCTTGAGAGACAAGTCTTAACGTAGAATTGACAGGAGGTTACCTGTGTT
This sequence comes from Procambarus clarkii, assembly GCF_040958095.1. NCBI lineage: Eukaryota > Metazoa > Arthropoda > Malacostraca > Decapoda > Cambaridae > Procambarus > Procambarus clarkii. Next base: position 29,306,553 of record NC_091159.1, on the reverse strand, counting down.
GTCATTAAACACCCTGGACGTTACGATCTCATTGCTGGGGCTGCAAGAGTCTTTGTAAGTTGTGATTATAGAGTTTATATTGCAGTGGGCTGCGAGTAATTTTGATTGTAATTTTGCGTCGTCAGCGGGCACACCTGTGTTCAATTAGTTCATAGTTTCAGCCCCAAGTGATCACGGCAAGGATTTCGTGGTTATAATTGGAGCGGCAATTGTCAGGAGTCATTGTTATCTAAGGCTGTTGAATTAGCTGTCGGAATGGTGCCACTGAAAGACATTAACGTAATGTAAAGTCGTTGTTGCAGTAGTCTTAGTTCTCTATTAAATAAATTGTTATTGTTACAGAAGAACGGTCTTTATGTCAATCCTTTCCATAATAGTGTACCACATACATATTCTGCATAGAACTAAACTTCTTGTGAAATTTAATGAAGGCCTACTTCTAGGATTCGATTCATAGCACCACACATCAAATTAAAAATTTGGCGTGAGAACCCGTCGGTTACCCTTAATATTGCCTTGTCACTCGAGAATCCAATGACCTAGTGGATAGGGATTTCAACCTAGGTTGAAGTCCTGGCAGATTGCTCCCGCCCTTCTATGGTTCCTTGTATAAGCTGCTGCCAACACTTGGAAGCAGTCCTTTCTGTTTGAGGTCCACCTCCTAAGAGATGTAAATATGGAAAAAATCTCAGAGAGACATAGGTGAAGGGAAGTTTAGAAACGGGAAATACAGTGAGAGTTATGAAAGCAGGCGGGCTGTCCGCCTTGCTGACACGATGTGTGGGTGTTGGCAGCTAAGCTAAGCTGGCTCCCTCTTGTCAGGGAGCGGTGAGTTTGAGAGGGTCTTCACATGTATTTCAGCATATATGGATGTCTATAGATGAATACTGTGTAGCATTCATATATACACACTCCAATTCTTCCACACATGTTATGTTGGTCTGTTTAAGGCTATTTATTTTATTATTATTATTTGTTGATTTATATATATTCATATATGTATATTTATATATATAAATATGCACTTTTTTGTATGCAAATGATGGGGAAGGGATTTCTGATCAGTATTTCATCTGGGTATTATGTACTGTGAGCCTGGGATTTCATCTAGTAAATCGAGGCTCTTGGGCCACCAGCTGTGGGAGCGGGGCGTCTCATCTTGGAGTAATCTTTCTAACTTTGGGTCCTCTAACATTGCAATGGTGTTCCACACCCTGGTGGCTTGGTGCTGTAGTCTGATGTTTAGTGGGTGTATGTTCAAGTGTTCATGGAGCTCCTGGATTGTCAGATCATGTAATGGACGGTGTTTTGCTGCTCCTCCTAGTGCCATATTTTGCACTGCTTGTAGTATTTGCATGTTAGTTTTCTTTAAGGTGTGTAGTGATACTGGGGGATATTCTAGATGCGGCCGGACTAGAGCCTTATATATGTGTACTGAGGCTTCAGAATCTTCTCACTTTTCCTAAGGCTGCTTTTGCTTTATTTAATCTGTCCTATACATGAATTTTTAATCCCTGTTCTATTGATCATGAGTCCCAGTATTCTACCTACCTATCTATTGATGGAGTCCAATCACTGGTAGGTTGGTTAATACCATTTTACTTATCCTGCTATTGCCCGGCGCCTTGTTCTTGAAACTTATAACTGTTTATGGACCTCTGCAATGGTTATGTGTTTCATAAGGTTACAGTCATTGCGAATGTTGTTAAATTCTATTGTTTGCGTCGGGAGTAGTGTTGCAACTCTGTTATCGACTTGAGTTGTAATTTCTCTTTCATTTATGGGGCAAAAGTTTACGTTTTCTTCCGGGTTTATCCTGAATATTTTTCCAAGAAATTCCTGAATTCCTGTTCTTGTTTTCTCTCCTCGTAGAGTTTATTTCCTGAGGAGTCTATGATGTAGGGTGTTTCCTCGGCTGAGTTTCCCATCAGGGTTTTTTTTTTTCCTAAACTTTCCTGGGTTTCTGTAGTCGACTTGAATTTGGCATATTAGGTCATCCCATTTTTTGGTGTACTCTATTTTGCATAGATCTTGCAGCTCATCTTGTAGTTCCCTTTGTAGTCTCTTGTGCTCATTCGTCCACCCATTGCGCGTTATGAGTTGTAGAAGATTGTTGAAAAATTCGACTCCTGAGCCATATTTCAGAGCCAAATTCTGGCATTCTACACGTATTCACAGTTTGAAATTCCGAATTTTTATACCGAAAATATGCCAATTACTGACAGCGGCGGTGGGTCACATTTTGCCCAAACCCCCCCTGCAGTTTTCAAAGTATCTCAAACATACCATACTCGACTCCTGAGCCGTATTTTGGAGCCAAATTCTGGCTCATTGCAAGTTTTCGCAGTTTTCAATTCCTAATTTTTATACCGAAAATATGCCAATTACTGAAAGCGGCGGTGGGTCACATTTTGCCCAAACCCCCCTGCAGTTTTCAAAATATTCCAAACATCCCAAATTCCACTCCTGAGACATATTTTGGAGCCAAATTCTGGCTCTCTGCACGTATTCGCAGTTTGAAATTCCGAATTTTATACCGAAAATATGCCAATTACTGAAAGCGGCAGTGGGTCACATTTTGCTCTATCCCCTCTGCAGTTTTCAAAATATCCCAAACATCCTAAATTCGACTCCTGAGCCATATTTTGGAGCCAAATTTAGGCTCTCTGCACGTATTCGCAGTTTGAAATTCCAACTTTTTATACCGAAAATATGCCAATTACTGAAATCGGCGGTGGGTCACATTTTGCCCAAACCCCCCTGCAGTTTTCAAAATATCTCAAACATTACAAATTCGACTCCTGAGCCGTATTTTGGAGTCAAATTCTGGCTCTCTGCACGTATTCGCAGTTTGAAATTCCGAATTTTTATATCGAAAATATGCCAATTACTGAAAGCGGCGGTGGGTCACATTTTGCCCAAACTCCCCTGTAGTTTTCAAAATATGCCAAACATCCTCAATTCCACTCCTGAGACATATTTTGGAGCCAAATTCTGGCTCTTTGCACATATTCGCAGTTTGAAATTCAGACTTTTTATACCGAAAATATGCCAATTACTGAAAGAGGCGGTGGGTCACATTTTGCCCAAACCCCCCTGCAGTTTTCAAAACATCCCCAAAATCCTAAATTCGACTCCTGAGCCGTATTTTGGAGCCAAATTTTGGCTCTCTGCACGTATTCGCAGTTTGAAATTCTGAATTTTATACCGAAAATATGCCAATTACTGAAAGCGGTAGTGGGACACATTTTGCTCTATCCCCTCTGCAGTTTTCAAAATATCCCAAACATCCTAAATTCGACTCCTGAGCCATATTTTGGAGCCAAATTTAGGCTCTCTGCACGTATTCGCAGTTTGAAATTCCAACTTTTTATACCGAAAATATGCCAATTACTGAAAGAGGCGGTGGGTCACATTTTGCCCAAACCCCCCTGCAGTTTCCAAAATATCCCAAAAATCCTGAATTCGACTCCTGAGCCATATTTTGGAGCCAAATTCTGGCTCTCTTCACGTATTCGCAGTTTGAAAATACGACTTTTTATACCGAAAATATGCCAATTACAAAAAGCGGCGGTGGGTCACATTGTGCCCAAACCCCCCTGCAGTTTTCAAAATATCCCAAACATCCCAAATCCGACTCCTGAGTCATATTTCAGATGCAAATTCTGGCTCTCTGCACGTATTCACAGTTTGAAATTCCGACTTTTTATACCGAAAATATGCCAATTACAGAAAGCGGCGGTGGGTCACATTGTACCCAAACCCCCCCCCCCCCCTGTAGTTTTCAAAATATCCCAAACATCCCAAATTCGACTCCTGAGCCATATATCAGAGCTAAAATCTGGCTCTCTGCAAGTTTTCGCAGTTTGAAATTGCGACTTTTTATACCGAAAATATGCCAATTACTGAAAGCGGCGGTGGGTCACATTTTGCCCAAACCCCCCTGCAGTTTTCAAAATATCCCAAACATCCCAAATTCGACTCCTGACCCACCCATATTTCAGAGCCAAATTCTGGCTCTCTACACGTATTCACAGTTTGAAATTCCGAATTTTTATACCGAAAATATGCCAATTACTGAAAGCGGCGGTGGGTCACATTTTGCCCAAACCCCCCTGCAGTTTTCAAAATATCCAAAAAATTCTAAATTCGACTCCTGAGCCGTATTTTGGAGTCAAATTCTTGCTCTCTGCACGTATTCGCAGTTTCAAATTCCGACTTTTTATACCGAAAATATGCCAATTACTTAAAGCTGCGGTGGGTCACATTTTGCCCAAACCCCCCCTGCAGTTTTCAAAATACCCCAAGCATCCCAAATTCCACTGTTGAGACATATTTTGGAGCCAAATTCTGGCTCTCTGCACGTATTCGCAGTTTGAAATTCCGAATTTTTATACCGAAAATATGCCAATTACTGACAGCGGCGGTGGGTCACATTTTGCCCAAACCCCCCTGCAGTTTTCAAAATATCTCAAACATTACAAATTCGACTCCTGAGCCGTATTTTGGAGTCAAATTCCTGCTCTCTGCACGTATTCGCAGTTTGAAATTCCGACTTTTTATACCGAAAATATGCCAATTACTGAAAGCGGCGGTGGGTCACATTTTGCCCAAACCCCCTGCAGTTTCCAAAATATCCCAAAAATCCTGAATTCGACTCCTGAGCCATATTTTGGAGCCAAATTCTGGCTCTCTGCACGTATTCGCAGTTTGAAATTAAGACTTTTTATACCGAAAATATGCCAATTACTGAAAGCAGCGGTGGGTCACATTGTGCACAAACCCCCCTGCAGTTTTCAAAATATCCCGAACATCCCAAATTCGACTCTTGAGCCGTATTTTGGATCCAAATTCTGGCTCTCTGCACGTATTCGCAGTTTGAAATTCCGACTTTTTGTACCGAAAATATGCCAATTACTGAAAGCAGCGGTGGGTCACATTTTGCCCAAACCCTCCTGCAGTTTTAAAAATATTCCAAACATCCAAAATTCGAATCCTGAGACATATTTTGGAGCCAAATTCTGGCTCTTTGCACGTATTCGCAGTTTGAAATTCCGACTTTTTATACCGAAAATATGCCAATTACTGAAAGCGGCGGTGGGTCACATTTTGCCCAAACTCCTCTGCAGTTTTCAAAATATCCCAAACATCCCAAATTCGACTCCTGACCCATATTTCAGAGCCAAATTCTGGCTCTCTACACGTATTCACAGTTTGAAATTCCGAATTTTTATTCCGAAAATATGCCAATTACTGAAAGCGGCGGTGGGTCACATTTTGCCCAAACCCCCCTGCAGTTTTCAAAATATCCCCAAAATCCTAAATTCGACTCCTGAGCCGTATTTTGGAGCCGAATTTTGGCTCTCTGCACGTATTCGCAGTTTGAAATTCTGAATTTTATACCGAAAATATGCCAATTACTGAAAGCGGTAGTGGGACACATTTTGCTCTATCCCCTCTGCAGTTTTCAAAATATCCCAAACATCCTAAATTCGACTCCTGAGCCATATTTTGGAGCCAAATTTAGGCTCTCTGCACGTATTCGCAGTTTGAAATTCCAACTTTTTATACCGAAAATATGCCAATTACTGAAAGAGGCGGTGGGTCACATTTTGCCCAAACCCCCTGCAGTTTCCAAAATATCCCAAAAATCCTGAATTCGACTCCTGAGCCATATTTTGGAGCCAAATTCTGGCTCTCTTCACGTATTCGCAGTTTGAAAATACGACTTTTTATACCGAAAATATGCCAATTACAAAAAGCGGCGGTGGGTCACATTGTGCCCAAACCCCCCTGCAGTTTTCAAAATATCCCAAACATCCCAAATCCGACTCCTGAGTCATATTTCAGATGCAAATTCTGGCTCTCTGCACGTATTCACAGTTTGAAATTCCGACTTTTTATACCGAAAATATGCCAATTACAGAAAGCGGCGGTGGGTCACATTGTACCCAAACCCCCCCCCCCCCTGTAGTTTTCAAAATATCCCAAACATCCCAAATTCGACTCCTGAGCCATATATCAGAGCTAAAATCTGGCTCTCTGCAAGTTTTCGCAGTTTGAAATTGCGACTTTTTATACCGAAAATATGCCAATTACTGAAAGCGGCGGTGGGTCACATTTTGCCCAAACCCCCCTGCAGTTTTCAAAATATCCAAAAAATTCTAAATTCGACTCCTGAGCCGTATTTTGGAGTCAAATTCTTGCTCTCTGCACGTATTCGCAGTTTCAAATTCCGACTTTTTATACCGAAAATATGCCAATTACTTAAAGCGGCGGTGGGTCACATTTTGCCCAAACCCCCCTGCAGTTTTCAAAATACCCCAAGCATCCCAAATTCCACTGTTGAGACATATTTTGGAGCCAAATTCTGGCTCTCTGCACGTATTCGCAGTTTGAAATTCCGACTTGTCATACCGTAAATATGCCAATTACTGAAAGAGGCGGTGGGTCACATTTTGCCCAAACCCCCCTGCAGTTTTCAAAATATCCCAAACATCCAAATTCCACTCCTGAGCCATATTTTGGAGCCAAATTCTGGCTCTCTGCAAGTATTCGAAGTTTGAAATTCCGAATTTTTATACCGAAAATATGCCAATTACTGACAGCGGCGGTGGGTCACATTTTGCCCAAACCCCCTGCAGTTTTCAAAATATCTCAAACATTACAAATTCGACTCCTGAGCCGTATTTTGGAGTCAAATTCCTGCTCTCTGCACGTATTCGCAGTTTGAAATTCCGACTTTTTATACCGAAAATATGCCAATTACTGAAAGCGGCGGTGGGTCACATTTTGCCCAAACCCCCTGCAGTTTCCAAAATATCCCAAAAATCCTGAATTCGACTCCTGAGCCATATTTTGGAGCCAAATTCTGGCTCTCTGCACGTATTCGCAGTTTGAAATTAAGACTTTTTATACCGAAAATATGCCAATTACTGAAAGCAGCGGTGGGTCACATTGTGCACAAACCCCCCTGCAGTTTTCAAAATATCCCGAACATCCCAAATTCGACTCTTGAGCCGTATTTTGGATCCAAATTCTGGCTCTCTGCACGTATTCGCAGTTTGAAATTCCGACTTTTTGTACCGAAAATATGCCAATTACTGAAAGCAGCGGTGGGTCACATTTTGCCCAAACCCTCCTGCAGTTTTAAAAATATTCCAAACATCCAAAATTCGAATCCTGAGACATATTTTGGAGCCAAATTCTGGCTCTTTGTACGTATTCGCAGTTTGAAATTCCGACTTTTTATACCGAAAATATGCCAATTACTGAAAGCGGCGGTGGGTCACATTTTGCCCAAACTCCTCTGCAGTTTTCAAAATATCCCAAACATCCCAAATTCGACTCCTGACCCATATTTCAGAGCCAAATTCTGGCTCTCTACACGTATTCACAGTTTGAAATTCCGAATTTTTATTCCGAAAATATGCCAATTACTGAAAGCGGCGGTGGGTCACATTTTGCCCAAACCCCCATGCAGTTTTCAAAATATCCAAAAAAATCTAAATTCGACTCCTGAGCCGTATTTTGGAGTCAATTTCTTGCTCTCTGCACGTATTCGCAGTTTGAAATTCCGACTTTTTATACCGAAAATATGCCAATTACTGAAAGTGGCGGTGGGTCACATTTTGCCCAAACCCCCCCTGCAGTTTTCAAAATACCCCAAGCATCCCAAATTCCACTGCTGAGACATATTTTGGAGCTAAATTCTGGCTCTCTTCACGTATTCGCAGTTCGAAAATACTACTTTTTATAGCGAAAATATGCCAATTACAGAAAGCGGCGGTGGGTCACATTGTGCCCAAACCCCCCTGCAGTTTTCAAAATATCCCGAACATCCCAAATTCGACTCCTGAGCCATATTTTGGAGCCAAATTCTGGCTCTCTGCACGTATTCGCAGTTTGAAATTCCGACTTTTTATACCGAAAATATGCCAATTACTGAAAGCGGCGGTGGGTCACATTTTGCCCAAATCCCCCTGCAGTTTTAAAAATATTCCAAACATCCAAAATTCGACTCCTGAGACATATTATTTAGCCAAATTCTGGCTCTCTGCACGTATTCGCAGTTTGAAATTCCTACTTTTTATACCGAAAATATGCCAATTACTGAAAGAGGCGGTGGATCACATTTTGCCTATCCCCCTGCAGTTTTCAAAATATCCCAAACATCCCAAATTCGACTCCTGAGCCATATTTTGGAGCCAAATTCTGGCTCTCTACACGTATTCGCAGTTTGAAATTAAGACTTTTTATACCGAAAATATGCCAATTACTGAAAGCAGCGGTGGGTCACATTGTGCACAAACCCCCCTGCAGTTTTCAAAATATCCCGAACATCCCAAATTCGACTCTTGAGCCGTATTTTGGATCCAAATTCTGGTTCTCTGCACGTATTCGCAGTTTGAAATTCCGACTTTTTGTACCGAAAATATGCCAATTACTGAAAGCAGCGATGGGTCACATTTTGCCCAAACCCCTCTGCAGTTTTAAAAATATTCCAAACATCCAAAATTCGAATCCTGAGACATATTTTGGAGCCAAATTCTGGCTCTGTGCACGTATTCGCAGTTTGAAATTCCGACTTTTTATACCGAAAATATGCCAATTACTGAAAGTGGCGGTGGGTCACATTTTGCCCAAACTCCCCTGCAGTTTTCAAAATATCCCAAACATCCCAAATTCGACTCCTGACCCATATTTCAGAGCCAAATTCTGGCTCTCTACACGTATTCGCAGTTTGAAATTCCGAATTTTTATACCGAAAATATGCCACTTACTGAAAGCGGCGGTGGGTCACATTTTGCCCAAACCCCCCTGCAGTTTTCAAAATATCCCAAAAATTCTAAATTCGACTCCTGAGCCGTATTTTGGAGTCAAATTCTGGCTCTCTGCACGTATTCGCAGTTTGAAATTCCGACTTTTTATACCGAAAATATGCCAATTACTGAAAGTGGCGGTGGATCACATTTTGCCCAAACCCCCCCTGCAGTTTTCAAAATACCCCAAGCATCCCAAATTCCACTGCTGAGACATATTTTGGAGCCAAATTCTGGCTCTCTGCACGTATTCGCAGTTTGAAATTCCGACTTGTCATACCGTAAATATGCCAATTACTGAAAGAGGCGGTGGATCACATTTTGCCCAAACATCCCAAATTCGACTCCTGAGCCATATTTTGGAGCCAAATTCTGGCTCTCTTCACGTATTCGCAGTTCGAAAATACTACTTTTTATAGCGAAAATATGCAAATTACAGAAAGCGGCGGTGGGTCACATTGTGCCCAAACCCCCCTGCAGTTTTCAAAATATCCCGAACATCCCAAATTCGTCTCCTGAGCCGTATTTCGGAGCCAAATTCTGGCTCTCTGCACGTATTCGCAGTTTGAAATTCCGACTTTTTATACCGAAAATATGCCAATTACTGAAAGCGGCGGTGGGTCACATTTTGCCCAAACCCCCCTGCAGTTTTAAAAATATTCCAAACATCCAAAATTCGACTCCTGAGACATATTTTGGAGCCAAATTCTGGCTCTCTGCACGTATTCGCAGTTTGAAATTCCTACTTTTTATACCGAAAATATGCCAATTACTGAGAGGCGGTGGATCACATTTTGCCTATCCCCCTGCAGTTTTCAAAATATCCCAAACATCTCAAATTCGACTCCTGAGCCATATTTTGGAGCCAATTTTTGGCTCTCTACACGTATTCGCAGTTCGAAAATCCGACTTTTTATACCGAAAATATGCCAATTACAGAAAGCGGCGGTGGGTCACATTGTGCCCAAACCCCCCTGCAGTTTTCAAAATATCCCGAACATCCCAAATTCGACTCCTGAGCTAAATTTTGGAGCCAAATTCTGGCTCTTTGCACGTATTCGCAGTTTGAAATTACGACTTGTCATACCGTAAATATGCCAATTACTGAAAGAGGCGGTGGGTCACATTTTGCCCAAACCCCCCCTGCAGTTTTCAAAATATCCCAAACATCTCAAATTCGACTCCTGAGCCATATTTTGGAGCCAAATTCTGGCTCTCTGCACGTATTGGCAGTTTGAAATTCCGACATTTTATACCGAAAATATGCCAATTACTGAAAGCGGCTGTGGGTCACATTTTGCCCAAACCACCCCTGCAGTTTTCAAAATATCCCAAACATCCCAAATTTGACTCCTGAGCCATATTTTGTGGCCAAATTCTAGGTTTCTGCACGTATTCGCAGTTTGAAATTCCGACTTTTTATACCGAAAATATGCCAATTACTGAAAGCGGCAGTGGGTCACATTTTGCCCAAACCCCCCAGCAGTTTTCAAAATATCCCAAACACCCCAAATTCGACTCCTGAGCCATATTTTGGAGCCAAGTTCTGGCTCTCTGCAAGTATTCGCAGTTTGAAATTCCTACTTTTTATACCGAAAATATGTGAATTACCGAAAGCGGCGGTGGGTCACATTTTGCCCAAACCCCCCTGCAGTTTTCAAAATATCACAAACATCCCAAATTCAACTCCTGAGCCATATTTTGGAACCAAATTCTGGCTCTCTTTACGTATTTGCAGTTTGAAATTCCGACTTTTCATACCGAAAATATGCCAATTACTGAAAGCAGTGGTGGGTCACATTTTGCCCAAACCCCCCTGCAGTTTTCAAAATATCCCAAACATCCCAAATTCGACTCCTGATCTATATTTTGGAGCCAAATTTTGGCTCTCTGCACGTTTTCGCAGTTTAAAATTCCGACTTTTTATACCGAAAATATGCCAATTACTGAGAGAGGCAGTGGGTCACATTTTGCCCAAACCCCCCAGCAGTTTTCAAAATATCCCAAACATCCCAAATTCGACTCCTGAGCCATATTTTGGAGCCAAATTATGGCTCTCTACACGTATTCCCAGTTTGAAATTGCGACTTTTTATACCGAAAATATGCCAATTACTGAAAGCGGCGATGGGTCACATTTTGCCCAAACCCCCTTGTAGTTTTCGAAATATCTCAAACATCTCAAATTCGACTCCTGAGCCATATTTTGGAGCCCAATTCTCGCTCTCTGCACGTATTCGCAGTTTAAGAAGAAGTTCCTGTAAAATAGTCTAATAGGGGGATGGAACAGCTCAGGATGGAAGCAAGTCGATGAAGAACTCTGTAGGGTAAGGCAGGTCCTAGTCAACAACGGCTTCTCCAATGGTTTCGTGGAAGACATCATAAGAAGGAAAGTGAAACGCCTTGCAACCTCTGAAGAGACAACTAACACAACACCTGTACCCGCTATTAGACTATTTTATAGGAACTTCTTTTCCACAGCTCATAAAACGGAGGAAAGGGTCCTGAAAGATATTGTTAATAGAAACGTTATCCCTACAGACAAAAATTAGAAGATACAACTGACGATTTACTATAAAACCAAAAAAACGGCCAGCCTACTCATTAGAAACTCTCCAGACACAAAGCAGAACGCTTTAAAAGAGACCAATGTCGTGTATGCCTGCAAATGCCCACTTGGGGACTGTAAGCCTCAAACAATTCAGTATATAGGCAAGACAACAACATCTCTTTCCAGGCGATTAACGATGCATAAGCAACAGGGCTCCCTTAAGGAACATATAATCTCTTCCCACAACCAGACTATCACCAGAGAAGTCTTAACAAAAAACACGGAAATCATCAATAGATACAGCGATAGCAGGCGGCTTGATATCTGCGAGGCACTACACATTAAGAAGTCGACACCAGCAATCAACAGCCAATTATTGCACAACTATATTCTACCCACCTCAAGACTCCGCTCCAATATAGAAGCATCAAGAAATATGGACCAATAGGCTTTCTACAAACACTTCTATTCAATACCCATTGTTTTCTGTTCTGTCTTGTGTTGATACTTTTAATACCCTATTAATATCCCCTGTTCTGTCTTGTGTTAATGCCACATCATCCTTCCCACCTCACTCAAATGTAGATATAATATCAGAGAGACGTAAGTTCTAATCAGTTGTGTATTTGTGAAGTCTTTGAAAATGTAATAAGTTTTACGAAACGCGCCCGTGTCGCGTCAGACTAGAAATAAAAATGAATTTTGGAGAAGTGATTTTTGATTTACCTCCAACAGTGAAGCGTAATGTACGAAAGATTGAGAAAATTCGTGTTAGAATTATTAATCTTACTTTTTCGGTCATATTTAATAATATATGTCTACAGGAAAGACTGCTACCAAAATATACTAATATATATATATATATATATATATATATATATTATATATATATATATATATATATATATATATATATATATAATATATATATATATCACTCCTTCGTAAGATGTATTAATATACGAAAGTACTTAAGGAAATTCCTCTTTCATTTTTCCTCCGTGGTCTGACACTGTCACATTTTTAATCACGTGTTTATTTTCGTGATACACACACACACACACACACACACACATATATATATATATATATAATATATATATATATATATATATATATATATATATATATATATATCGCCGCCATAGCAGCATGTTCAGCAACCCCCCCCCCCCCCTATCGGAAGAAAACCCGCTGGGTTGTTCATCGTGTCACTTGTACCAAGACACAGCTGGGACTTGTTTAACTGTCTCAAGTGAAGAGCTTATCAAACAAGATTATTAACATTGTCAACCTTTATAATCTTACGTTATCTTACTGGTACAAAATGGGCGAATCTCTTACGAACTGCATCTATATTTGACAAATAGTGGTTTCATAACTCAAATAATGTGGGGTTTATTATTCTACACATATTTATAATGACTCTTAGATGTTCACACACTCTTCGATCGTGGTCAATGCGGTGTCCATCACTCTTACCACAGATTCTGCAACTCTGCTGCTCAACTGTTGTTTCCATTCCGAATCTCCATGGATATTTGTATCCAAGGCGGATTCTCGTTATTAGTGATTCTCTCCCGCGGCCACCTCCTCTTCGTCCTTATTGATTGGGATTGCCATCAGCAACCATATTGTACCAGCATACAGATTCACTGATTTGTTCTTTTATCCTTCTTTCCTCAGTTACCGTGTCTCTGTGATATTGTCTGTGGTGGATATGTGGGCCTGCGGGCCGCTCCAAGCAACAGCCTGTTGGACCAAGCTCTCACAAGTCAAGCCTGGCCTCGGGCCAGGCTTGGGAAGTAGAAGAACTTCCAGAACCCCATCAAGCAGGTATCGAGCAGGTGTGTTTCCACTGCGCCACGGAGACTGCAGGCGCAGGGTGTCCCTATTCTACACCCGGAGAATGCTGGACATCCCAGCTAGTATATAAGAATATTATATAAGAATACTTAGCAAGAGGGTAAATATAAAAATGTTGTGGATTCCTTCTCACATTGGCCTGCAGGAACATGACAAAGTTGACGCCCTTGCTAAGGCTGCAGTAAATAAAGACAGTATTGAACGGAATCTTGAGTTATCAAATAGGTCCCTTAAAAGTGCCATTAGACGAGAACTCCTGGATGAATTTGAAGAAAGTAGAACAGTGCAAACTGGAACTAGCAGGTCCATTGTTCATCACAATGAAATGTGTGAAGTAAAACATGTGTATGGGGCAAGTAACAAAGTAAGTAGACTAACAGATGTTGTCACAGCTCGTATAAGACTTGGCTATAAGTATCTCTGGCAGTTCGGCTTGTATAGGGATCTAGATGAAGTGAAGTGTAAAGTGTGTGGACAAAGTCAGGGACACACACTCGAACACTATATCTTGGATTGTAGTAAAACTGAGCCATTTAGAGATAAATCTAAGCTCACTCTGTATGATATGGCAACCTATCTTATTACCATGGATAAATTACCTGAAATCCTTGCACTGCATCCACATTTCGCTTCCAGTAGATGAACGACATTTGAGATTCAGAAACAAGTAGTGTGTTGTGAGGACTAATAATAAACAGAAGCTCCCCTATGACTCTGTAATATCCTCATTGGTCAAACTATTATGTATTAGCGATAAGACCTACCATTAATGTATGATGACTTACTGTAAATATATATAGCTCTTGAAGTAGCACTTTCTCTGTAACTAGCTGACATTGTAAGGTGTGAAGGATAGATGAAATTGTTTATGTAATAATCTAAGATGAGGTCTGATAAAGACCTCTTGTGCCCTCTGTAATGCTTTTGCGCTACCGCTCACAGGATGAGTATGGGGTGCACAATAAGCTAGCTGCCTTCGGCGGCAACAATCAAAAACCCCAGCTAGTGCTAAATATAAAAATGCTTCACAGTCTCCCGTGCGCTCCACATCTTTAAAGCTTTAAGCTGTAATTCCACTCCGACCCTTAAATACTTTCTGGAGCGCTGCACTGTCACCCGGCCTCTCAACTCATACGTCTAACTTTGTACGTTACGGTCCTCAAAGAAAGAAGTATTATGAAAAGTAGCTGCTTACAAATATCCACATTTACTATTCAGCGGTAAGTTAGGTTAGGTGGGTTGCCTGGGTTAGTACGTTGGGCACCATAACTCGCGGGCACCATAACTCCCGGGCACCATAACTCGCGGGCATCATAACTCGCGGGCACCATAACTCGCGGGCACCATAACTCCCGGGCACCATAACTCGCGGGCATCATAACTCGCGGGCACCACAACTCGCGGGCATCATAACTCCCGGGCATCATAACTCGCGGGCACCATAACTCGCGGGCACCATAACTCCCGGGCATCATAACTCGCGGGCATCATAACTCGCGGGCACCATAACTGGCGGGCACCATAACTCGCGGGCACCACAACTCGCGGGCACCATAACTCCCGGGCATCATAACTCGCGGGCACCATAACTCGCGGGCACCACAACTCGTGGGCACCACAACTCGCGGGCCCTTGGGAAATTAGATTTTAAAAAAGCCTACACTGCCCTTTTCCTGCGATAATGGGAAGCAGACCACATCCCTCTCACTCTACCCAGCACATCTCACACTAGAGCTTCATGCTTTAGTAAGTATCAGCCAAAGATTTATTTTGTAAATCCACAGTAGAGCTGCAATCACTTTCCTGTCAAATAAACATTTGTTGTTTATATACATATTTCTTTTTAACATCAAGAATTGTGTAATCCATGTCTTTGTATATTTGCAATGAACAATCAAATTTATGTGTACCACTCTATAATATGAGCCAGTGTATACTTGTAAATAAATATGCATGTGCTTAGGCTAATGTCAAATACTGAGCAGGTGTTTTATTCATTAAAGAGGACGTGCCACTTGTGCATGGTATGTTTGCATGGACTCTGCCGGACTCTGGCAACTGAAGATACTAGTTTCTATTGCCATGATGCTCATTTGTTAGTCAATCTAGGAAGTGTTCATAAAAGGTATTGTATCGACCCGTCTTGTCCTCTCAACTAATAGGAGGCGTTTTTTTCTCTTACGTTATTGTAACCAACGATACAAATGGACCCAATTAAGAAAAGTAACGGCTCACACTCACACTCACAATCACATTTTCTGTGTATCAGGCTCGATGGGTTGCTTGAGTTCGTTCGTTTCTAGTTATGCTAAAAGGTTGAATTTTTTGCCACGGTGTGGATAAGAAACGGGCAGGTTGAATACTAGAGAGCATACGAGGTTGTATAGAAAGTGTATATGTTTATCAATATAGATTTTAACATTGGTAGTGTATGCTGTCTGATGGCAACCATTATGGGTCTGATGGCATTTTTCTCTCTGATGACGATGACTTTGAGATGATTAGTTGTGGCTGAACTTAGCAGTGTTACCAAAAATGAGATAGAGAGTGACAAATTAAGATTATCAATTTACATAAGAATTAAGGTAACTGCAGAAGGCCTATTGGGCGATACGACGCAGCAGCTATTTATAACCACCCAATCTCTTTCATATATGTCTAACCTACGCTTGAAACAATCAAGGACTCATACTTCTATTATGTTACGCGATAATTGGTTCCACAAATCGTCAACCCTGTTACCGAACCAGTATTTACCCAAGCCTATCCTAAATTTCCATACAAATTGAATAAATCGAATAATAATGACACAAAATGGATAAAAAAGGATCTGAAGAACCTTATAGGTAGAAAGAGAGCTTGGTACAAAAGATTAAGAATGGGGAAGTCAGTTTAGAACAAGAATTCGTACAACTGGTTAGAAATGTTAAAAAAATAGATAAGGAGGGCCAAAAAGAAACTATGAAGTTCACATAGCAGGGCAAGCAAAGACAAATCCTTAAGTATTTTTTCAGTTATATTGAAGAAAGATTAGGGAAAGGATAGGACCATTAAAAACTGGGACAGGTCAGATAACTGATAATGACGAAAAGATAAGTAGTGTTTTTAATAAATATTTTATCTCTGTATTTGCTAAAGAGGAACTAACATTATTTAGTAAATAATGTTATTCACTTCATTTCGTCATTTATGGAAGAAATGACATGTATGTTCTGGATGGGTTGCATCTTTACAGGGCTGGGGTTGTTGCTTACTCGTGGAACCTGTGGTGGGAGGGTGTTTGGGGGTTTAAACTCTTAGTAGATAGTGGTATGGTAGTTGATATGGAGAAACGAGGTAATAAAAGTATGTGTTTGTGGGATTAACAAAGTGGTAAAATGATCAGGGCCTCAGATGAGAAGTGCCTCAAAATAACAATACACTTAGAGTATATTACACGAACAGTAGGAGTCTAAGAAACAAAATTAACGATTTAAATGCTCTTGTCTGCACAGAAAAAAATAGATATTATTGAACTTATCGAAACTTGGACGAATGTAGAAAATAGGGAACTATTAGCTGAATATTAATTAAATGGATTTAAACTATTTCACACAGCTAAACTAATATAAATATATTAGACGAGGAGGGGAAGTAGCCATATATATATGTTAGGGAAAATCTGAAATGTAGTCTCAAAGAGGGCATCAAAACTGAGTCGCACAAAGAAACTATTTGGCTAGAATTAAACGAAAAAGCAAATAATCTTATAATAGGAGTTATGTACAGGCCACCAAAATTAGACAGAATGGGATGAAATATCTAGAGCATCTAGGTCTAACAGTACTTGTGTCATGGGTGACTTTAATTTTAGTGGAATAAACTGGTTTAACAGAACAGGGAATAATGAAGCAGATGATTTTCTAGAATTAATTGACGATTGCTTTCTTACGCAACACATTAAGGAACCAACGCAGGAAAATAATATTTTAGACTTAGTTTTAACTAACAGGGGAAACACGAATTAATGACATCGAAATAGGGAGTGAGCTAGGGAACAGTGATCACAAAGAAATCAGATTTAGTATAGAATGGAATAGATTTGTAGGGGAAAATTCTGTTAAAGTGCCAGATTTTCGAAAACTGATTTTAATAGCCTAAGAAATTTTTTGGCTGAAACAGATTAGAAAGTCTTGGGCATGGGGGGGGGGCCGGTGTTGGAGCGAGATGTGAACCCAGCGATGGGTGATGTAAAAAGGGATTTCGATGTGGATTCAAAATATAACTTTTTTAAAATATTCTAAGCAAAGCACAGGAACGTAGTATACCATACAAATTGAAAAGCTCGAATACTAATGACCCGAAATGGATAACAAAGGATCTGAAGAACCTTATATATCTGTTATTCATAATATATATAAATGACTTAGATTCAGGTTTGAGTAGCAACATTTGCAAATTTGCTGATGATACAAAAATTGGGAGGGAACAAGGAAAAACAAGGAAAAAGACTCTCTATCACTTCAAGACAATCTAAATAGGGGGTTTAAAATGGTAAAAAAAAATGACAGATGCAGTTTAATGCTGACAAATGTAAGGTTTTGAGGCTAGGTAATGATGATGGAGTTACAAGATACGAGCTAGATGGTGTTGAGATTGCCAAGTCGGATTTCGAAAGGGATCTGAGAGTCATGATTAGTAAGAATTTAAAACCAAAAAATCATTGCATAAGTGTTCGTAATAAGGCAAATAGGACACTGGGATTTATTAATCGAAGCGTTACTAATAAGACACCTGGTGTTGTTCTTCAGCTATATCTTGCTCTGGTTAGCCCCCATTTTGATTATGCAATTCAGTTTTGGTCACCGTACTTTAAAATGGATATTAATTCACTAGAATGCGTCCAGCATAGGATGACAAAGTTAATCCCTCAAATTACAAACCTGTCATATGAAGAAAGATTCACAAAGCTTAAATTACATGATCTAGAAAGAATTATGGGTGACATGTTACAGGTTTACAAGTGGATGAATGGGCAAGAATTAGTTGATACTTTTAATACCCCTATTATTAATATATCCCCTTTGTTATGACCATTCTTCCACTTATACACCTCTATCATGTCACCCACAATTCTTTGCCTTTCTAGAGAATGTAATTTAAACTTTGTCAATCTTTCTTCATATGACAGGTCCCTAATTTGCGGGATTGACTTTGTCATCCTACGCTGGACACGTTCTAGTGAATTTACATCTATTCTATATCGGTATGGCGACCAAAACTGAACTGCATAATCTAAAGCATTTATAAATAATCTAAATTTACAAATCATAGTCTTTAATATATATTGTCTCCAGTGAAGTTTCACATGAATCGATGTCACCACTTCAATGGTTCGTAGCACTGTGAAGTGGTATTCCACCATGAGTCAAGGGTGGCGTGGGCGTGGCTGCTGTGTGGGCGTGGCTGGTGCAGGCGGGCACAGAGACTGCACCAGGGAACTGGCCATCTCACTCGCCAATATCTACGCCACTGCAGGTGTCGCAAATACACTGTGGGGTGGTTGGCCAGGTAGACCAGGTGAGCGGCCAGTGCTACGGCGCTCGGGAAAGCCATCACGTCTATGTAGGAACCAAATGGGAGAATATCGGGGTAGGAGGGTTTCCCATACACCACCGGAACCATTCCGTGTTCCAGTGGGAGCCAGAGCTTCTCGGTGTGGTAGTCATCACACAGAGCGTTCTCAAATGAAAAGTAGAAGAGATGTGAGCCGGCCAGCCAGCGGTAGCAGTGAGTGTCCAAGTGGGTCCTGCCACACTTGAGCTGCCCACATTTGCCCACTGTGGTAACATTGATGTGCTTCTGGAGCTGTGCCACCAGTGTCTCTCGACGGGACTCCGTGAAACAGTGACTGGCCATCCACACCGCCAGCTGACGCCTTGAAACCCACGCTATCTCTTCTTGGGTTAATCCCCAGTGTTTGTGGCTGCCATCATCATAGTCGCTGTTTTGTCTCGTATTCTCTCTTATTGCGTCGCCGTTAAAATCCAATTTGTTTCCTCCATCGCTCGTATCATTCTTACTGGGTGCTGCCGTAGTTCCTGTAATGTTCGGAGCTTCTTCCTCGCCTCTGCCTGGAAATGTTCGTCCAGGGCTGTGATGGCGCAGAATTGCCTCAGCTCTGAGCCATTTGTCCAGTCGACGGCCCTTTTCCTTCACCAGGGAGTCGTATTTTCTCATGTGTTCACTGTAGCTTATGAAAGTTTCTGATGATTTGTCTAGCGTGACAGCTGGCTGTAGGGGACAGTGGTGAGGGATACCCAGGGGCAGCAGGTATCCACTAGGGACGACGATGTTGCTGAGGTGATGGTAAGACATTGTTAAGTTGAAGAAGATGCCATCACTCTCCACTTTATCCCAAATCACTGTAGAGAACTGGCTCAATGGCGGTGCCTGCGAGTGTGGAGGAGAGACTGTTAAGGCGTTGTCACATAAACACAGGCATACACACGTCCATCTGGCCAAGTGTGTGGAGCCATGAAGAAAACAACAGCTACTTTAATCACACACGTCATAAGTTCATAATTATTACAATGTTAAAAAATACCAATAGCAAGAAGACTCAGTGAAATCATAAGAAACTGCTGCATCTGTGAGGAAACAGACCATACGGGTGCCTGGGGGAGTCCAGGGACCCGGGTTTGATCCCATTATTTGGCCTTTTTCTCATAAGAGCTTGCCTGGACAACACTAATACTTAGAACCAGCTGTAAATTTTTCACAAGTGTCGGTGCTTATCTGTGGTTAGTTATCTTAGTTCTGCAGGTAAACTTGAGAGAAAAGCTGCGTGTTAAGCTTGTGTGGGGGAGGCCAGAGTGAGGGGCTGAGCGTTAGGTGGAGTGGAACCGTGGGTAAATGAAGGGGGGTAGTTATTGAAGATGACTATTAGCCAGGTAATGGATTAGCGGTGGATTATTAATAATCGGTAGAGTGGACTACGCAGTGTAACACAATTTTTATCTCTGGGTAACGTTATTTTCTATTTGTGTGTGCCGTCAGAGTTTAGAAAATGGATGTTATTCCCCCTCGAGCTTTGCTTTGACCTTTGCCTTAGGTAGTTTAGGGAAGACGTCTTAAAGGCTGTCGACTTTCTTATCTAGAGCTGTGAGACACATTGTCACAGCTCTAGATAAAGAGTTAGCACCCCTTCAAGTAGCCTTCAAGACATCTTAACTAAGCTGTCAAAGGCAAAGGTCAGAGCAGAGCTTGACTGGTGTACAGATTCCTGAGCCTACTGGGCTCTATCATATCAACATTTGAAACTGTGTATGGAGTCAGCCTCCACCACATCACTACTTAATGCATTCCATTTGTTAATTACTCTGACACTGAAAAAATTATTTCTAATGACTCTGTGGCTCATCTGGGTACTAAGTTTCCAAATGTGTGTGTGTGTGTGTGTGTGTGTGTGTGTGTGTGTGTGTGTGTGTGTGTGTGTGTGTGTGTGTGTGTGTGTGTGTATGTATTCACCTAGTTGTGCTTGCGGGGGTTGAGCTCTGCTCTTTCGGCCCGCCTCTCAACTGTTTTTACTACTACTACTACTACTCCTTTTTTTCCACACCACACCCCCACACACACCCCAAGAAGCAGCCCGTGACAGCTGACTAACTCCCAGGTACCTATTTACTGCTAGGTAACAGGGGCATAGGGTGAAAAAAAAACTCTGCCCATCGTTTCTCTCCGGCGCTCGGGATCGAACCCTGGACCACAGGATCACGTGTACAGCGTGCTGTCCGCTAGGCCGCCGGCTCCCTTAAGTATGTGTGTATGTGTGTGTGTGTGTGTGTGTGTGTGTGTGTGTGTGTGTGTGTGTGTGTGTGTGTGTGTGTGTGTAACTAATGTCAGAGCAGCCAACCCTTCTTCCTGAGTATCTAGGTTTAGAAATGATTTAAATTCTATATCATATGTTTCCATAAACAGAACACCTGTATATGTTCCAGTATATTTATTATTATATAAATTTATGTTTGCATTTATTATTATAAAAATTTATTGAGAGTAACATGAAAGAGGGATTAATTTCCTCCGGTACCACAAGGGCGGAAGTAGTTAACCTCTTGGTGTCAAGACAGTCAATCGTCAGTCAAGACAGTCAATCGTCAGTCAAGACAGTCAATCGTCAGTCAAGACAGTCAATCGTCAGTCAAGACAGTCAATCGTCAGTCAAGACAGTCAATCGTCAGTCAAGACAGTCAATCATCAGTCAAGATAGAGGAAGGGTCTTCCCAGCTCTGCTCAGCCACGAGTTTTTTGTATATAATTTGTGTGTACGATGTAGTAGTATGGTAAGAATATTATCATTTGTGGAGAGTAAGGTGTATCTTATTTGTTATATACTTCGTGTTAAGCGACGCTGAAGTTGGCAGTCCAGAGAAACTTAGATTTTGTCAAGTCATTTTGTGACTGATTTTACCAGTCCATTCGGACTTAGTTTTTCTTTTTACTGAATCATAGAGACTTTAAGTCGGTCAAGTTCTAGCTGCTCTAAGTTTGCCCAGTTGTAGAGACCTGAAGTTTGTAGAGTTCAGAGCGATTTTGACATTGTTAGTCCATAGTGACTTGAAAGTTTTTGGTCAAGTACACAGTGATTAAAGTTTATTACTAGTTTAACTTAGAAGCATCTAACTGAAGTTTAGTGTACCAATGTTGACTAAGTTTCATGTACCTTGCAAATAATGTAAATATTCTTCTTGTGAAGTCACCCAGTAAACTGGTAGAATTTTGCTCAATATTTTCCCTATCCCGAGACTCATTGACTTAAGGCCAAGCGTGTTTACTGCCGGGCGTGGGGCAGCTAGAGCACTACGAGCATCGTTGAGGTCACAACACTAATACTTGTATTGTTAGTGATACTGGTGTGTGGTGGTCGGCGCTATTGTTAGTGATACTGGTGTGTGGTGGTCGACGGTATTGTTAGTGATACTGGTGTGTGGTGGTCGACGCTATTGTTAGTGATACTGGTGTGTGGTGGTCGACGCTATTGTTAGCGATACTGGTGTGTGGTGGTCGACGCTATTGTTAGTGATACTGGTGTGTGGTGGTCGACGGTATTGTTAGTGATACTGGTGTGTGGTGGTCGACGGTATTGTTAGCGATACTGGTGTGTGGTGGTCGACGGTATTGTTAGTGATACTGGTGTGTGGTGGTCGACGCTATTGTTAGCGATACTGGTGTGTGGTGGTCGACGCTATTGTTAGTGATACTGGTGTGTGGTGGTCGACGCTATTGTTAGCGATACTGGTGTGTGGTGGTCGACGGTATTGTTAGTGATACTGGTGTGTGGTGGTCGACGCTATTGTTAGTGATACTGGTGTGTGGTGGTCGACGCTATTGTTAGTGATACTGGTGTGTGGTGGTCGACGCTATTGTTAGTGATACTGGTGTGTGGTGGTCGGCGCTATTGTTAGCGATACTGGTGTGTGGTGGTCGACGGTATTGTTAGTGATACTGGTGTGTGGTGGTCGACGGTATTGTTAGTGATACTGGTGTGTGGTGGTCGACGGTATTGTTAGTGATACTGGTGTGTGGTGGTCGACGCTATTGTTAGCGATACTGGTGTGTGGTGGTCGACGCTATTGTTAGCGATACTGGTGTGTGGTGGTTGACGCTATTGTTAGTGATACTGGTGTGTGGTGGTTGACGCTATTGTTAGTGATACTGGTGTGTGGTGGTCGACGCTATTGTTAGTGATACTGGTGTGTGGTGGTCGACGCTATTGTTAGTGATACTGGTGTGTGGTGGTTGACGCTATTGTTAGCGATACTGGTGTGTGGTGGTTGACGCTATTGTTAGTGATACTGGTGTGTGGTGGTTGACGCTATTGTTAGTGATACTGGTGTGTGGTGGTCGACGCTATTGTTAGTGATACTGGTGTGTGGTGGTCGACGCTATTGTAGTGATACTGGTGTGTGGTGGTCGACGCTATTGTTAGTGATACTGGTGTGTGGTGGTCGACGCTATTGTTAGTGATACTGGTGTGTGGTGGTCGACGCTATTGTTAGTGATACTGGTGTGTGGTGGTCGACGGTATTGTTAGCGATACTGGTGTGTGGTGGTCGACGCTATTGTTAGTGATACTGGTGTGTGGTGGTCGACGCTATTGTTAGTGATACTGGTGTGTGGTGGTCGACGCTATTGTTAGCGATACTGGTGTGTGGTGGTCGACGCTATTGTTAGTGATACTGGTGTGTGGTGGTCGACGGTATTGTTAGCGATACTGGTGTGTGGTGGTCGACGCTATTGTTAGTGATACTGGTGTGTGGTGGTCGACGCTATTGTTAGCGATACTGGTGTGTGGTGGTCGACGCTATTGTTAGTGATACTGGTGTGTGGTGGTCGACGCTATTGTTAGTGATACTGGTGTGTGGTGGTCGACGGTATTGTTAGTGATACTGGTGTGTGGTGGTCGGCGCTATTGTTAGCGATACTGGTGTGTGGTGGTTGACGCTATTGTTAGCGATACTGGTGTGTGGTGGTCGACGCTATTGTTAGTGATACTGGTGTGTGGTGGTCGGCGCTATTGTTAGCGATACTGGTGTGTGGTGGTCGGCGCTATTGTTAGCGATACTGGTGTGTGGTGGTCGGCGCTATTGTTAGCGATACTGGTGTGTGGTGGTTGACGCTATTGTTAGCGTTACTGGTGTGTGGTGGTCGACGCTGTTGTTAGCGATACTGGTGTGTGGTGGTCGACGCCTAGTGTAATACCTCCAGTTCCAGCCATATCCACAGCTGGCGGGGGGAGCGGGGGGGCAGGGGCCGTTTTAGGACATCGTAGCTGAAGAAGACAACGGCGTCGGCCTCCGTCACCCTCGCTGACGACGCCGCCTCCGTCCACACGAACTCGCACCTAGAACACCACCACAAGTTCACATATTCCTACACAGGATTACCTCTAATATTGCAAATAATTAGATGTTGCAATGCAAAATGTTTATAATAATTATAAGGTGCGCAGATTAAATGTAATTGTTAATCAGACCTCGCATGACTTTTTACCTGTGCTCCTGTGGTTTTTCCTGTGCTACTGTGGTTTGTATTGTGGTGTATATAGTGTGGAATTGGGGCATATAACTCGCTCTGTGAGAAGTCTCGTCAGTAAATACTTAAATGTAAACACGGTTCAATCCACAGTTTGGTGGACTCATTCGCTTGAATCATTGGGAGAGTCGAATTCTACGTTGAAAATACGAGGCTCTCGTTCATGATCCTGGCCTGGTGAATGTTAAGTCATTTATAGCCCGACATGCATAACAAACCAATTATCAGATTATGTTTATTATCGGATTACGAGTGAAGTTTTACGTTTCCGTTCTGCGTCGGAATAGCAACAGCCTCGCTTCTTGCAAGTCGGTGTTTGATCCCCAATAGTGCAAGTGTTTGGTCACCCTCCCTTCACTCCGTCACTCTGTCCCAGCTCCTTTCCTCGTATGCCTGTGTTGTTGTTTTAGATTCAGCTACTCCGAACAGAAAGTTCCAAGCAGCACGGGCTATGGTGAGCCCGTAGTGGCTCACCATACCTGGCATAGAAGCGGGGCTCTTAACTGCTCGTATGCCTTCAGTGTGCGATAATATAGTCATACTGGCTTACCGCTTACTCATAATTCCCACTTTCACAGGAGAATAAAATAATACATGCGTGAGAGGTTACGTTATGCCCAGTAACTGAGGAGATCCCACACACCTCCAGGTTGGACAGCGTCCCTGTCGCAGACGGGCGTGGAGGTCGACCATGACGTCCCAGTACGCCCAGTTATTCCAGAAGGGAGTATATAGTACCACCAGGCGCGAGGCTTCTGTCTCCTGCTGGTATTGGTCTTGGCAGGACTCCATGGGCAGCGGCTCCTGCAGGTGCTGGCAGGCTTCCATAGGTTGCTCCTCGTCCTGGTGCTGGCAGGTCTCGACGGCTGGCGGCTGCTGTTCGTCCCTGGATGATTCTCTCTCTGCCAACAATAAAGTTCTACACAACACTAGACAATGGACACCGCGAGGCATGCAGCTTTGAAATAGTAATCTGATGGGTTTAAGGTACTTTTTCCGTGTGTGTGTGTGCGTGTATATATAAATTTTATAGAATTTGAGAATCCATTGTGTGTTATTCAGGTTAGTTATTAATTCAAATAATAATTTAATAATTATTTTTGTCGGGGACACGCAACCTGTATGCGTGTCCCCGAATACAGGTTGCGCATATATATATATATATATATATATATATATATATATATATATATATATATATATATATATTATATATATATATATATATATATTTAAGATGAATAGGAAAACCAGGGATATACTGAACATCTTATTTCAGATTCTTTACTTTAAAATGCATAACATTTCGAATACTTCTCGTATTCATCATCAGATCTAAAAGAAAAAAAAACAGAAATCACAATCAAATAACTGGTAAACAAAGAACTCATACTGAATACAATTGCCTATCAAAGAAAGGAAAATGATTAAAATACAAAACACTTAAGCTTACTTAAAGTGATCAATACAAATAAAACTTATTAACTGTCACATACATTAAAGCTAATTCAAAAACCCATTAAATTACACGAAGAGTTTTATAACTACTAAAACAAACCATACTATTGAACTTACGCAAAGTGATTAACAGGAGTGAAACTTGTTAGCTAACACATAGATACTAAACACTATTACAAATATTCATATAATAACTACAAATCTACAAAAAATGTATATAAAATGCAAGCAGAATAAGCGACAATTATAGAGTACTAACCAAAATCTTATAAAAACTCAAATATTAAACAAATCTAAATACCAAAAAATGTATTATATAATTGTTCCAGCTGTAATGCTGGATATATCGGGATTTCCATTCGGAACTTTAAGATTAGGATACTTGAGCACCGGGGAGTATCTTTTAGGACTGGATTACCTTTGTCTAAACCAGCATTTTCGGAGATTAGAAACCATTGTTATGAGTTTAATCATTCTCTGCTGGAATCTGATTTTAAAATTCTGGACACTTGTATGAATGGCCAGTCAGATTTGAGAATAATGGAATCCATATATATAAAGGAGCTGCGGCGTCTGTTTAATAGTAACCTTTCGGCTGTTCAATTGTACACTGTATAGTGCACAGTAGGCCCTGTAATTTGATTTATAGTTCATTCTGGCAGTTTAATTTTATTATAATTTTGTTTAGTTTACCATGTCTTTGACTTTTCTTACTTATTTTAATTCTTGACATTGTACATTAGTATAATCTTTTTATTTAGGATATATAATACATTTTTTGGTATTTAGATTTGTTTAATATTTGAGTTTTTATAAGATTTTGATTAGTACTCTATAATTGTCGCTTATTCTGCTTGCATTTTATATACATTTTTTGTAGATTTGTAGTCATTATATGAATATTTGTAATAGTGTTTAGTATCTATGTGTTAGCTAACAAGTTTCACTCCTGTTAATCACTTTGCGTAAGTTCAATAGTATGGTTTGTTTTAGTAGTTATAAAACTTCGTGTAATTTAATGGGTTTTTGAATTAGATTTAATGTATGTGACAGTTAATAAGTTTTATTTGTATTGATCACTTTAAGTAAGCTTAAGTGTTTTGTTTTTTAATCATTTTCCTTTCTTTGATAGGCAATTGTATTCAGTATGAGTTCTTTGTTTACCAGTTATTTGATTGTGATTTCTGTTTTTTTTCTTTTAGATCTGATGATGAATACGAGAAGTATTCGAAACGTTATGCATTTTAAAGTAAAGAATCTGAAACAAGATGTTCAGTATATACCTGGTTTTCCTATTCATCTTAAAATTAAGATTCCCGAAGGGAACATCGATCATATGTATATATATATTATATATATATATATATATATATATATATATATATATATATATATATATATATATATATATATGTCGTACCTAGTAGCCAGAACTCACTTCTCAGCCTACTATGCAAGGCCCGATTTGCCTAATAAGCCTAGTTTTCATGAATTAATGTTTTTTCGACTACCTAACCTACCTAATCTAACCTAACCTAACGTTTTCGGCTACCTAACCTATAAAGATAGGTTAGGTAGGGTTGGTTAGGTTCGGTCATAAATCTACATTAATTTTAACTGCAATAAAAAAAAATTGACCTCATGCATAATGAAATGGGTAGCTTTATCATTTCATAAGAAAAAATTTAGAGAAAATATATTAATTCAGGAAAACTTGGCTTATTAGGCAAATCGGGCCTTGCATAGTAGTCCAAAAAGTGCGTTCTGGCTACTAGGTACGACATATATATATATATATATATATATATATATATATATATATATATATATATATATATATATCCCCTCTGACTAGTGCTCTTGCATCTTGGTTTAATTGGAAATCTCCAAATGTGATCTTTGTTTCATATTCAATGAAACATGTATAAATGAAAACCCTGCTGCCAGTATCCTGATGTCCCGACCTTCGGTTCGACCCCCCGAAGGTCGTACCTTGGGTTTAAACCCTTCTCAGGATGCAACCACCATTTCTGTCCCGACGAGGATTGGAACCCGGGATTCCCGAGCGTGAGTCGAGAACGAACCCAACTATGCAACCGAGACGACATTAAAGACTATAAAGTTTTTGTAAATTGATAAAGCAAGTTTGGTGGTGCCAATAACCCCCCTAGACTCTAGACGATGATTGGCTTTAGACTCAGAACCAAAATACTGTTGTGTCCTCTTGTCGTGGTGGAAGCACTTAATTTCCAGGTCACTGGCTGTTGCCAAGCCGTAAATCTCTCTTCCGAACCTGCTCAAAAACAGTGTCGCTGTTACGAATCTTTGTGGGAGAACTTCCCTCGTTCAGCCCAGGCACACCTTAAGCTGCAATTTACCAGCAAGTTAATATGC